>NC_087550.1:118049450-118355067 GCF_036250125.1 Pseudopipra pipra | reverse complement strand
TAACAAGGCTTAACCAATGAATAATGAGATTTAACCCGTGAATAGTGAGATTTAACCAGTGAATTATGGGGTTTAACCGTGAGGTTTAACCAGTTAATAACAAGGCTTAACCAGTGAATAATGAGGTTTAACCAGTGAATAATGAGGTTTAACCAGTGAATAATGAGATTTAACCAGTGAATAATGGGGTTTAACCAGTGAACAATGACGTTTAACCAGTGAATAACAAGGTTTAACTAGTGAAAAGTGAGATTTAACTAGTGAAAAATGAGGTTTAACCAGTGAATAATGAGATTTAGCCAGTGAATTATGGGGTTTAACCAGTGAACAATGAGGTTTAACCAGTGAACGACAAGGTTTAACCAGAGAATAACGAGGTTTAACCAATGAATAATGAGTTTTAACTGGTGTACAACGATGTTTAACCAGTGAATAACAAGGTTTAACCAGGGAATAACGAGGTTTCCAAACTGGCCACGTGTGCACAGACCTCCACACGTGTGCCCAGAGTCCCTCACCTCTGCCCTTTGCAGAGTTGCCACCTGAAGGGAAATCCCTGGCTATTCCTCTTCCTTCCTTCCTCACATTCTTTGGAAAATGCTGTTCCAGTGATTGGGAAAGGGCTGATAATGAGTGGCTTAATTTGATAGTTCAAGTGTCATGGTCTAACTTTTCCTTCATGGAAGCTAAACAGGAATGTCTCCATGGAGCAAACTGGTGCTTGGCATCCCCCCATGGAGGTAACTTTTTAAAAAATATTATAAATTAATTAATAATATAAATAAATATAATAATCTAATATATAATATATATAATAAAATATAAATTCATAACTGAGTAGCCTCTGATATGACACCGAACTTCTGATTTTTGCTGAGAGCTCACAATGCCTTGGGGGGATGATTGGGTTTGGCTTTTTTAGAAATATGGCCCACAGTGTAAAAATGAAGGGAAAAAGAGGGTTTTATATGTGAGAATAAATGTGTATGTAATACACATTAATGTATAAACTTCAAAGTGACGTGGCTCTCACAGTTGTAAAGTAGATTTACCCCATATTTATAGTGACAATATTGCACGTGGCTTCCAGCTTTTAGTGGTGGTAGGAGGCAAATTAAAACCACCAGAAAATAATTTCCAAGCATTCCCCATCTCTGGAAGTGTCCAAGGCCAGGTTGGAGCAACCTGGGCTGGTGGAAGGTGTCCCTGCCCATGGCAGGGGGTGGCACTGGATGGGCTTTGAGGTCCCTCCCAACCCAAGCCATTCTATGATTTTGGGGCACATGTTGATGGTGTGTTGCTAAATTTAACTTGCTCAGGGCCCACAGGTGGAGTCTGACAGGGATGGAGGAGTTGTGTCAGTGCAGGAATGACAAAGCTGAGCAGGAGCTGAAGAGGGAAAAATTCCCTCCGGGCAATGCTGAGGGAGAAGGTTTGGAGCAGAGAGATCAAGGCCAGCCACTCACTCCCTGCATGGGCTTGTGTTTGGTGATCAACTCCAAACCTTCCAGGCCTTTTCTCCCCCTCAAGGAGGAGCTGAAAGTCCCTCTCCTCCTCCTCCTCCTCCTCCTCCTCCTCCTCCTCCTCAGGCTTTCCAAGGGCTGCAGGGCTGCTCAGCTCAGCCAGACCCAGAGGTTGTGGACTCCCCATCCCTGGAAGTGTCCAAGGCCGGGCTGGACCTGGAGCAACCTGGGCTAGTGGAAGGTGTCCCTGGATGAGCTTTGAGGTCCCTTCCACCCCAAACCATTCCATGATATCTCCTCCTGGCACTGCTGGTGTTGGTGTAGCTGCACCAGGATCCCTCTCCCAGAGGAGAGATGCCCTTGGAGAGGGAGATCTCCACCCAGGCACTTCCTTTGGCACGGGGTCTCTCCTGCCCCTTTGGCTGCCCAGTGTCCACCAGGATCCTGGACAACTGGATTAAGGCCAAAGCTGTCCCTGCTCCTTGCAGGGAGGGTTGGAACAGATGATCCTTAAAGGTCAACCCAAACCATCCTGAGGTTCCTCCGAGGAGCTGGCAGTGCCAACCACGGGGGTGGGGGTGTGCAGGGGCATTTTCTGGGCTCCTCTTTGGGCAGGGCTGTGAACATGGACCTGTGTTTGACCACGTGAAGCTGCTGCATCAAACAGGTGCTGGGGTGCCAAGGACAAAGCCAGGTCATCCCTTCCCTTCCGTGCAGGACCCACGGAGAACATCCCGGGGGGGGTCAAGCCTGTGCTGGGTTATGATGAGCACCAGTTGATTTGCCTTGTTAATAAGAAGCTGGGATGATGGAGATCTGACAGTTTTAGGTATTTCCAGAAATAAAAACCACGTGGGAGCAGGGAGGACCCTGTGAAGAGAGGCAAACTCAGGCTGGGAGCAGGATAAATGTGACCCCAGGGCTTTAGTTTCCAGACCATTTTCTCCTGGCACAAAGCAGGGAGTGAAACATCTTTCCCTGCTCCAGTGCTTCCTTCAATTCCCACACCACCCTCTCTGGGATGCATTAGGACAGTTGTTTTCCAGGTGAGGGAACTGCACTGGGAACTGGTCCAGGTTCTGAGAAAGGAAAGTTGTGTTTTAACCCAGCTCAGATCCCGGTTTCATTCCTCACGGCATCTTGGACACGGGGGATAACAGGAGGAAGGAGCAGCTTGGGCTGAGGGCAAGACCCCTTTTTGGGGTCCCCTTTGGCTGGCAGTGATGGTGAGACCATGGCCTAATCCCATCCCAGCTCCAGCACTTGTCTTGACACCAAAATAAAACATTCTCCCTCAACCAGGCAGACCAATTCCATGAAAATCCCTGTTTCCGTGGTAACTGCTGACAACCCTCACCCTGCAGGTGTCATTCCCATGGGATTCACGAGCAGAAAAACAGCATCTGGAAGATTCCCCCTCATCCCATGGGCAAGGCCTGGAATGGAGGGGTCACTTCTTCCTGTGGTGAGGAGAGGAAACCACTGGGGTTTGGGACATCTGACACGATCCCGGGTGGAATGCTGGAGGATTTGCCATCTCCTGCCAGGCAGATCCCAGCAGCCCGTGTTTTTCTGGCAGCCTGAAGTGTGACTTCTGATAGGGATAAATGGAAATCATAGAATCATGGAATATCCTGAGCTGGAAGGGGCCCCCAGACATCATCCATTCCAACTCCTGGCCCTGCACAGAACACCCCAAAAATCCCACCAGAGAGTTGTCCAAATATTCACCTAATTTGGCTTTTGCTTTCTTTTTTTTCACTTTTTTAGGAGCAGAGGTGAATATTCCTTGCAAAACAAATGTAGCTCTTCAAACAAAACCCCCCAAATACTGTCTTTTGTTAACTAAAAAGTGCTGAAAAACACTTCTGTGCTCAGCAACAATGAGCTAAAAAGATTTGAAGAGGTTGGGAAACGAACAATTTCAACGCTTTCTCATCCTTTTAGATGAAGCCAATCGTAACAAAAAAAAAAAGAAATGGTAATGAATGGTAAGTTATTCATGACTTTTTTCTGAAGAAGGAATAACAATGTGCCTTCTGTGAATATTAAGTAAAAGTAACCTTGGGGGGATGGGTTGGGCCTGGTGAGTCACACACAGGTTTGGAATTCTTGATGTTCCACAACTGGCAGCCCTTCCAAGCTCTCCATGTGTCCCTGAGTCCCTCCCAGGCAGGTGGAATGAGTTCCTGCAGATCCATCCATGGTTTGGGTCCTGTGGCAGCACAGGGAGGAGTTTGGAGCTGAAGGAGCTCTGTGCTGAGTGCAGCCTGTCTTGCAAAACATTGCCTGGCCTTCCTTACCCAGGGGCTGAATCCATGGAAACATTCCCAGGTGTCCTGTTGGGAAGGCTCCTCCGTTGCTTCAGGATGGGGGTTCACTGGTTGGTTCTCAGAGCTGAGCTTGATGAAGGTGATTAAATTGGTTAATGAGCCCCACAACCTCTCGGCCCCTTCAATCTGGGAACAAAAAGTGGGACAGGTTGGGATGGGAAGAGCTGCAAAGCTCCAAAGAAGGAGGATTAAAGGGGCCGTGTGTCACCCACCCCGGCTGTGGGGTGGGATGTGGGTTCCAGTCCCTCAGTGGCCCCATTTTCTGGGCCAGGGGGGCCCCTGGAGTGGGATGGTGCCCATGGCCTGGGCAGCACTTCATTGTTCTGCTTCCTTCTCAGCATCCCGAGGGGGCCTCGGGCCTGACTGGCTGCAAAGCATTGAGATCCTGATTCCCTCCTCTCCAGCTGATTCCCTCCTCTCCAGCTGATTCCCTCCTCTCCAGCTGATTCCCTCAGCTCCACCTCGCCTTCCTTTGTGCCACTGGGGAGCCCTGGAGACCAAATCCACCCTTGGGAGCCCTGGAGACCAAATCCACCCTTCTGGAGCCAGAGGAGAAGCCCCTGTGCTGGTGAAGGCTTCCCCTGAAGGCTCTCCAGAGGCAGGTTGGTGGGAATGACAATGGTGGGAGCTCCATCCCTGTGTTTTCCAAATGGGCAAACACTTCTAGGTTTTGATAATTGTCTCCTGCCCGGAGAAATTGTGGATGCTCCTTCCTTGGAAGTGTCCAAGGCCAGGTTGGGTGTGGCCCTGAGCAACCTGGGCTGGTGGAAGGTGTCCCTGCCCATGGCAAGGGGTTGGAACTGGGTGATCTTTAAGATCCCTCCCAACCCAAACCATCCCATGGCTATCTAATTCCAGGATTCCAGGACTGCTGTGAGGAGAATCCACAGGACAGCTGGAGCAGAGGGACAGAGCAGGCTGTGCTGGGGTTTGGCTGATGCTCAGAGATTCCCAATTCCAACTGGCTGTTAAACCCTCCAGCACAGACACTCCTGCTGCTGCAAGCCCGGGGGCTGGGCACAAATTCCAGGGGGAGGTGGAGAGGGAAAGCAGAAGGAGTTGTCACCCTCCTGTGCTGTGTGTGAGGGTGGCACTCAGTGACCTCAGAGGTCTCTCCCAACCCAAATGGCTCCATGACCAGATGTCTAAGTGGGGTGGGATTAGTTAATCCTGGTTTGCTAAGCCTATAGTCAGGATTTAGCACGAGGTGATATAGGGAATAATGTGTAATTACTGTTCCAGATGGACTGTGATAAGAGCAGTAATTAAGGAGGGATGAGTAGCTTTGTGTATCAGCAGAGAATTAAGGGTGTTAAACAGAGGTTTGAAGATCAGGAGATGCAGAGAGGAGATAGGTCCAACTGTCAGAAGAAATTCCCTGCTAGTAAGGTGCCAATAAACATATTTTTAACCTTATTTAGTAGGAAAAGATCATATGACCAGATAGAATTACAGATGTAGGCTAAGATATTTTATAGCAGTGATTAAAATTAATTAAAATAATTCCCATCTGTTCCTGCAAAGACTGATCTTGACAAATGTGGGAAGGCCAGGGCTGACCCCCAGTGCTGGGGACATTCCAGCTGTGCTGATCCCTGGCTATCCTGGCTCCCTCAACAGAATCCCAGGATCCCAAGGGTTGGAAAAGCCCTCCAGGATCCTCCAGTCCCACCATTCCCCAGCACCACCAGGATCACCCCTAATCCATCCAATCCATCCCCAAGGGCCACATCCAGACACCTGGGGGACATTTCCAGGGAAGTTGCTGAAGAAACAGGATCTCTCCCACAGGATTTAGGGACTGAAGGCAGGAGCAGCCAAGGAAAACTCCCATCCCTGCCCCTGCTCGGGCCCATCCCAGGGAAGAGCAGCCTTTGGAAGGAGCCCAAGCTCCAGGAGCAGAGGGCATGGCTGGAATTTGGGCCCAGGCTGATCTCCCCGGGAGCCTCTGCTGGTTCCAGGCAGCAGGAATTCCAAGCTGTGCCTTTCCTGGCTCAGGAAAGGGCTCCCTGTGCAAGGAAGGGCTTACCCAGCACGGGACTTTAAGCTTGGGCCTAAAGCCAAACCCACGGTGAGGGGCTTTACTGGGGCACTGAGGGAGGGGAAAGAACAGCAGGAAAAGCTCCAGGAACCTTGGAGGACGTTGCCTTCATTTCAAAAGGGTGTTTTTGGCCTAAAACAAACCTTCAAACCTCAGGGATCTGCCCTGAGAATGAACAGATGCCCCAGGCCTGGACAACCCGGGGTGCTCGGGGAGTTTTGGGACTTCCAAAATATGGACAAAAAGATGATTCCATGAAGTGTCTGCCCAGAGAGGTTGAGGACTCACCATCCCTGGAAGTGTCCAAGGCCAGGTTGGAGCAACCTGGGATAGTGGGAGGTGTCCCTGCCCATGGCAGGGGGTGGCACAGGATGAGCTTTAAGGTCCCTCCCAACCCAAACCAGTCTGACCAGGTCATATAAAATAAATTAGATGCAACCTCATAATTCTGATCACTTCTTTCTCTCTGTTGGTTTGTGTCTGTCTGGAACAGGACTTGGACTGTCAGTTCTCTGAATCCCAGAATTACCAGGGTTGGAAGAGACCTTCAGGATCATCCAGTGCCCTCATCCAACACCACCAGGATCACCCCCAATCCATGTCCCCAAGGGCCACATCCAGACACCTCTGGGACACTCCCAGACACAGGGACTCCACCACCTCCCTGGGACACTTATTCCAAGGCCTGACCCTCTTTGAGAGTAAAAAATTTTCCCAAATCTCTCATCTGAACCTCTCTCTTCCCATCCCCTTTCCTCCTCAACCGGGTTGATGGGCAAACAAGAGTGGGGTCCTTGAGGGAAGGCCACCCCCCAACGTGCCTTGGGAGACAACCTGGGAGAGGCCTGTGGGCAGCATTCCCTGACTTCTGGCAAGGGTAGAGTCTGAAGGCTCAAACACATGGATATTCTGCTTAAAATAGACCAGCAGGGAGTTTATGACAACCCTGCAGTCCCTGGGGAGACTCTCTGATGAGGCAAATGTTTCAATGCAAATAAAACCAGGCAGGTCAGGAAGAAGCTTTTCAACAGAAAATGCCAGGGCCAGAAATATCAACTGAAAAATGTGCCTTTTTTAATTTTATTTTTTTATTTATTTTTTTTTTTTGTTAACTATGAAGCCCATACCAAATTATCCTTCCTGGTTGTAACCATTTCCTCAGCCCCCACACAATAGTCTGTCTTCATTTGCTGCTCTGGTTTGTTTAGACTCCAAGCTTTTATGGGCTTGGTTTTATCAGCTTGATGTGTTTATAAAGCTCCATGTATGTCTTGGGAGTTGTTTGAACAATAAGAGGAACTAAATAGAGGGTAATTAGGGCTAAATTGCTGCAAAATATACACTTCAGAGTCCTATAAGGGGCTTGATTAAGTGTATATTTGATTTGGGAGTGGATTCCCCATCCCTGGGTGGGATTGGATGTCTTGGTGTCCGGATTGGATGGGCTTGGAGCAACCTGGGATAGTGGAAGGTGTCCCTGCTCATGGCAGGGGGTGGGACTGGATGGGGTTTAAGGTCCCTCCCAACCCAAACCATTCCCTGATTCCATGCTCTGTGAGTTGGATTGGACTGGCTCCCTCCTCACTCCTCTCACTGCTGGGTTTTCCAGCTATTCCAGCTGGAATTCTCCTGCTGTCGTGCAGCACAAACCCTGCAGGAGTTTGGGAACTCCAGGATTTGTGAGGCATTTGCTGGGATTCTCCAGCAAGGGATTCACCCCCTGGTGTGAGGGAAGGAATGTGGCTGGTGCTGAAAGGGCTGGAGCATCTTCCAGGTCAGGACCAGCCCCAAATTCCCTCCTCAGGGTCCCAGCAACATTCCAGATCCTGATCCAGATCTCAGGGAGCATTTGGACAGCGCTCTCAGGGACAGAGTGGGATTGTTGGGGTGTCCTGGGCAGGGCCAGGGCTTGGACTTGGATGATTTTTGGGCATCCCTTCCAACTTGGGATATTCCATGATTCCATGACATCAGGTGCCAAAGCTCTGGGTGAGCTCTTGGACTGACAGTCAGCTGTGCTGGGAGGACATTTCCTTCCTTGGGGAGCCCCTGGTGCTTTCTGGAGGGTGAGTTTTTCCCCAGGTCTCTGCGCTCCAAGCCCGGGGTTTGCAGTGAAAGCCCCGAAATAAAAAGCACAGATGAAAGAGTCTCCTTTTCGCTGAGGGAGATGCCAGTTGTTGATAAACTGGGTCAGCTGAGAAGTGTCTGGGGGTGGGAGTTGTGTTACTGGACTTGAAAGTCTGGGGTGGATGTCAGAGCTGCTCCCCTGAGCTCTCCCTTGCCCTAATTTAGGCACCTCCCCGGGGCTGGGATGACTCACGGCCTGCAAAGCCCTACAAAGGAATCCTGGCTCAGGGCTTGGGGGCTGCACTGGGCAAAGGCTGAATTTGGGGCAAACTAATCCTGACCTGGGGGATTTTACACAGGAGTTAATGGATATTGTGAAGGTAAAAAGCTGTTTGGCAGAATCCCGGGATGGATGAGGCTGGAAGGGCCCCCCCAGTGGGGCATCTGCTCTCCTTCTCCCACAGCATCACCATTCCTCCCCGAAACTCTTTTCCTTTTGTCTCAGGGCCTCATTCTTCCCTTGGCACAGTCAGAATCTCTCCTGGAGGTTTCCATGATGTCTCTCTCCACTGTCCTTCCAGCCATGTTCCAGCTAATTCCCAGCTCTCCTTCAGGACCTTTAAAGGTTCTTCTTGTTCTTCTGTACAAGGACCTTTAAAGACCACAGGGTGGGTGGGGTTGGAAGGGCCCACAGTGTCCCATCTGGTCCCATCTCCCTGCTCCAGCAGGGCCATCCCAGAGCACATGGCACAGGATTGTGTCCAGATGTTCTGGAATATCCCCAGGGAGGAGACTCCACACCTCCTCTGGTCTCTGATGCAGCTCCTAGATTTTTCCTTTGTTTGTTTGGGTTTTTTTTGATTTTCCAGGATTGTATTTGGGAGCATCAGCAAACCTGGCAGAGGATTTGTCTTCATGGGCAGGGACAAAGTGACTTTCACCCAGAGGTCAGTCCTTGGTCCACCTGGCCATGAAGCCATCCTGGAGCACCCAGAACATCTCCACAGGCAGGATCCGAAGCAGTTGTGTAAAAAAGGACAACAAAACCTTAGTGCTCTGTTTGAAAAAGGTCCAAATCCAGCTTTTTGGAGCTTCAGCTACAGGAAGATACTGGATAATGATACAGATCTTTAGGCACAGGAAGATACTGGGTAATGATAAGGATCTTTATTCACTGGAAGATACTGGATAATGATAAGGATCCTCAGCCCAAGGAACTAAAGGAGAGGAAATACTTTAGGGATGGGGCAGTAAAACTGTATTTAGGGATGGAAGGGCTGTAGAAGCAGCTGAGAAAGTCTGGGAGAAGGTGTCATGATTTGTGATGGTTGTGGCATCCCAGGGTAACCAGAAGGTACCAGAAGACACAAAGGCAGCATCGAGCCCCCAGTCTCACATTCACTCTCTCTGCTGAAATCCTACAATTCTTGGGAAAAAAACAAAGTGCAGGGATGAGCAGGAGGCAACCTTGGCCACTCCTGGCACAAAATCCCAGTGTGACCATCCCCACTCTGCCCACGTGAAGATGCCTCCCATTGCTACGTGAGCTGGCAGAGCTTCCAGAGGCCTCAGGAGATGCAGAGGAGGATTTAGCATGTGATACCCTGCTGTTTATGGCAAGGGTTGACTGGTGACCTCCAGGCAAAATCCTGGCTCTGTAGGAAGTTCCTTTCACAGTGAAACGGGAGGAAAAAAATAGGTGAGGCCCAGGAAGATGCAAAGAAATAAGGGTTGGGATGGAACAAGAAACAGAGGTTGAGGTGGGACAGGAAATAAGGGTTGGGATGCAAAAAGAAACAAGGGTTGAGGTGGGACAAAAATAAGGGTTGGGATGGAACAAGAAATAAGGGTTGGGATGGGACAGGAAATAAGGGTTGAGGTGGGACAGGAAATAAGGGTTGAGATGGGGAAGAAATAAGGGTTGAGATGGGACAAGAAATAAGGGTTGAGATGGGACAAGAAATAAGGGTTGAGATGGGACAAGAAATAGGGGTTGAGGTGGGACAGGAAATAAGGGTTGAGATGGGGAAGAAATAAGGGTTGAGATAGGACAAGAAATAGGGGTTGAGGTGGGACAAGAAATAAGGGTTGAGATGGGACAGAAAATAAGGGTTGAGATGGGACAGAAAATAAGGGTTGGGATGGGGAAGAAATAAAGGTTGGGATGGGGAAGGAATAAGGGTTTAGATGGGGCAAGAAATAAGGGTTGAGATGGGACAGGAAATAAGGGTTGGGATGGAAAAAGAAATAAGGGTTGAGGTGAGACAAAAAATAAGGGTTCAGATGGGACCGGAAATAAGGTTTGGGATGGGGCAAGAAATAAAGATTGGGATGGAACAAGAAATAAGGGTTGAGGTGGGACAGGAAATACGGGTTGAGGTGGGACAAGAAATAAGGGTTGAGGTGCAACAAAAAATAAGGGTTGAGATGGGAGAAGAAAGAAAGGTTGGGATGGAACAAGAAATAAGGGTTGAGATGGGAGAAGAAAGAAAGGTTGGGATGGAACAAGAAATAAGGATTGAGATGGGAGAAGAAAGAAAGGTTGGGATGGGACAGGAAATAAGGATTGATGTACTCTGTGGTTGCAAATTGGAGGATCTGCAGTCACTGCACATCAGAAAAGTCAAAACCCACACAGGCAGTTAAATCTGTCATGAAAAAAGCAGGACTGACAGAAGGGGAAGAGTTATTAACTGTGAGCACTGGTTTCTACTTGTTTTTTTTTCCCTGGGAAACAGGACTTTGTGGGCATCCTTTGTGAATAGGATCTCAGCAAAGGGTCTCTCTGATGTTGTCATTAATTTTTTCCTCCTTCTGGGGTTCAAATAGTGCCATAGAATGTGCTCCTCAGGAAAACAAAAAGTTGCTTGAAGAAAAAAATCTTGAAAATGTGATTTGTGGCAGAGTTTTTATTTAGATGCAGATGTAGGATAAGATATCTCCATATTTGGCTCAAATTCTTGACATGAGACTTAGGAGAGGGGGGGGAAAAAAGGGGCCTGTCAGAGCTGAGGAGCTGAGAAAATTTAGGTTCTCTCTCCACATGAGACTTTCCAAGATAAATTAACAGTGGATGTTGAGCTGGACTTTAAATTTACAGCCCAAGATGTGAAAGGAGGTTCAAACCACTTCACCCAGCTGTGGAATTTGCCAGGGAAACCCAACCTTCCTTTGTAGCAGCTCCCCAGGAAGGCAGGGAGACCAAAAAAAAAAAAGGTGGAATTCAGTTGCTGGGAGCCCTGTTAGTCCAGACTTGCTCCTGGTGGGCATCAAAGACAAAAAGCAACTGTGGCTTTGTGGAACTCCTGGAAACATTATTAAATTTGACTCAGAAAACAAGAGGATAATGCAGAAATCCAGGGAGGCCGTTCAGCTAATTGCTGGGGTGGTAATGAATTAAAATTGGCTCTGGGAGAGGCTCGTTTTAAACTTCCAGTGTGGCCAAGGGAGAGGAGCACAGTTGCCTGGTGGAAGTTCCTGGGGTGCAAAGCTGCTCAAGTACAATTTGCACGTCCAAAGGTGGATCTGGGAGCTCTTCTTTGAGGAGTTCCCAGTCCCAGAGAGCTGTTCTTGGAGGCCTGGAGCTCCTGGCTGCATCTCGGGCTGCGAGAGAGGGAAAGAGGGGGAAGGGTGTCTTAAATTCCCCAAAAGAGTTTTAGGCTGGAAGAGCTTTTTAATTTATCTTTTATGGAATCGTAGAATGGTTTGGGTTGGAAGGGATTTTAAGGATCATCCAGTGCCACCCCCTGCCACGGGCAGGGGCACCTTCCACCATCCCAGGTTGCTCCAACCTGGCCTTGGACACTTCCAGGCATGGGAATGTTCGCTGACCTTGGCTGTGCCTTCCCTTTGCTGGCAGGCAGATGTGACACCTACAGTCTGGGAGTGAAGAAGTCCCAAAAGCTCTGGTTTCTCCCGGGCTTTTGCAGTTTATTTGTGCACATAATTGAGACTTGGCCCTGCCATCTGTCCCTCTGTCACACACTTGCCCAGACTGTGGCAATTAGCAAAACTTTCCCAGGCAGTAGCTGAGCTGGGTCGTCACCACAGCTGAGATTAGAACCAGGAGCCACATGGGCTCCAGAGGAGCAACCAACCCCACCACTGGATGATGTATGAACCCAGGGAAAGCTGCTTTGGAACCTCCCAGAAGCCCAAGTTCAGCTGTTTTCTCACATTCATAAATCCTGCTGGAAGTGGATGTTGGCGGAGGAAGTGGGAGGTGCAGACAAATGAGGGATTTTTGGACACTCCTATTCGGGGAGCACCCCGGGGAAGGACTCTGGAGTCATTTGTTTGGGCAGGGCCTAAAATTAAGGGGCCCCTGCCCGTGGTGTGAGGGAACAGAAATAACAACAACAACAACAGGAGTTTTCCCCTTTTCCAGCCGGGGCTCCTCACGGGATGGACGTTGGACACACCAGGCCAGGCTTTGGCCTGAGGGGGACTTGGGAAGCTTTTTATAACTTCTGTGGGGGTGGCCCCTCTTTGCCATGGGAATATGGCTCAGGATTTATCTGTGTGACAAGTGAAAAGGGACGGGAGAGCCAGCCCTGCCTTCCCGGGCGGGCGGAGAGGCCTCCATGGAAGGGAAGGCCCGGGGCGGGATTTGGAGTTCCAAAAACACCTCCTGGAAGCTGTGCCCACACACAGCTGGTCACCGATGCCCAATCCTGTTTTTTTTCATCCCTTGTGGTTTTCTCCACGGGACAGACACGGAGCTCTCCTTTTCCAGAGGCTCTGGAAGCCCTGGATTTGTGCGGATGCTGCTCCTTCGGATGGTGCTGGAGGGTTGGGGGGGGATTTGTTGAGCTGTGAAGGCACTGATGGAGTAAGAGCTGAGCTCTTGGTGTTCCCAGCTCAGCCTGGCTCCCCTCTTGGGGGGTTGAGGTGCAGAGGGAGGGAATCCAGCTGGAAGGATCCCTCTTTTTGTTCCAACAGCCCTGTTGGATGGAGAGGCCTCTCCCTCCCCGGTGCCGGGGGCAGGTTGGGCACTGCAGGGTTTTCCTCCTGGTGGTGGCTTGAGTTGCTCTGGAAGCTTCTCCCTGAGGAATTTCCCTCCTGAGGCAGCTGCTTTTCCCACGGAGGGGCCACCAGGAGTAGCTCTGCTGGGGTCACCAGCAGCTGTCCAAGCAAACCAGACCCACCGGGCTACGAGTTCATGGAATCATGGAATGGGTTGGGTTGGGAGAGACCTTAAAGCTCATCTCATTCCACCCCCTGCCACGGGCAGGGACACCTTCCACCAGCCCAGGTTGCTCAGGATCTCATCCAAGCTGGTCTTGGACGCTTCCAGGGATGGAGCAGCCACGGCTTCTCCGGGAATTCTCTCCCAGCCCCTCCCCACCCTCCCAGGGAAGGATTCCTTCCCAATATCTCAGTTGCTTTTGACCTGTTCTGGTCACCCCCCCCTTGTGTCACAGTTCCTTGGTCATGGCCAAACAAACACCTTGTCTCAGCCCCCCATTTTTATGGTAGAAAGTCATTTTTTGGGTGGCACTGAGGTGTTGGGAAGCTCAGTGAACCCTTCAGCACAGAAACGCTGCTGTCCCCAAATTCTCTGCATTTTGCTCAGCTCTGATTGCACAGAAAACTTCTCTTGCTTTGTTTTTTTTTTTTTTTCCTCCTTCTGATTGTTCTGTCACTGAATTGTGTAATTAATGTCTTTATTAGAACATTCATAACGTGAGGCAGCAACAAAGCCACTCTGGCAACCAAACCCAAGTGAAAACCCCTGGAAGATTAATGCTCTTGTTCTTTCTCCCGTGGTAAAATGTCAGTATTTTAGGAGAGAAACTGTTTTCAGCTGTGCACAGAAGGGTTTTTATTTAAGTGACCACAATTTCAGAGTTTCAATTGTGTTCTCATTCTGCCTCTCTCTTTCTTTACCAACAGCCTGGTATCATTTATTTAAAATTCTGCCTGTTTTCATTGGAATGTAGTTAATTGCCTTGGAAGGAGTATAATCTCTTGAAGAAAAACATGCTTACCATGGAAATAGCTCCTTTTTGAAAGGTTTGCAAAAAAAAAAAAGGCAAAAAAAAAAAAAAAGCAAGCAGATTATGTACAAATTCTTAGAATGCTCCATTGTGCCAAACACTGATGAATTTGCTTGGATTGGGCAAGTCCTGGCAGCAAAGCAGGGCATTTTTATGGTTATTTATGTTCTTTATTAACTAATGTATAGCTGGGATAGTCTAATTACTACAACCATTGAAGCTGTTCACAGCAGGAGCACAAACCACACAGCATTTGGCTGGTTTGGAGCTTGAGCAGGGAAGGAAAAAATTCCTGGGTTTCAGGCAAAACTCTTTGGCCCCTGAACCTTTCATCAAATCTGCAAGAATAACTTGGTTGGTTTTGGTTCCCCCCCCGTCCATCTCCCCACACCCCCCCCTGGGTTATGGACAGGCTGAAATGGGGGTTTGTTATGGAACTTCTGCTTGGAAATCAGGGATATGATGGGTTCCCTTGTTCCTCATGGACCACAAGCATTGTCTTGGAGTGTGTATAGGCATAGAAATGTGTCTCACTGCTGAATCCCAGGATCCCTGAGGCTGGAAAAGCCCTCCCAGCCCATGGATCCCCCCTGGGCCCCATCCCCACCTTGTCCCCCAGCCCAGAGCACTGAGTGCCACGGCCAGGCCTTCCTGGGACACCTCTAGGGCTGGGCACTCCAAACCTCCCTGGGCAGCCCCTGCCAAGGCCTCACCACCCTTTCCAGCAGGAAATTCCTCCTGAAAATGTGGCACATCCTTCTTGAAATGGTAAAAAAGACCTGACACCACTTGTGTCAGACTCAGCCCTGGCTCTGGTGGGACACAGAGGACCTCAATGGCACTGCAAGTGTTTGGACTCAAAATGAGCTCCACTGCTCTGTTGTCTCCATGTTCATCTTCCTCTCTGGTGAGAAAGCAGCTGAGATTCAGGCCAGGCTGGATGGGATTTGGAACAACCTGGGCTGGTGGGAGGTGTCCCTGCCCATGGCAGGGGGTGGAACTGGATGGGCTTTGAGGTCCTTCCAAGCCAAACCACTCTGGGATTTTATGATTCTAAAAATGGCTGAGGGAGCTGGGGGGGGTTTATCTGGAGAAGAGGAGGCTCAGGGGGGACCTCATTGCTCTCCCCAACTCCCTGACAGGAGGGGGCAGGGAGGGGGGTCGGGCTCTGCTGCCATTCCCAAGGGAAAGGAAGAGAGGAAATGGCCTCAAACTGCACCAGGGCGGGGTCAGATTAGGGATTAGAAACAATTTTTCCCTGCAGGAGTGGTCAGGCCTTGGGATAAGTGTCCCAGGGAGGTGGTGGAGTCCCTGTGTCTGGGAGTGTCCCAGAGGTGTCTGGATGGGGGGGACATGGATTAGGGGTGATTCTGGTGGTGCTGGGACTGGAGGATCCTGGAGGTCTCTCCCAGCCTTGATGATTCTGGGATTCTGCTGAGGTGGCCCTGCACTGGTGGCTCCTGAGCCAGTTCCCTGTGTTGAATCCAAACATTGTTGGAGGAAGGACCTGCTTTGCTCTTGGATGTTCGAGGAAGGTGCAGTTCTGTGCTGAGTGGTGGCAAAGGGCTGGAATTGGCACCGACTTGCTCCCCCTTGGCCTGGGCAGCACTGAGGACATGTGGTCACGGCCAGATGTGCCCTGGCACTGCCTGGTCCAGCTGTTAAGGCAATATTTAGGAAATATTTAGGAATATTTAGGAAAGAGGAGCCTGGCTGGAAGTTGGGATATTGTAACTGAGCAGGAAGACCAGGCACAGGCAGGTCGTTGAGGCACCTCCAGCAGCAGCCCAAGGAGGAGCAATGGGAGGGCAAAACCACCCCCCTGGATCCTCTGGGAGCCTTGGAAAGTCCAGGTAGGATCCTGCAGCTGCTGCTACTCGGGGAAAAGTCCGGGCCTTTGGGATAGTGAAGAATCCCTGGCACAATCCTGGAAATGTGCAGGGCCAGCAAAGCCTGGATTTCCAGTCTCCATCCCCTGATTTATGGGATGCTTTGGGTTAAAGTCCCACCCTCTGCCATGGGCAGGGACACCTTCCACCAGCCCAGGTTGCTCCAAGTTTATCCAACCTGGCCTTGGGCACTTCCAGGGATCCAGGGGCAGCCACAGCTTCTCTGGGCATGACTCCCCTTTGTGTCCCTTTTTCCTCCTCCTTCCCCTTAGCTGTGGAACAGCCAAATTTTGTTTTCTTTACAATGCTGAGAAGCCTTTGGCTGCTTTTGGGATGGACAGGACCCTGCTGAAAACTGCATTTGGGTCCTGGAGAAGGACAACCTTGGGCCATCTCCATGGTTTTGGCCTTTCCCTTGGCTGGCTCAGCAAACTGAGCTTGGTGGCTCTGGCTTTAAGTGATGCTGCTCTCTCCTGCTGTGGGAACACAGACCTGGGATCTTGGATGCTGGGAATTCCCCGTGGCAACCCAGCATCTCAAATTTGGGATTGCAAATGAAAGGGCAGCAAATGAAGGGCAGCAAAGCCCTGGGAAGGCTCCTCAGGATCAGGATATCATGGACAAAGGCAGGTCAGGGATAGAAATCCATGGTGTTGGATTTCTGACAGACACAGAGTTTTCCCAGGTTTTATTCCCTGTTTATTTGGAACGTTAGAGGCAGCAGAGCAGCCCTGGGGCAGTGACTGGATGGCTCAGAAGGGGAAGTTTGTTAAAAGTGATGCCCGGGGGGGGGCAATGAGAGCACTTGTGCTCCATCCCAGCCTGGGGATGGACTGAGGTGGGTTCTCCAAAAGTGCCCAAACAAACGTGGTTTATTCACACACAGAATTCCTGGGTTTGTGCAGCTGGGGAGGGAGGGAGGGGGGCAGGGAGTGGCTGGGCAGAAAAGGGCTTTTTGTTCTCATTTTGCCTTTGGCAAATGCTCCACTTTGGCAAAGGGCTCCAGCAGCCAGAAGGGTTGAGATTCTCTGCTGGAAGGCGCAGCCTGTTCTGCAGGGTGAAGCTGATGCAGTGTGGGCCCAACTGTGGCAGAATTCCAGGGGTTTCTGCCTTGAAAAATGGCTTCAAAAAAGAAAAGTTGCGATCACAAAATAATTTTTAAAATTTCCCCCCCCCCCCAGCAGCAACATTTTTAAACAGCTCTTCCTCTGCAACTCCCTGACAGGAGGGGGGAGCCGGGGGGGGGTCGGGCTCTGCTGCCAGGGAACAAGGGACAGGAGGAGAGGAAACGGCCTCCAGCTGTGCCAGGGGAGGCTCAGGTGGGACAGGAGGAGGAATTTCCTGCTGGAAAGGGTGGTGAGGCCTTGGCAGGGGCTGCCCAGGGAGGTTTGGAGTGCCCAGCCCTGGAGGTGTCCCAGGAAGGCCTGGCCGTGGCACTCAGTGCTCTGGGCTGGGGGACAAGGTGGGGATGGGGCACAGGGGGGACTGGGTGACCTTGGAGCTCTTTTCCAACCTCAGTGATCCTGGGATTCTGTGAAATCCTTGTTTAACCAGTCCATTGCCCTCCTCCTCCCATCATTCAGCCCAACAACAGACTTTCAGTTCACAATTCAATCAGCATCCACTGGCAATTCCTTCTCACCTCTTTGAAACGCTTCCCACTCCTTTGGGTCTTTGTGATTGCTCAGCAGAGGGAAAAGGAGGGAATGGAGGAAGTTTTCAGATACCTAGTAGGACTTCACAGAATCAAAGAATCGCAGTTTGACTCTATGAAATCCTACCAAGCATCTGAAAATCACAGAATGATTTGAATTGGAAGGGATCCCAAAGATTCTCTCATTCCAACCCCCTGTTGGGCAGGGGCACCTTCCACTAGCCCAGGTTGCTCAGGGCTGGGTATGGCACAAGTGCCCAGATCCTACAAGAAAGATGTCCCAAGCTTTGCTGGGACAGAGGGATGGAGCAACCCCCAAATTCCTGCTTCCTGGGAAGAGAATTGCTCCATGATCTCCAGCCAAGGGGTTGGGAGCAGATGTGCTCAGTCAGGTCCCCCAGTCAGGCCCCACTTCCCCTGTCACCCCAGTCCTACCTGAGCAGGTCCCTGAGGGTGGGCTGGAGGGCCCCAGGGGGAAAGGAACACGAGCAGAAGTGTCAGGAGGGAAGAGGGACAAGGATTTAGGACGTGAGGCCCAGGGTTTGATTCCAGAGCAGTGGGAACTGTGGAGAAATACAGGGAGAGCTGAGCTCACCAGGTTGTCCTGGGCACTGTCAGGTTGCTGTGGAGGGAGAGCTCCTGGGACCTGAATTTGAGCTGAGATTATTTATTAGGGGTATTAAGGCAGGCCCTGGAGGCCTGGGCTGGGCTCAGGACTCCACTGCTCCTTCCAGAGCCAGCAAATCACTTGGGCTTTGCTGCTCCAGACTAACTGTGTGTGTCTCTCCCCTTCAAAGCCTGAATCATCTCTAATGAAAGTAATATTTTATTATTAAGTAGTTGGAAGCAGAAAAACGGCAATAAAAAAGCCCAGCAACATCTTGATTTGGCTTCTTTTTTTTTTTTTAATGAACTACTGAGAATGTGAATAACGTTTCCTCTCCACATCCAACAAGACACTGGGAATCCGGGCTGTCTGTCCAATTTTCTGAGTCATTCCTTGGTTTTTTCCTGCTGCTCCTGGCGCTCTGGGAGGTTGTGCTGCTGTGGGAGGAAGAGGAGGTCAGGCAGGAGAAGAGGGAAAGCACAGCAAGGCCTCGAGTCTCCAGGTGAGAAGGGATGTTCACACGGATCCAGCTCCATCCTTGGAGTGACAGAAGGCTGGGACAAAGCAGGTTTTTTGTTTGCCATGTAACTGGAGTGAGAAGGAACCTTCCCAGCCGTGGTTTAGAGCTCACTGCACCTTCTGGAGCTTTCTAAGTGCTCCTCCTGGTCTTACCTTTCCCTGGCAGTCGCTTGTGTCCTGCTGGAGAGGAAGGATCATCACCCTCTTGTGGGAAAGGGATGAACTGAAGGAAGTGTAGGAGGCCAGGTAGGAGAGGATGTGTGATTTATCCATGTCCAGTGGTAAGGAAAGCAGGTCAGAGCTGCTAAAATCCCTCTCAGCTGCTTGTCTTGGTCATATTCCCAGCCTTTTGTGATCCCTTTCTGTGGCAATCACTGATTTTTGGGATCTTGTTCCTACAGAGACTCGTGGAATGGTTTGGGCTGGAAGGGACCTCAAAGCCCATCCAGTGCCACCCCTGCCATGGGCAGGGGCACCTTCCACCAGCCCAGGTTGCTCCAAACCCCGTCCAGCCTGGCCTTGGACACTTCCAGGGATCCAGGGGCAGCCACAGCTTCTCTGGGCAACCTGGGCCAGGGATTTTTTACAGGAATTCCTTCCCTATATCCCATCTATCCCTGCCCTCTGGCAGTTTGAAGCCATTCCCCCTTGTCCTGTCCCTCCATCCCTTGTCCCCAGTCTCTCTCCATCTTTCCTGTCGGGTCCTTCAGGTCCTGCAAGGCCACAATCAGGTCACCTTGGAGCCTTTTCTTCTCCAGGCTGAACAATCCCAGCTCTCTTGGTCTTTTTTTTTTCCACAGGGAATGTGCTCCAGCCTTCCCAAATGGGAAACCCACATTTTGTGGATCACTCCAACAGCTCCACGACCTTCCTGTGCTGAGGAACCCGGAGCTGGACACAAAATCCAGGTGGGATCTCAGAGGGGATGGAGGAAGCACCTCCCTCAACCTGCTGCCCACACTGGCACAGGTTTCCCAGAGCAGTTGTGGGCTCCCCATCCCTGGAATTGCTCCAGGCCAGGTTGGAACAACGAGATTCCCCTGAAGGATCATGGAAAGGCTCTTCCAGCTCCATGGCCTGTCCTCCAAAATCAGCTCCTCAGATCAGTCTGGGCAAGGATTTCATTCCCTCTCTGCTTTGCAACGTCCAAACCAACTCGGCTTCCCTCAGAAAAAAGAAAAAGCCTGTCCCCAAATTATGATTTATAACCAACTAAATTGATTTCAATTCATCTTTAAATCCATGTTGAATCAGAGGGAGGGTCGTAGTAGAAAACAAACATTTTCCTGCAACAATAACGAGGGCCTCGTTATGGTAATTGCAACATAATTTGCTCCATCAATCACAGGGTCCTGTGGGTTTGCTTCTTTTTTTTTTTTCCCCCCTTCAAAAAAAAAAAAAAATAAGATAAATGGCTAGAAAGCCACGCAAAAAAACAAAACAAAACAAACAAACAAACAGCAAAAAAAAAAAAACCCTCATGAATTTTTAGCCAAATGTTTGTCTGTTGTTAATTAGAAGAATCTGGATTTTTTTGGGGCTGACTTATGGCTCTTTCCACAGGGAATAACAAACCAGATGCCCCTTAACCAGGACTAACCTGCCAAAGTTATGGTTTGGTTTTTTTTTTTGTTTTGTTTGTTTGAGGCACTCCCTGCATCTGCTTTGCAGATTAAGAGAGAGAGAGAAAAAACACCAAGAAAACGATTTTATTCCTGTTTTTTTAATGACTTTTTGATTATTTATAGCCCAGAGGAACAGCATAATAGCTAAAAACTCAGGTGAAAGCGATGGGTAAGTGAGTTTGCTAACTGTAAACTTTTGAAATGCGAAAAATCTGGAAAATATCAGACTTTTCTATTCCTTTTAGTCTTTTCTCCAGCCTGATTTTGTGCCTTGACAGAATTCCTACAAAATGCTTCTCATACATTAAGTTCCAACTGTTTGTGCTCCTTAAAAATGGCAAAATTATATATTTTTCTTTCAAATTTTGTGCCTTTTGAGTCCAGCTGAAGGAGACTCTGGGCTGGACTTTTCCCCTGTGACACAGTTCTTTCCCACAGGGAAAGATTCTTTTGTTCCATTTGTCCAAGGGGGGAATTGCAACATCACTTAAAAAAAAAAAAATAAATTAAAAAAATAATAAATCTGATTTTATAAAACTGCTTTTCAGCATCACCAGCTCATGACAATCCAAGGAGAATAGTCCTGGAAGCTGAGTTGGGAGTGGTATTTATGGGAATGGAAGTTGACCATCTAAAGATAAAGGGGCACTTCCTAAATACATCCCTGGAGCAAAGAAAGGTGCAGCCCTTCATTTTTGGGAGGAGCTCCTCTGGATGAAGAGGTTTTCATTCCCTCAATAACATTCCTGGCTCGGCTTCCTGGGATTCTGGGAAGAGTCCAGAGTGGGTCTCTTTCTGCAGGATACCCCCTGATGTTTCCATGTGATGACCTGGTGATCCCATGGGATTACCTGCTGACCCCAGGTCATTATCTGCTGATTCCATGGGATGATCTGGTGATCCCAGGTGATTACCTGGTAATCCCATGTGATCATCTGGTGATTCCCATGTGATTATCATCTGGTGATTCCATGGGATTACCTGGTGATCCCATGTGATTATCAGTTGGTAATCCCACATGATTACCTGGTGATTCCATGTGATCATCTGGTGATTCCATGTGATTATCCTCTGGTGATTCCACATGATTACCTGGTGATTCCATGGGATTACCTGGTGATTCCATGTCATTATCATCTGGTGATTCCATGTCATTATCATCTGGTGATTCCATGTGATTATCTTGTGATTCCATGTCATTATCATCTGGTGATTCCCATGTGATTGTCTCGTGATTCCATGGATTATCTGGTGATTCCCATGTGATTGTCTTGTGATTCCATGGATTATCTGGTGATTCCATGTAATTATCATCTGGTAATCCCAAGAGATTACCTGGTGATCCCAAGTGGTTATCTTGTGATTCCATGTGATTATCAGTGATCCCATGGGATTACCTGGTGATCCCATGGGATTATCATGTGGTGATCCCAAGTGATTATCTGGTGATTCCATGGGATTATCCTCTGGTGATTCCATGGGATTATCTGGTGATCCCAAGTGATTATCATCTGGTGATCCCAAGTGATTATCTGGTGATTCCATGTGATTAGCTGCTAATCCCAAGTGATTACCTGGTGATCCCAAGTGACTACCTGGTGATCCCAAGTGACTACCTGGTGATCCCCCTCTCTCCCAGTCAGGGACCAACATCCCAATCCAGAAACACCTCCCAAAGAAAAGAGTCAAGGACTCAAAGCAATCCTGGAAATTCCAATTGGCAATTTGGAAAACCGCCGTGAGGATCTCAGGGAAGGGAATTTCCCTGGAATACGCTGAGGGAATATCAAAGGCTGGCTGTGAAAGGGGGATGGTGATCCCACCAAAAAAGACCCTGGAATTACGCCCGAGTGTCTTTATTTTCTCTTCTTTATTTTCTCAAACAAGGATTTCACCAATCCAAGCCGGGCCATTCCACTGCCGTGCCTGGGAGGCCTCGGGAAGCCCAAGGAAAAGGATGGAAAGCAGGAGGGAGGAAGATCTTTTGCCATCCCATCATTTCCCCAACTCCCAGAGCCTAATGGGAATAATTGAATTTCCCTCTCACTCTCAGAGAAACAATGAAAAACTTTGATATGTGGCTGGTGGAGCACATTTAATGTGCTTTTCAAAGACAGGCACGTCCAGGGACATTTGGGAGTGTTTCTGCTCTCCCTAAAAAAAAAAGGGAATTGTGGAAAGGCACAAACAAGTGGTTATTTGACCTACTAAACACAGAAGGAATTGTTCTCCCCGAGCCATCTTTTATTTTGTGTGTGGTTTCTCTGGTGTCTGATAATACCTTGGAGTAATTTGCACTAATTTAAGTGTCTCCTTGGCATTGCCACGGAATTCTGGGGGAACTTAATATCTTGGAATCCTCCCTCAAGTTCTATTTCAAAAGGCTTCAGTGAGAATTGTCTGGTTTCCTTAGAAAACCAGGCTAAAAACACCATTAGAAGTGAATTTATTATATGTTTACTATTGCAGCCAAGGTGCTTTACCAGTTTAGAACCTGTAGAAACACAGTGCTTCATATTTTTTATATATTTTATGTATTTTTATATATTTTTTCACAGGTTGATGTACTAACCACGCATCTTTCCGAGGTGTTTCCCCTGTCCTCAGTTATTAACAGAATTTTCCAGGCTGTAAATTGATATCTGGAATCATTTTAAGAAAACTCAGTGATTTATAAACTAATGTGACATTTACAGGAGGCTTCCTAAATTTGAGATATATCTTGAATTTCCTCCCCTCAGAGAGGAAAAAAAGGTGTAGCCCAAGAAATCTGCAAAATCTCAGAGTTGGTAAAATGTAAAAATCTTTGCAAAATGTCTCAATTTTGAGGATTAATAATTATATCCTCTGCTTGGGAATTTTTTACGGTGGTACTAATTATGTGTGTAATAAGTAATACTTATAATAATTACAGATGAGTCTCTTAAAACATTTTTTGGAGGTGGAAAAAGAGCAGGTTTAAAAATGTGATTTTTTTAATTGAATCAACTGGTTTCTTCTAATTAATACTCGCCATAGATAAGAAATACCTGCTTTATTTTGCATTATAGAGAGCAAATAACCCTTCTGACCACCAGCTCAGCAGGATCAAACTCACATCTGCCTCTGAACACGTGACAGTTTTTAGTGCAGTCACGAAAAATCAGCTGAAAAATCAACTTGTTTTGTCTTTATTTTGAAACAGGATCTTCCTAATCCCCAAAACTAAGCCACATAAAATTGATAGAACTGTGATGTTCTTCGTGGCAGTCATGGGATAAAAGGGGTTAGTCAATTAACAGGCTAATTAAGCAATAATTAAGTATAATTTGGGCCCACGTGATCTTAATCATCTTTATTTCGTCACGGCCGTGCAGGAGTTTATGGGTTTCTGTGTTTTCTAGGACAGAAATAGGACCTGTCTTCTGAAGTAGGGTTGTTTCACCACAGGGATGTTCAGCCTGGAGAAGAGAAGGTTTTGGGAGACATTGGAGCTGCTTCCAGGGCCTAAAGGGGCTCCAGGAGAGCTGGAGAGGGACTGGGGACAAGGGATGGGGGGACAGGACACAGGGAATGGCTTCCCACTGCCAGAGGGCAGGGAGAGATGGGATATTGGGAAGGAATTTCTGGCTGGGAGGGTGAGGAGGGGCTAGGATAGAATTCCCAGAGAAGCTGTGGCTGCCCCTGGATCCCTGAAGTGTCCAAGGCCAGGTTGGACGGGGCTTGGAGCAACCTGGGCTGGTGGAAGGATATTTCGGACCTGAAGATGGAAAATGTCCTTTGCCCCGCTGGAAAATGGGGAGAGTTGGTGAAGAGCCAGCTGGGAAGAGTTCCTGGGATGATCCTGAGATCATCCATAGTCCAGGGAAATTTTTAAGAGGAGAAGCAGCAGCAGCTGCAGGTCAGGCCTGGAGAGACTTTTTCTAAGGATCTGGAGGGACAGGACAGGGGGCAACGGTTTTAAACTGAAAGAGAGGAGGTTTGGATGGGATATTGGGAAGGAATTCTTCACTGAGAGGGTGGGGAGGGGTTGGGATGGAATTCCCAGAGAAGCTGTGGCTGCCCCTGGATCCCTGGAAGTGTCCAAGGCCAGGTTGGACGGGGCTTGGAGCACCCTGGGCTGGTGGAAGGTGTCCCTGCCCATGGCAGGGGGTGGCACTGGATGATCTTCGAGATCCCTTCCAACCCAAACCATTCCATCATCCCAAGAAAAGCTGGTTTGCAAAATCTCTTCCAGAGGGTCAGAGAAATCCTTGGAAGAGGAGAAAGATTTTTATATCTGCCGAGAGGGAAAAATCCGGGGAAACCAGGCCAGGCTCCTGTTCTTCCACGGAATAACGGGCTCAGTTTAACCTGTCACTGAGATAATTGTGCCTTGAACAAAAACTGGTCGTGATGAAGCCCAGGGAGGCTTCAAGCTGAGGGATCCCAGTTCTCCTTGGAAAAGACATGGATCCTGCAGACCCCTCCTTTCCTTGGATTGCACAACTGTCCAGGGACAGATGCTTGGAGACAACCATTGTGTGAGGGACACGAGGAACACGCTGTCACAGGACATCTTCAGCCCTGGGGCTGCAGCTCCGAGGGCAGGGCTCCCTGGCACGTCTTGCCCAGATTTTCAGGCTCTACTTTGTTTTTGTTCTCATCAGTTTTCTCCTACAAACATTTGGGACAAAAGAAAAAAAAAGAAATGAAGCCACGGGAGCTGAAGCTGTGAGATCTGAAGGACCAGTTACAGCTTTCAAAGCAGTGTTTTGTCACCAAAAAGGAGCTGAGTCCTCAAAGGGCCTAAAAACTGGTCAAAAGGGAAGGTGGATCCGTTTAGTGTGAATTTAAGGAGAGGTTTCCCAGAAAAACTGTGGATTCCCCATCCCTGGAAGTGTCCAAGGCCAGGTTGGGCGGGGCTCAGAGCAACCTGGGCTACTGGGAGGTGTCCCTGCCCATGAGATGATTTTTAAGGTCCCTTCCAACCCAAACCAATCTGTGATTCTGATTCTAATGATGGCTAAGTACCAAATCCTGCTCTGTGTGGGTGTTTGTGGGTTTTTTTTTAAATCCAGAGGGCAAACAACCTCCCAGCCTGAGGAAAATCCTCGCAGGGAACGAAGACGATCCAACGCTGAGAGGGGTGTTATTGTACAAACAACGGGGACACAGAGGGGCAGAATTCAAACCGACAGAAATAATGGGTTGCTTTGTGTGTAAAGATGTTTCTGCAGCTGCAGAGTCACAGGAGATGTCCCTTGTCCTGCTAAAGAGGACACAGGGCTTCAGCCCCTTCAACCTGAACACGAGGAGGGATCGTTTCGGAGCCTGCTGCACACGTGGGATTCTTTCTGCTAGAGCTGTATTGGATTTCTCCTGCCTCTTGTGGTGACTCTGCCACAGTAGAGAGAAAATCTATAGGAAGCAGAGGTATAAGAAGGGGGGACACCACTGGCAGGACGTGCTGGGGTGGGATGGACCCCTGCAGAACCTCTGGAGACGGCGCCGTTTGCTCACGCTCGGCTGCAGCTTCTCAGCAAGACTTCGGATCAGTCCCGAAAAAACCCGACCGGGTTCGTGTAGAACCATCCCAAACAAATATTAAGAAGATAAAAACAGCTGTCTTGTGATTTTTGGCTTCTTTCCCTTCCTTTTTCTGTCTCTTTTCCCAATTCTCGGACGTGTTTCTGGTCGTTGTCCAGCAATTCATTCGTCACATCTGCTCGTCCTTCATCTGCCTGATGGTTCCCTGTTCTTTCCTTTTCCTCTTACACTCCGTTCTCTTTTTATATTTTGCTCCATGTTCCTCCTCAATTTTTGATTCTCCTTCATTTTTATTCCATTTCTGCCTCTGTATTTATTCTTTCTTTTTTTTCCCCTAGGCTTGGCCTCTCCGTGATTTCGTGTCATCTGAAGGCAGAGTTTCAGCTGATAAAAGTTTCCACGGAGGTCCTTCCCCTTCCAGAATTCTTTGCTCACTCTTCCTGAGAGGTCACCTTTTCAAATTCCTTAGAAACATCAAGGAAATTCTCCTTCCCTGAGATGTGTTCAGCCCCCTCCCAGATAAATGTGATTTGCTGGGTTCTGCCCTGTGTTCCAGAGAAAGAAAATCGAGCAGGGAACAGTTTGCTCCTGTTTCTTATTCTGTGTAGGATTGGCAGCCTGAACCCTGATAAATTTAGGGCAGCATTTTGCTTGCTTTGCAAAACTCCAGAGTAGTTTCAAAGGGAAAAAAAATGGCTCAGGGCTTTAGGTGGGATTTATCATCTCTCTGCATCATCACTGAAATGCTTCCTGAGCTACTTGATTATCTCTGCAAGGAGATAGTTCTTCCTTGGCTTTGTCCAGCTGCCTTTTGGGGTGGCCTCTCTTTCCCTATGAATTGTCTACAGGCAATTTAAGGATCTCAGTCTGCACCACAGAGGGTTTTTACCCAATTTTTCTCAACCTGTCTGCAGAACTTCTTCCCTTTGACTTCACCTGAGACAGACCTGTCTGTACACAGGATAATTTCTACAGCACCAGAAGTACAAGTTGAACCCATTGTACAAGTGCTGGGAACAGAGAGCTGGTTATTATAGCAATAAAAATGCAAAATTGGTCTTGAGAAATAGTTTGTTTCAGAGCTCAGGAGCAGCTGATCCACAGCACAATTGGGTACAAAAGCAAATTAGATAAAAGCAAATAAACCAGAACTCTGATGCAAAATAATTCAATGCTCTGTTGGCCTTCAACGTTGGCTTTCAGTTCTTCCAGTGCTTTCCAGAGTTATTTCAAAAGATAATAATGAATGAAGTAATTGTTGGTATCACCTGAATTTTGGGCCCTTTGTCCCTTTTGTAGAATTAATTCCTTTAATTCTTAAAGGAATTATTGTGGGGCTGTGAGGGTGGGGAAGGGCCTGGAGGGGCCTCTTTGGGGTGTTTGGAAATAGTCTCTCCATCTCTCCTGCCGGGTCCATCAGGTCCTGGAAGGCCACAATCAGGGCCAGGGGGGATTGTTGGGGTGTCCTGGGCAAGAGTCGGATTTGGATGATCCTTGGGGGTCCCTCCCAGCTCGGGATCTTCCCTGATTCCGTGATAAGTCGAGGAGAAGGTCTGGAAACTTTCTGGGCCCTGTGTGGTCAGTGCTCCTTCCCACACCTCAACAAGGATCAAGGCTCAGCTGCCTCCAAAGCCTAAAGCAGTTTTTTGGATCATTCCTTTGTATAAATCAGAGTCACCCCAGACCCTGAGGTGAAATCCCTGTGATCCAGGAGGTGGAGCTGGAACTACCAAAGCCTTGGTGTGGGAACAGCCACTTGCCTGGAACAAAAAATGCCCATTATTGAGGAAAATCCAGGGTGTAAGTCTGCCCTCAAAAGAATTATCATGGAACCACAGAACATCCTTGTAGTGGTTTGTCCAAACTGACACAATCCCAAGCTGGAAGGACCCCCAAGGATCACCCAGTCCAAGCCCTGGCCCTGCCCAGGACACCTCAATATATATATATATTTGGGGACACCCCAAATATAAATATAAATATAAATATAAATATAAATATAAATATAAATATAAATATAAATATAAATATAAATATAAATATAAATATAAATATAAATATAAATATAAATTTCCAGTGACCTGACATTATCCATGTCTTCATGTGCAGAAATTAAACCACCAGGGGGACAGCAAAGTGGCCTCAGTGCTGGTGCTCTGCCCTTCCTCTTGCTTTGGTCTCTCTGGCAGGGATCAGTTTATCCCTGGTTTGGTTTTTATTTTTTGGACAATATCCTGCAACTGCAGATTTCCTCTGGATTTTATTGTGTTGGAAGATGGACTTCCCATATGTAGTAAATGAGCATCATTGCTGATAAAACTCCTTCTTGGGAAATGAAATTAATTTTTTTTTTTTAATTTTATTGTGCCAATTAAGACAGTTTCCATCTTTCCAACCGAGAGGTTTCATCCATATTTCATCTCTATTTCATCCAGAGCACCTAAACTCTGAGCAAGTGTATCTAGGCTTGGTTTTTAGGTGTTTCTAAAGGATTTTTGGGGGGTGGGTGAACCAGGGTTAGATCTTGCTCCTTCCTGGGCCTTTGTGGGGTCACTCCTGTGTAACTCAGAGCAGGATTTGGCCTCACACGTGGGTGTAAGTTCATTATAAATTAGAACCTGATACAACATGTAACCATTGCAAACGGTCTGTGAGGAGACCAGAGCAGTTTTAGTGCCAAGCCTGGGCTGATTTCCCATCTGGTTGATCACCTCAGGCTTCTCTGCAGCAAATAAAAGAAATGGAAAAGTGAGATTTGGACGTTTGTTGCCGAGGATTGGGCTCTTGTGTTTGCACAGAAATGCTCCTGCAAACTCTCTGCCAGCTGGGCTTGGCTTCAGGGACATCCAGGCATCACTTTTGGTGCCTCTATTCTGTGGTGAATAAAGGGAAAAAAGAGCTTTCCAGCTCTAAAGTTTATTTTATTTTACTTGCTGACCACTCCTTCTGCTGGGAAAGGGGGGGTGACACAGAGGATTCCCTGCCCTTGACAGGGGTTGGGACTATCTGGTCTTTAAGTTCCCTTCCAACCCAAACCATTCCATGATTTTCTGCCTTTGGTGAAGGCCAGACTTCAGAAGAAGTGTTTGGTTCCCATGAACACCCATTTTTGGTGGTCATGCTTTGAATCTTGACCCAGTTTGGGCTGGGAAATCTTCCCGGGAAGCCCAGACCATCCGTGCCAATGAAACCTTTTATCCATGGAGACACTTGGAAAGGAGTTATTCCACCTCCTGTGCCAGGGATTTCTGGGGTGGAGAGAAATCTGCCTCCTTCTGTCACTGATTTGTTCTCCGTGGTGTCGTAACGGTGAGAGAAAAAGAGACCTGGGAAAGCTTTAAACTGGCCTCGAATTCCCTGAAAAACAGGGAATATTTTAGGGAGATAAAAAGAAACACCTGGAATTCTTCTGGTGAACAAGCCAACAGAACACCCCCAGCATTCCAGGCGGCTCAGCTGCAGCTCCGTGGAAATCCAGAGGAACTTGGAAATCCAAAGGAACTCTGAGCTCCATCCCAGAGCTCCAGCAGGAGCCACGGAGCTTCCAAAGGGAAGGACTGGCATTTTCTGGGAAAGGTTTGCACATCCTTCCCGTGGGAAATGAGGGTTCAGACACGGGCAGGGCCTGAGTGTGGACAGGAAAAGAAACATCTTGGGGTGATTCCCGTGCAATTTTGGGGGATATACACATATTTTTGGGGGGATTTAGGAGCCCTTCCTGATGGGATCAGACAGGGAACTCCCCCAAAGTGTGTGAAGTGACAAAGTGACAAGTCTGTGCCCAGAGTTAGTGCAGGGTCTGAGTTCTCAGCATCAGTGAGGTCCCAAAACCTCCTTCCCACCCCCAGGCCTTGCTCTGCTCCCCGACGCTGTTCTGACCCTTCTTCTGCTTCTCTTTGGGGTTTTTTTTTAACGTGTTTTCACTTTAAAAGTATTAAGAGTGACTTGGCAAAACGGTTTGGCTTCAGCTAAGGGCTACAAGGGCTAAATTCAGGTTTTATTGTGCCCAGACTTCCCAAGCGAGGGTCCCTGGGCGGTAAGAGATGAACCTCGAGGAGCTTGAGCTCCTTAAATCACAAAATTTGGGATTTGGGAGGGGGAAAACCATCTCAAAACAACCTCAGTGGGTGCTGATAACACCAAGGTTGTGGGTTTGATCCTCATTCACTTACGAGCTGGACTCAATGATCCTTGTGGGTCCCTTGGAATTCGGAATATTCCGGGATTCCGGGATCATTCCCCGTTTATTTCTGCAAGGAACTGGTGAATTAAAAACTGGTGAATTAAAAGACTTGGATGTGAGGGGGAAAACTCTTCCTAAAGCTGCACTGGCACAAACTCATGCCCTGCACACACCAGGTGATGACAAAATCGAGGTGTTTTCAGGTGACAAATCCTTCCTCTTGTCCCCTCAGCTTTTCCTTCCTGTCCCGTAGTTATTGATTTTTTAATGCCTGTTTTTGTTATATTTTCATAACATATTTTTTTTTTTACATTTTTTCCCCCCACACTGGCTTTTTATTTCTCACTCAGCAAAACACAGATTTTATTAAATCCAAGTCCCCCACTCGATGCTGGGAAGGTGAATTGATTCAGGATGTGATGGAGGATCCTCTTGGGCCACAACTCATGGGAATAACCAAGCCCTGGGAATTGGGAGATGCTTGAACTTATTCCCAAACCTGGGAAATCTGGATTATTTCCTATTGCCTGTCAATCAGTCCATGGGCTGGACAGTTTGAGCTCCCAAACCTGCCATTCCAAGAGCTCTTTGCCGACCACTGACTCATTCCCAGGCCTTGTTTTCCTTTTTTTCCGGAGCGTTCCCACAGCCTTCGTGGAGTGTCACGTCAAAAACACCCAATTCCTTCGGCCAAAAACACAAACAAGCCCCAAATAAGGACCAAAAAAATAAATTAATAATAATAAAAAAAAAGGTGGAAGGAAAAAAAATAAAAAAAAAGGAATATTTTGACTGTCCCAAAGTGAAACTCTCTCAGTTTCACTTAATAAAAGGAATATTTTGACTGTCCCAAAATGAAACTGTCTCAGTTTCACTTAATAGAAGTGATACATATATTACATTACATTTACATTATAAAATAATACATATATTACATATATTAATAAAAGGAATATTTTGACTGTCCCAAAGTGAAACTGTCTCAGTTTCACTTAATAAAAGGAATATTTTGACTGTCCCATTTTGGAAATTCCCAGCAACAAATTCGGTTCTGAGTGGGCCTGAATTTTGATTTTAAATCAAATGGAGTTGTTTGAGTTGTTTCCCTTTTGGATTAAAGGAAACCTCTCTCTTGGCTTCCAGTGTTTTTTCCACCCTCGGTATTTTGGTTCCCTGGGAATAAATAAAGGGAAAAGTTCCTATTTCTGGTTGATCTGAAGCGATGGGAGGGTTTAATTATGACCTGCTAATTAAGTGAAGTGTCAGGGATAAGCTGCCATTCCTGCCTGTTTTCCCAGGGGATGAAGCATTTCACAGTCCCACAGAACCAGAAAAAAATCCCCTTTATTCCAGCCTGACATTCCCAGGCATCCCATTCTTATCTCCTGAGGTTTCCACAGTTTATATTTGATTTTTAACGTAATTATTAAATGACCTCCTAGTTGGGTTTTTCGTCTTTGCCCGTCTCAGTTTGGTAAAAAAGCAAATTGTTCTCCTGGCTGGGAATTCTCGCCATCACTTTGCCAATAATCCCGGGAATTTCACATCCTAAAGAATAAATAAAGAGATATTTTGAAGCTCCCATAGGAGGCACAAAGGGTCACTCATATGTTGAGGTGCTTCCATTATTTTTAGGAGCTGCCATAAATCGAATTATTAACGGGCAGAGGGAGGACAGATGTTCTTTTTTATCCTGAATTTTCTTATCACTGCTGGAATCAGAAACCACATTTTGCTTTTTGGGGAGTTTTCCTCCTCAAGTCCATGTTTTCCACGTTGTCCTCGCTGTGTCCTGGTTTTTGAGGATTCCCATTCCAAGGGCTGGCTGAGGATGGGTTGGAATTATGGGGCAATTAGTAGAGGTTTGTTTTTTATTTTTAAATAATTAGGAAAATTTTCTTGTTCTTCCAGGTGTCTTCAAACCTCCTTTGCATCCTTGTGAAGAGTCCTCAGCACCCAAAGCAATCTAAATTATAATCTAGATAAATATATTTATAACGTCTATATTGAAATATATTACATATTTATACCTATTTTATAATAATATATAAATTTATTTATGTGGTATTTTTATAATTAAAAGATAGACTTTTAAATACAAAATATTTATATAATAGTTATATAACATTTCTACACAATCTCGATAAATATAAAATATTTATAGTAATTCTATAACTAAAATATATAATTTGAAATGTATAATAGTTCTATAATAATTACATAGTTCTATATAATCTAAATAAATATAAAATATTAATAATTTAATTATTTAAATATATGTATTTAATTTTTATAATATTTTAAAATCTATTTATATAATGTTTATAAAATTAAAATATATAATTTAAAATAAAAATATTTATATACCATTATAGAATATTTCTATATAATCTCATTAAATATAATATCTTAATAATTTATATATTTATCTATAATATATAACCTTATATTTATTTCTATTTATAAAATATTATATAAATTTATTTATACACTGTTTATATAATAAATATGTAATTTAAAGCATTCTATATTTAGATAATAATTATAGACTATTTCTACATAATCCATATAAATATAAAATATTTAAAATATTTCCATAATTAAAATATATAATTTTAAATATAAAACATTTCTGTAATAATTTAATAATATTTCTATATAATCTCTATCAATATAAAATATTTACAATAAGCATATAATTTAAATATGTATTTAAAGATATGATATTTCTATAATAATACGTATATAATAGATATAATAATATTAATATAATAATATAATAATATTAATATATATTAATAATAATATTAATAATATTATTAATAATATTAAATATATTATTAATAATCTTAATAATAATATTAATATATATCATAATATTAATATAATAATATCATAATACCTATATAAAAGGTATTATATATTGGGTAATAAATAATAATTTATATTTACATAATATTTATTTTTGTTTTTATAGTATAAGTATAATAACAAATAATAATATATTAATTATATATTATATATTAATTATATTATTTATTACAGGTAGTTATATAATGAATAAATATTACTATACTTATTATTAATTATGTATTGTGTAAGTTATGTAAGTATATATTAAATTATTATATTATATGTACATTTATATAATTAATATAACAATTAATAAAATTGATATAATATAATAATTATCTACTAAAGCTGGTCTGGCAGCTAAGAAGGAAATACCTGAGCAGTGAAAGTCCTTGTGCACAAAGGATTTGTCCATCTCTGCCTCAAAAACCAAAATCCCTCTCAGGAGATAAATGTTTGCTCTCATCAGCTGCATTTCCTGTGAAAAATCAATATTCAAATGAATATTAATTGCAATGAGCTGAGCTTTTATTCCTCTCATATGTTTTATTTCAGTGTTAATACATTTGATTTCGGTGTTAATATGTTTGATTTCACTGTCAACATGTTTGATTTAAATGTTAATATGCTGTATTTCAGTGTTAACATGTTGGATTTCAGTGTCAATATGTTTGATTTGTGTCAATATGTTTGATTTCAGTGTTAATATATTTCATTTCAGTGTTAACATGTTTGATTTCAGTGTCAATATGTTTGATTTCACTGTTAACATATTTGATTTCAGTGTCAATATATTTGATTTCAGTGTTAACATGTTTCATTCCAGTGTTAATATGTTTGATTTCAGTGTTAATATCTTTGATTTCATTGTTAATATATTCGATTTCAGTGTTAATATGTTTCATTTTGCTGTTAACATGTTTGATTTAAATGTTAATATATTTTATTTCAGTGTGAACATGTTGGATTTCAGTGTTAATATGTTTGATTTCAGTGTTAACATGTTTGATTTCAGTGGTAATATGTTTGATTTCAGTGTTAATATATTTTTCAGTGTCAATATGTTTGATTTGTGTTAATATGTTTGATTTCAGTGGTAATGTTCAATTTCAGTTTTAATATGGTTGATTTAAATGTTAACATATTTTATTTCAGTGTTAACAGGTTTGATTTCAGTGTTAACATGTTTGATTTCAATGTTAATATATTTTATTTCAGTGTTAATGTTTGATTTCAGTGTTAATATGTTTGATTTCAGTGTTAACATGCTTGATTTCAGTGTCAATATGTTTGATTTAGGTATTAATATGTTTTATTTCAGTGTTAATGTTTGATTTCATTGTTAATTTATTTTATTTCAGTGTTAACATGTTTGATTTCAGTGTCAATAGGTTTGATTTGTGTTAATATGTCTGATTTCAGTGTCAATATGTTTGATTTCACTGTTAAAATGTTTGATTTAAATGTTAATATATTTTATTTCAGTGTTAAAATGTTCAATTTCAGTGTTAACATGTTTGATTTAAATGTTAATATATTTTATTTCAGTGTTAACATGTTTGATTTCAGTGTTAATATGTTTGATTTTAGTGTTAATATGTTGGATTTCAGTGTTAACATGTTTGATTTCAGTGTTAATGTGCTTAATTTCATTGTTAATATATTCTATTTCAGTGTCAATATGGTTGATTTGTGTTAATATGTTTGATTTCAGTGTTAATATGTTGGATTTTAGTGTCAATATATTTGATTTCAGTGTTAACATGTTTGATTTCAATGTTAATATATTTTATTTCAGTGTTAATGTTTGATTTCAGTGTTAATATGTTTGATTTCAGTGTTAATATCTTTGATTTCATTGTTAATATATTCGATTTCAGTGTTAATATGTTTGATTTCACTGTTAACATGTTTGATTTAAATGTTAATATATTTTATTTCAGTGTTAATGTTTGATTTCAGTGTTAATATCTTTGATTTCAGTGTTAATATGTTTGTGTTAATATATCTGATTTCAGTGTTTATATGCATAATTTCACTGTTAATATGTTTGATTTCACTGTTAACATGTTTCATTTCAGTGTTAATATGTATAATTTCACTGTTAATATATTTGATTTCAGTGTTAACATGCTTGATTTCAGTGTCAATATGTTTGATTTCACTGTTAACATGTTTGATTTAAATGTTAATATATTTCATTTCAGTGTTAACATGTTTGATTTCAGTGCCAATATGTATAATTTCACTGTTAATATCTTTGATTTCAGTTTTAATATGTTTGATTTCAGTTTTAATATGTTTGATTTCAGTGTTAATATATTCAATTTCAGTGTCATTATGTTTGATTTCAGTGTCAATATGTTTGATTTCAGTTTTAATATGTTTGATTTCAGTGTTAGTATATTTGATTTCAGTGTTAATATATTCAATTTGTGTCAATATGTTTGATTTCAGTGTCAATATATTTGATTTCAGTGTTAATGGGCTCGATTTCCGCCGACTCAGCATGAAAATGTGGGTCTCTGGTGCTTTTAAAGCCCATCCCTGCAAGGACCTTGTGTGTAAACAAAGGCAGGAGGGGACAAACAGGGAAAAAAATCCAGGAAAAGCAGCTTAAATTCTTCTCCCAAGGGCTGCAAAGGATTGGAACCTGGAAATGTCAGAGCTGGGTGACTTCCCTGAGCCCCAGGCCAGGAATAGATGCCCTGGACTGTTGCAGTGCAGGTGGAGGTGACAAATCTGTGAGTCACTCTGACTAATCCTTGAGCCAGGAGCACGAGGAGATGCGGATGGAACGTTTTTCCCCGTGAGTCACCAGAGCCAGGGCTGATTTTTCTGCTCCCTCTTTGCAGGAGGATCCGAGTTCTGCCACAAAACACACCCGTGGAAACCAGAGATCTGTGTCTGCAAGAAGCAATTTTTGCCAGTTCCAAGGGCTGGGGTTTGTTCCAGTGTTGCTGGAATGGGCCCAGTGATTATTTTGGGTGCAAAAAGTAAAATTTCCAATATATTGAAGTAGTTACTGGAATTCAAGTGGGGCACCCAGCTTTAATAACAACAAAAAAAAGCCTTGGTTCCACCTGGGTTAAGTTAATCCGATGGAAATCACGCAGTGAACATGTTGTGAGGCAAGAATTCCCTTGGACACCTCCCATGGAAGTCAGGATGGGAGAGGAGGAAGCACCGGCAGCGGCCCAGGCCCCCAAGTGATGAAGGGACAGCTCTTAAAAATCCTGGAAGAACCAGGGCTGGAGAGTCAGGGATCAGGAACCCAGATGTCCATCGCTCAGATCCAGCCTGGAAGATTCCTGGAGAAAACCCACACACCGAGGATCTGTGTGATCTCGATGGTTGATTCTGCCTGTGATCCCAATCCCAATGGTTGATCCTGCCTGTGATCCCAATCCTGATGGCTGATCCCGCCTGTGATCCCAATCCCGATGGTTGAGCCTGCCTGTGATCCAAATCCCGATCTTTGATCCTGCCTGTGATCCCAATCCTGATGGCTGATCCTGCCTGTGATCCCAATCCCGACGGCTGATCCTGCCTTGGCACACGGGGAATTTGGCTTCGGGTTCCTGCCCTTGCCCAGAGCAGCCTTGATGGTTTTCCTGCCAAACCTTTGCTGTCTTTCCATCCGGGTGACTCAAATTTAGGACTCCACGTGCCAAGCACTGAACCATAACCATCAGGGACGGAGCAATGGGTCTGGAAATGGACACTTTTCCGTGAAAACCCGCTGCTGACAAAGCAGTGGGATGGTGTTCCCTGCTGGAGCTCGTTCCAGGGGTGGAATGACTCTCTTAGGACAGAGATATTTCGGACCTGAAGATAAAAAATGTCCTTTGCCCTGCTGGAAAATGGGGAGAGTTGGTGAAGAGCCAGCTGGGGAGAGTTCCTGGGATGATCCTGAGATCATCCATAGCCCAGGGAAATTTTTAAGAGGAGAAGCAGCAGCAGCTGCAGGTCAGGCCTGGAGAGACTTTTTCTGAGGATCTGGAGGGACAGGTCAGGGGGCAATGGTTTCACACTGAAAGAGAGGAGATTTGGATGGGATATTGGGAAGGAATTCTTCCCTGGGAGGGTGGGGAGGGGCTGGGATGGAATTCCCAGAGAAGCTGTGGCTGCCCCTGGATCCCTGGAAGTGTCCCAGCCCAGGTTGGACGGGGTTTGGAGCACCCTGGGCTGGTGGAAGGTGTCCCTGCCCATGGCAGGGGTGGCACTGGATGGGCTTTGAGGTCCCTCCCCACCCAAACCATTCCATGATTCTGTGAAGTGGCAGGAAAATAACCTGAACCCGAGTTATTTTGGGGTGAAATTCATAATTATGAGGTGTCTGTCCTAAGGATAAACCACCTCTGGGCACACCCTGAAGTCCTCACTGTGTTTTTGCTCAGCTTTTAACGAGGCAAAGCCACCTCGAAGCCAGAAGAATTTTCTTCCCTGGGTGGGAAATGACACCGAGGGCAGGATTGGGCCTGGAAAATAAAGATAATTCTCTTTACAGGCTCTTTTTCACCAGAGGAGCTCAACCTCTTGAAAAGATTGACTCAGGCTCCAGTCCCTGGGTGGGAGCTGGATGGCAAGAGGAGGCTGCTGCGAGTTAAGGCAGGAGGAATCCAAGGGCTCCATCCTTATCCTGACAATATTCCAGGCATTTCTGCCAGTGGTTGGTTTATTGGCTTTGATTGACTCTCCTCAGTATTGACAAGCCAAGGAAGAAAACATGAGGAGGCGTGTGTACATCTCATATTTATATTTATATTTATATTTATATTTATATTTATATTTATATTTATATTTATATTTATATTTATATTTATATTTATATTTATATTTATATTTATATTTATATTTATATTTATATTTATATTTATATTTATATTTATTTATATTTATATCTGCATCTATATCTATATCTATATTTATATCTATCTCTCTCTATATATCAATCCCTATATACCTATATCTATAATCTCTCTTTTATCCATAATATTTCTATTTCTATTTCTGTTTATATCTATATTTATATTTATATTTATATCTATATCTATATTTATATTTATATCTATATATTTCTATATCTATCAATTTCTATATATCTCTATCTCTATCTCTATTTTATCCATATTATTTCTATTTCTTTTTCTATTTCTGTTTCTTTTTCTATTTCTGTTTCTTTTTCTTTTTCTGTTTCTTTTTCTGTTTCTATTTCTTTTTCTATTTCTGTTTCTTTTTCTGTTTCTATTTCTATTTCTTTTTCTTCTCTTTCTCTTTCTCTTTGTATTTATATTTATATTTATATTTATATTTATATTTATATTTATATTTATATTTATATTTATATTTATATTTATATTTATATTTATATTTATATTTTTATATATTTATGTTTATATTTATATTTTTCTCTTTCTCTTTATAATTATATTTATATTATCTCTCTTTCTCTTTATAATTTTATTTATATCTCAAAGTGGTGGCCCAGGCAGGTTTTAAACAATCCAATGCTTCAAAGGGCCAGTTTGTCCTTTGCTAAAAGCAGCAAAATGATGCCCCTGCCCTCCATTAAACCCTCCAAGGGGGCAGATTCCGAGTCCTTGTGGTTTTCCAGCTTTCAAATAAATCCTGCTCGACCCCCAGCAAAGAGAACACGGGAGCAGGGAGTGGATTATTCCCGTTTTTTGGTTGGTCCTGGATGGATTCCCAACAGGTGACGGGGGCGTCGCTGCTGCTCCTTCTCGGGGCTGACCCCAAACTGGTTCCCTGGGGTTGGCACATTCCAGCTCCCAACATTCCTGGGCTGGCACAGCTGCCCCGGGGCTGCCAGGTCCCATCTGCAGCTGGAAGGGGTTGGAATCCAGCGCCGCCCTTTTTAAACCAGAGCGGGATTCCAAACTCCCGCTGGCAGGGATCTGGGAGCCCAGCGCTGCCCAGGGCTCTGCCTTTTCAGCTGGCTGCCCAGTGGGGCTGGGCTACAGTTCAGGACACAACCCAGGAGTTAAGGGGCACTGGGGAAACCTTGTAATGCAGAGCTGCCCACGGAATTCATGGAGAATTCATGGAGAATCCATCAACTCCCACTGGCTGGTCCTCAAAAACTGATTATCTCCATGGTGGAGGGCAAGGTTGAAAAATCCAAGCGCTCCAAAGTGTCCTTCTGTTACAACAACCACCCCAACAGGGATTTTCGGGGCAAACTTTAGGTGTCCTGCCCCAGTTCCTGTGAGAAGCTTCAAGGATATTTGGAATTTTAAACTGGAAAGGCCTTGTTGGGGCTCTGGTTCCCAGTGTTCTGTTCTCAATCCCTTGGATGATCCTTTCCTGGGAAGTAGGTTGTGGGTGGAGAGAGTCCAGAGAGTCCAGAGGAGGCCCCAAGAGGATCCCAGGGCTGGAGCAGCTCTGCTGGGAGGAAAGGCTGGGAGAGCTGAGATTGTTCAGCCTGGAGAGGAGAAGCTTCGGGGTGACCTGATTGTGGCCTTGCAGGAACCAACAAAAGAGATGGAGAGAGACTATTTCCAAGGGCTGGAGGGACAGGACAAGGGGAATGGCTTCAAACTGACAGAGGGCAGGGATAGATGGGATATTGGGAAGGAATTCCTGGCTGGGAGGGTGGGGAGGCCCTGGCACAGGTTGCCCAGAGAAGCTGTGGCTGCCCCTGGATCCCTGGAAGTGTCCAAGGCCAGGTTGGATGGGGCTTGGAGCAACCTGGGCTATGGAAGGTGTCCCTGTCCATGGCAGGGGGTTTGGAACTGAATCATATTTAAGGTCTCTTCCAACCCAAACCATTCTCCAATTCCATGGTCTCCTATCAGTCAACATTCCCTCTGCTGGAGCTGAGCTGTGAAGTTCCCGCTCTGGCTCTGTAAAAGTCCTTCTTTTCCTATTTTTCCCTGGACATTTGTGCTGCTCTCTCCCTGAGCACAGTCACCACAGGCTGAGAGGGATGTTTAAAACAAGCAGAGGCATCCAACTGATCTCTCCAAGTCCTGCCTCAGCCCTGCATGGAAACACTTGGGTGGTCACTCTGCTATCAGCCAGTCTGGGAATTAATCCCTTTATCTGCCCAGAAACCAAGGGGGTACCACAGAATCCCAGAATCCTCAAGGTTGGAAGAGACCTCCAGGATCATCCAGTGCCACCCTCCCCCAGCACCACCAGGATCACCCCCAATCCATGTCCCCAAGGGCCACATCCAGACACCTCTGGGACACTCCCAGACACAGGGACTCCACCACCTCCCTGGGACACTTATTCCAAGGCCTGCCCATCCACTGGAGGATGCAGCTTTCCTAGGTTGGGATCTCCAGCTGGTTCTCTTGTAGGATGGACAGAACCCAGGAAGCCCCAATATTGGGATCTTTGAAGACATTTCCCTTGCCATGATCCGGGATGATCCAGGTGTGGATCCATTAGAAGGGACACCTCAAAACAAGGGAATTCTCTGAGTGACTTTCACACCCCTGACGGTCCCGTGTCACGTGGTGTGGGCTGAGCTCTGCCCTTTTTAGTTCCTGGGCATTCTCTGTCCACCAAATCCCGGGATCCCTGAGGCTGGAAAAGCCCTCCCAGCCCATGGATCCCCCCTGGGCCCCATCCCCACCTTGTCCCCCAGCCCAGAGCACTGAGTGCCACGGCCAGGCCTTCCTGGGACACCTCCAGGGCTGGGCACTCCAAACCTCCCTGGGCAGCCCCTGCCAAGGCCTCACCACCCTTTCCAGCAGGAAATTCCTCCTCCTGTCCAACCTGAGCCTCTTAGGACATCCAATCACTTCCTAAAGGGAAGGACACAAGTGTGAGAATATCTGTGCAAGAATTTCATGGATAAATAAATATTTCATGGAGAAATAAATATTTTATGGGTAAATAAATATTTTACGGGTAAATAAATAATTTAGGGGTAAGTGTGTGGGACGTGGAGGTTTTGCTCACCTGGTGTGTCCTTGTCATCGTGCCAGCACTGAAATATCTGGAATGGCTCTTCATTAATCCAGTTCTGTTGGTTCTTGGAATCAGGGGAGTTCATGGAGTGTGTCCTGACTCTAGGAAAGGCTCAGGAACCGCTGGTTTTTTTGAAGGCCAGCTCTTTTGTTCCGCGGCTTCCTCGGAAAGGCGACTCCTCCAGCCCTGGGGGAGCCTTTTGGTCACTTGTCTCCTCACATCGACCACTTCAGCTGATTTATGGCCCCTTTTGGATATTCCTGGCCCAGAGCCCTGGAAGTTCTAAAACAATCTCCGAGGCTCTGAGGCCGGGGAAGGGAAGTTTGTACAAATGTGGTTATTCTGGGACAGCCTCTGGTTTTTGGGTTCCTCTCCCAAGGGGGGGGGTTGAGATGCCTTCCAAAACCTGGGATTGAGACAAAGGGCCAGAGAACCACCTCAGGAGAGAGGACACAACTTAGGGAGCTGCTCTGCGTTTTCTCTGCCCAGGGTTGTTTTTTTTTCAAGGAGGAGATGTGAAGCCTTGAATGTTTTCAACTCTGACACCTGGACACTTTCTTTCCCTCACAGGGATTTTTTTGTTGCAAGTGAAATAAGAGCAGCTCCTTGAAATCGTGCCAGGGCACCCACGCCAAGTGGGTGGAAGAGGTATGTGAAAATTAAATGTATTATTTGGAAGCTGTTCTGGATGCTTCTTGCTTTCCTGGGGGCAGGAAGGACCTAGAACGGTTTGGCCCCTTTTTTTTTTTTTTTTTTAATTTCCCTTAATTGGCTTCAATGAGATTTATCAGCTATTGCTGTCCAACCACTGTGCTACCAAGTGTTTCAAAGCACTTCTGTTGTGAGGACAAGCTGGGACTTGCTACCAGGGAGGATATAAAAATGTTCTTGTAGCTCTTGAGTTTGGGATCTTTCCACGCTACTCTGGTTTTCCCAACAAAACCCTCCTGTGCCTCTCACGTGTCAGGGGGATCACACACACCTGGATTCTTCTTTTCACAGGTTTCTCCCTCAAAAGCTCGATCCCACTCCCACTCTTTGTTTTCCCAGCTGACAAAGTTTAAAGCTCTTGAGAAAGCCCAGCTTCGACCCCGGTGCTTCCCCTGCTCTTCTATCAGGCAATGAGATCTTTGCTCCCCTCTGCTTTGAAACAGGACTCAAAATGTCATGGAATCATGGAATGGTTTGGGTTGGAAGGGAACTTAAATATGATTCAGTTCCAAAAACCCCCTGCCATGGGCAGGGACACCTTCCACCAGCCCAGGTTGCTCCAAGTTTATCCAACCTGGCCTTGGACACTTCCAGGGATCCAGGGGCAGCCACAGCTTCTCTGGGAATTCCATCCCAGCCACTCCTCACCCTCCCAGGGAAGAATTCCTTCCCAATATCCCATCTAACCCTGTCCTCTGTCAGTTTGAAGCCATTCCCCTTGTCCTGTCCCTCCATTCCTTGGAAATAGTCTCTCTCCATCTTTCCTGGAGCCCCTTCAGGTCCTGCAAGGCCACAGTCAGGTCACCCCAAAGCTTCTCCTCTCCAGGCTGCACAATCCCAGCTCTCCCAGCCTTTCCTCCCAGCAGAGCTGCTCCACCCCTGGCATCCTCTTGGTTCCTGCTCTGGCCTCTCTCCAGCAGCTCCATGTCCTTGCTGGGCTGTTCCCCAGGGCTGGAGCAGCTCTGCAGGGGGGTCTCCCCTGAGGGGGCAGAGGGGCACAATCCCCCCATGCCCTGCTGCCCATGCTGCTCTTGGTGCAGCCCAGAATAATCCTGATCTTCTCTTCCTTTGTAAATCCAAGGCTCTGACCTTCTCCGACCCGTGACTCATCTGTTGCCAGGAAGGTGAAAGTCCAAGTATTAATGAGCTGCTTTATTGTGCTCAGCCCTCCAAGCCAGGCCTCAGCAACCAGCTCAGCTGAACCCCTTGGACTGTTCCCAACACTTGATCCCAATCACGGCTCTGCACCTGGCCCAGCTTTCTCTGTGGGACAATGTGCTCCAAAATTTATAGTTGTACTTTTCTTCCCCCCCCCCCCCTTTCCATTTACTTTTTCTTCCCCTCTGAGTTAAATGAATCCTTTATAGGATGAGAACTGAACAACAGCAGTGGAATGAATTGTGAGGGAGAGCCACAGGCAGCAGAGAGCAAGGAGAGTCCAGCTGTGTCCTGCTTGGCTCCTTTGATGCCTGTGGCCGAGGGTGGTGTGGGATCCAGACCACCCACTGTCCAGGCCTTGGCTCCTTCCGTGGCCAAAGGGCAAAAGGAATCATGGATCCAGCACAGCACCTGGGGTGGGACTTATTCATCCTTCTCCACACAGGGACAGGACCCAGGGAAGGGCTGGAGCTGGGACAGGGCAGGCTCAGGGTGGATCTCAGGACAAGGCTCTTCCCCCAGAGGGTGGTGGGCACTGCCCAGGCTCCCCAGGGCAGTGGGCACGGCCCCAAGGCTGCCAGAGCTCCAGGAGGGTTTGGACAACGCTCCCAGGGATTGTTGGGGTGTCCTGGGCAGGGCTGAGGGTTGGACTGGATGAGCCTCGGGGGTCCCTCCCAGCTCAGGGTGTTCTGGGATGCCCCAAGAATGAGGGAGAGGCCTCTTCCCATCAGCACAGTGTGGACAAGGAGCTGGCATGGAACAGGGAATAGGAGCCAGTGTGGGGGTTCAACAGAGGGTTGGCACAGGGAGCACAACATTCCCTGGAGCACAGGCTGGAAGGGAAGTTCCTGGGTGGGGTGGGGGGGAGAATAAGTCCAGAAAAAGGGACTTTTTGGGGTGGGAGAGCAGGAACTGGGCGAGAAGATTTTGGCCTCATTTCCTAAGGAAAGGATCATGGAATCCCAGAATGGTTTGGGTTGGGATGGATCTTAGGGATCATCCAGTCCCATCCCCTGCCATAGGCAGGGGCACCTTCCACTGTCCCAGGGTGCTCCAAGCCCCATCCAATGAAAAAAAGAGGGAAAAAGCCAAACTAGATGAACATTTGTTTTGGAGTTTTTTTGGGGGGGTTTGTTTGGTTTTATTTTCAAGTGGGAAAGGTGTGGGGATGCTGAGGAAGCACTCTGGAGGTGATGCTCAGCCTTTGGAATTAACATGGACTTGGATTTCCATCACAAACATCCCTGTACTTGCAAATCAAGTGAATGACAGAGAAAACTGCTCTAAAAACTGGGGGGCTGAAGGAAACCCAGAGTGAAAAGCAGCTTATCAGGCCCAGCTGCTGGTTATCACCCATGTTGCATCTGGCTTTGCACATCTGTTTAGCATAAATAAGCTCTTTATTTCTTTTTATTGGTGTCCTCTGGTACATCCAAACAATGAACAGAAGAAAAAAGAGAAACTGTAAATAAATTTTACAGTGTCAGTAAAAGCATTCACATTAAGGGGAAACTATTTTGAGGGGCTGCCAGTTCTTAATAAATTGCCATTATTCTGGTGTTTTTACAAAGACCACAAGGAAAAAAAAAATAAAAAGAAGAAATAACCAGAAATGATGGAAGAATGGGAACCCTGAATGTCACTGCTCAATCATTTCTTTTCCTAATAAATATTTCTAGGCCGTTCTCCTCCAGAGGACGTGCCAAGGTTTTTGATTTTTCCTTCCTTTTGGTGTCTATCTGAAAGTCAGTGGCATAAAAAAAAGCTCCTGAGTCAGCTGGCTGGGCTCCCTTTCCTGAATTTTCCCTGGATTGCTGTGTTTCAATCCTTTATCTCCAATCCTGGGGCTCCACAGCTTTTCTGGGCTCACCTGTCCAGCCCAGGGGAGACTCCAAACCCTTTCCCAGCTGATGTGTCACACTCAACACTCCTTAAGAAGGGTTCCTGTAATCCTAATTCCCAGTTACTGGTGCCTCATTTGCTTGAATTTCTTGGAAATGGGACCTAACAGTCCATTTTACCAGGAATTCTGCTCAACCATCCAAAGCTTCCCCCAGAGGTAAAACTGATCCTTTCTGAAACATCATCTCCTGGGTACTCCTGATTTAACTCTCCTGGACCATGGGAGCTTTGCAAGGAAATTTCTGGACCTCTCTATCCACAAGGCTTCATGGAAAACCATAATTTTGGGCAGCAATGAGGATCTTTTCCCACACAATTCCCATCGCTGAACATCATGGGAATGGTGGTTCATATTTCAGAGGTCCCAGCAAATTTTCTTTCTCTCCCCTTTTTCAAATGTCTGATGTATTTTTTTTAGGGATCAGGTCATTTACCTGTGACTATTTTCCAGCCTCCAGGTGTTCCATTCCTGCCTGCAGGGATTCTGGGAAGCTGCTGGATTTTCTTGGCATCTCCAAAACTAGAGGAACTGCCCATGGCATCCCAGGAGTGGGGTATGGAATGTGTGGCTGTCCTGGAAATGTTCCATTGAAAACACCCCTCTGGTGTTGGAAAATCAAGTGTTGGGCTGACCAGGACAAGGTGGTTGAAGGTCATGGCCCACCAGGAAAGCAGGATCAGGATCCCACTGGAAACAACACCAGAGGATTGGGCTCTCCAGCCCCCGTGGTGCCACCGCTCACCCTCCAAAGGTTTGTAAACCTGGTGGATTCATGGGATGGTTTGGGTAGGAAAGACCTTGAAGATCATCCAGTGCCACCCCCTGCCATGGGCAGGGACACCTTCCACCAGCCCAGGCTGCTCCAAGCCCCGTCCAACCTGGCCTTGGACACTTCCAGGGCTCCAGGGGCAGCCACAGCTTCTCTGGGCAACCTGGGCCAGGGCCTCCCCACCCTCCCAGCCAGGAATTCCTTCCCAATATCCCATCTAACCCTATCCTCTGTCAGTTTGAAGCCATTCCCCCTTGTCCTGTCCCTCCATCCCTTGGAAATAGTCTCTCTCCATCTTTCCTGGAGCCCCTTCAGGCCCTGCAAGGCCACAGTCAGGTCACCCTAAAGCTTCTCCTCTCCAGGCTGAACAATCCCAGCTCTCCCAGCCTTTCCTCCCAGCAGAGCTGCTCCAGCCCTGGGATCCTCTTGGTTCCTGCTCTGGCCTCTCTCCAGCAGCTCCATGTCCTTGCTGGGCTGTTCCCCAGGGCTGGAGCAGCTCTGCAGGGGGGTCTCACCTGAGGGGGCAGAGGGGCACAATCCCCCCCTCACCTCTCGTGGGATCAGCCCAGGCCATAGTTGGTTTCTGAGTCCCTTCTCCTTGATCCCCGCATTTTATTTTCCCTAAAATTCCCAGCCTGGCCCTTCAGCTGGAGTTGCTTTTTCCCTGATTGCACCTGGTTGGGAGTTAAACCCAAATACACTTTTTTGTTGCTCTTGGCCCCTCAGTCAGCCCAGCTTGCTCCAATATTTCTCCTCGTTCTGTATGTCCATGTGAGTTTAATAACCTCTGTTGTCTGTTTAAGCTCCCTTGCTGTCTCCTCACTCAGAGGGAAGTGGGAAGCTGTCCCTGTGCCAGAAGTTTTCCTCTTGAAGTCAAACAACACTGAGCTGTCCAGACAAACTGTGTCCCTAAACCAGCCTGCCCTGAGAGCTTCATTAAAACTGATCTCGAGTTCAGCAAGTAAATCAACACTCACCCAAGACAATACCCCCAATTAATCAGGCACAAACTACCCCACCGAGATCAGTGGGCCCCGAGTCCTTAAAAAACAAGCACAACAGAAACTTCCAGTTCTTGGTGGGTACCAAAGTACCAGGATGTTTCATATGTAATTAGCCATCAATTACTCATTAAAATTGCCCCATCAAGCAACATGTGAGCACACACAGCGGCCCTGATTCCCTTTGGCTCGCTGGGCTCTGCTTTTATTTCGTTATAAAAGCACTTCTGGGCTGTGGAAAAAGGCAAAGAGCTCACTCAGGCCTCGGGCCCAAAACTGTGGTGGTTACAGCAGACCACGAGCAGGAGTGTTATCGTGGAATTATGGAATATCCTGAGCTGGAAGGACCCCCCAGGATCATCCAGTCCAACCCTCAGCCCTGCCCAGGACACCCAACCCTGTCCCTGAGAGCGTTGTCCAAACCCTCCTGGAGCTCTGGCAGCCTTGGAGCCGTGCCCACTGCCCTGGGGAGCCTGGGCAGTGCCCACCACCCTCTGGGGGAAGAACCTTGTCCTGAGATCCACCCTGAGCCTGCCCTGTCCCAGCTCCAGCCCTTCCCTGGGTCTGGGGACTGGATGGGCTTTAAGTTCCCTTCCAACCCAAACCATTCCCAAATTCTATATCAATATCTACCCTGTTCTTCTCCACCACTGTTTCTCTCCCCCCTTTCTCTTTCCCTACAGCTGGAGCAGGACAACGGTGTCATAAAGTCTTTCCTGGACAAGGAAGGGGCTGGGAAACCTCTTGTGGAGCAACATGGAACCAGGGCATGGAGCTGGGATGCTGCTGGACTTCCAGTGTGCCACCAGCCACAACTCTTCGAGGTGCTGAGGTCTCCCCAGGTTCCAGGAGTCTCAGATCCCGGGGGCTGGCAGTGGAATTCCAACCAGGAGCAGCTGCAACTCCGGTGTTTGTTTTTCCCTCTCCAGCAGGACGTGGCTGTGCCCCCTGGAAGAACATCCAAGCAAAAGTTAAGCAGGACTTTTGGAGCTGGTGGTGGCTGTGCTTGGAGCAGACCAAGGGGAATATTTTCCTTCCAATTCCAAACAGGAAACTATAAGCAGATCCAGCCTGCGGGGAGCGCGGAGACGCTGGAAAACAGGGAGATGCTGGAATGCTGGTGGAGGACTTCGAGCTGCCCTGAGCAGGGAAGTCAATCCTGGCTCCCTGCCTGGCACTGGAGAGCTCCAGGAGCTGCTCCCACCTTGGGAAGTGGCACTTGGCCCTTGCAGGGTGGACGAGTGGGTGGCGTTGGCAGAACGTGAGGGTCACCCCCTCCCATTCCTCGGAGGAGACACAATTAACTTGGGCTTCTTTAATTGGATTTTGTGTGACAAACGAGCCCAACTGTTTAATGTCCCGTGGATAAGAAGGACAAAGCAATCAGGATGTTATTTGAGGGGGGGAAAAAAGGACATTTTGCTTTGCCTCTGTCAGCAAAACACCAATTGGCTCTTCCCGGGCCCGCAGCACCGCGAAGTCCTCTGCGGGATCAGCTTCCAGAGGGCTGGAGTTTCTTTTCCAGGGAGATTTAACAGCAGGATGAGACAAAAGGATGCTCAGTAGGCCTGGAAGGAAGGTCCTTCCTCTCCTGATAATCCCCAGGAGCCGAGGGGTGGCTGTTGGCAGAGGGGACCACACCGAAGTTGTGCTGGTGGGTGAACTTCCCAACCCAACTTCCCAACCCAACTTCCCAACCCAACTTCCCAGCCTGTTCCATCTGCCTCCAGTGATTTCCCAGCTGGAAAAGGGGAATCCACAAGGCACAGCTGGCATCTAAATTAGACACTGGAGGTGCCCCAGCCCTTATTTTTTTTTTAATCTAAGTATAAAAACTGTATTCCTGAGGGATGTGAAAGGAGCTTGGGGAAGGTGGGGACATGGAAACAGAGTCTCTCACATGCTGCTTGACATTTCAGTCATTCTTCTTTTCAAGGCAGGGTTCTCCTGGCCAAGTTTGCAGGACATGAAGGACTGAAGTTTGATCTTTTCAAAAACCAAAGCCTGGGTAATGAAAAAACTCTTCCCTGCCTGTTTGTGCTGCCACAGTGCCACAAATTCCCACCTGGCTTCGAGCCTGGGAGGTTCCAGCCTTAGAAATGGGGCAGTAATGAAGATATTTGGTGATGTCACGGACTCAGGTCACCTTGAATGAAAGATATAGGTATAAAAAAAATACAATATAATTTGCAGATTGGGTATTTACAAACCATAGGATGCATCCACAGCAAATATAAAATTTTTAGAAGTGCATTTCAGGTGTTTCCAGTAACAATATGCCTCAGGATTAACAAGATTAGCAGGAAATTGCTGCAAATTTGCTTCTTAATTTTGCACTTAATCTACAGCGCTAAGAAATGATTAATTAAAAAAAAATATATTAATAGTGGAAATCTGACTTAGGCATCGGGGGATTATCCTGAATTTCAGGAGGTGTCTTTTAATTTCCCTGCACTCTTAGACCCTTCTGGACTGACTGATGCAGGATTTGGGTGTTAAAATCAGGATGTTTGAGGATGGCAGGGAGGAGTGAAAAATATTCCAATGGTTGTCCAAGACTCTGGGCTGAGGTAACTCGGGAGCGTTTACCCCAGGGAAGAGGATGTTCCTGATCTTCAAGCTCCTAAATCCATGAATTCAGCACTGATGGCAAAAGAGCCACCCTTGGAATCATGGAATGGTTTGGGTTGGAAGGGATTTTAATGATCATCTTGTTCCTGCCATGGGCAGGGACACCTTTCACCAGCTCAGGTTGCTCCAACCTGGCCTTGGACACTTCCAGGGATGGAGCAGCTACAGCCTCTCTGGGAATTCTATCCCATCCCCTTCCCATCCTCCCAGCCAGGAATTCCTTCCCAATATCCCATCCCACCCTGCCCTCTGGCAGTGGAAGCCATTCCCTGTGTCCTGTCCCTCCATCCCTTGTCCCCAGTCCCTCTCCAACTCTCCTGGAGCCCCTTTAGGCCCTGCAAGGGGCTCTCAGCTCTCCCTGGAGCCTTCCCTTCTCCAGGAGAATCCCCCCAGCTCTCTCAGCCTGGCTCCAGAGCAGAGGGGCTCCAGCCCTGGCAGCATCTCCATGGCCTCCTCTGGACTCTCTCCAGCAGCTCCACATCCTTCCTGTGCTGTTCCCCAGCCCTGGACACAGGACTCTGGTTGGGGTCTCACAAGAGCAGAGTGAAGTTGAAGAACCCCCTCCCTGGACCTGCTGGTTGAAGTTGCCACCACTTTTCTCCCAGTTCCCCCTCCAGCACCATCTGACCACTGGAAGTTCCCCCAAGATGTCCCACATCCCTCCTATTCCGTGGCTTGGGGCAGCTCTGCTCTTCATCCCAAGCCAAAATCCCTCCTCAGGAGTCTCAGTTTCCCTCCTCTGAAGGGCTGCCACACATCTGGTATTTTTGTTATTATCTGTCATTCAACTCCCCCCCTGGGAATGGCCCCTTTCCCACCTGGAAGTGGGGACTTGGCAGGTTTTCCCAAGTTTTCCTGAGAGCTTCCAGCTGCTCCATTTTCAGCCTGGACAGCCAGAAGGTGCTGCTTCCCTTTGGTCATGGGACAGAGCAGCAGAAAAGGTCCTCGTGTGAGGGGGTGAAATCCTGGGAGTGTTTTTCCCAGGGAAGCTGTGGTGTGGATCTCCAGCTCATCAGGACGTAAAGGATGGATCCAGTGCTGCCAATAAGTGCTAAATTCGGTGTCAGGGAGGATGATGAGGCATCTCCAGAGGGATGGTGACACTTCTAGTGGCTCTGGGACCATGTTCAAAGCCCAAAGCATGACACACCCCTCTGCTGGGAGCACAGATTCCCACTCCTGCCCTGCTCAGCTGCTCTGCTGAGTCTCAGCCCATTTGCTTCCGAGGCCATATCCCAGATTGTCCCTCTGCCAGGATCCTGTGCCAGCAGGAGGGAGCCCACAACATGCCAGGGCCACCAGGGTTGGGTGTGACCACAAAGTGCCCCGTGAGTGACACTCCCACCCTGCACTGCCAGGCCCTGCTGCTGCAGGAGGAACATCCCCCCATCCTTGGCTTGCTCCAAACCCCGTCCAACCCGGCCTTGGATACTTCCAGGGATGTGTCCCATTCCAGGGCTGGAGGTCCACAACCTCTCTGGGCAAACCCAAACCATTGTGGGATCTTCATTTTTATCCCATTTCAGGCTCCAGGGCACCATCCACACCCTGGAGAACAGCTCAGGAGTGCTGATCCAGTGGTAACCAGGGAAGGGACACTCAAAGACTTGGAAGTGAAGCTGCATGAGGACTCAACAGTGAGCAGAACATCTGGAAACAAAACAGGACTGGATTTACCAACTCTTTGCATTGGAGAAGAATTTCTTGTGCAATTCCAGCATTTTAGAGTCATGGGATGGTTTGGGTTGGAAGGGGCCTTGAAGCTCAGCCAGTTCCACCCCCTGCCATAGGCAGGGACACCTTCCACCATCCCTGGAAGTGTCCAAGGCCAGGTTGGACAGGACTTGGAGCAACCTGGGACAGTGGAAGGTGACCCTGCCCATGGCAGGGGGTGGAACAAGATGATCATGAAAATCCCTTCCAGCCCAAACCATTCCAGGATTCCATGAGCTCCTGCTTATCTCGGCCTTGCAGAAGGATCAGCACCTCATCCTGGTGCACCTTCTCCTCTGGGAAATGGCTGCATTTGTTCCCACTGGCACCCAGGGGATGTTTCTCCTCAATGTCAAACCCTGTTGCAGCAGAGACTCAGGCTTCAGGTTCCCGTGTCCTGGTGCTGGAACCAGCCCAGAACCAATCCCTGCCTAAACTCTGGAGCAGAGATTTTATGGACACTGAGTGAGGACAAGAAATGAAAATGGAGGCAAGGGATGCCAGGATTTCAGGAGGAAAGGCTGCAGAGCAGAGCTGGCAGCAGGCAGAGCACTGTCCTGGCCAGGCTGCTCCCAGGGAAGGCCAGGGAAGGGGAATCTGGGAGCAAATCATCCCACAGTGCTTTGGGTTGGAAGGGATCTTTAAGCTCATCCCATTCCCACCCCCTGCCATGGGCAGGGACACCTTCCACCAGCCCAGGCTGGTGGAACAACCTGGTCTTGGACACTTCCAGGGATCCAGGGGCAGCCACAGCTTCTCTGGGAATTCCATTCCAGTCCCTCCCCACCCTCACAGGGAAGAATCCCTTCCCAATATCCCACCTAACCCTGCCCTCCTTCAGCTTCAGGCCATCCCCTGGTGCTGTCACCACGTCCTGCTCCATCCCAAGGTCAGCCTCCAGACACAAATCCATCAGCAAACTGGCTCCAGAAGTTCCAGTATTCCTGGCCCAGGGCAGCAATGTCTGGAATTAAGGGTGGCTTTGTCCTCCTGTGCTCATATTTTCCTACTCTTCTTCCACCTTGAAATTCTGCCTAATTTTAGGATATTTCAGGACATTTTCATGACTTCCCATGTTTGCCCAGAGAGGTTGTGGACCCCCAGCCCTGGAATGGGACACACCCCTGGAAGTGCCCAAGGCCAGGCTGGATGGGTTTTGGAGCAACCTGGGCTGGTGGAAGGTGTCCCTGCCCATGGCAGGGGTGGCACTGGATGGGCTTTGAGGTCCCTCCCAACCCAACCCATTCCATGATTCCCTGCTGGTTCTGTGACTCTGGTTGTCAGGGCAGGTGCTGGGGAGTGTGACCCTGGGCTGGGGTGGATCAGCCCCTCTTGCCTTCACCCTCATCCACATCCTGACTCCCACAGCAAGTTCCCTTTGTTGCCATTCCCACTGCTGGTTCCTGGCACACTTCTCCTGGAAATCTCCCCCCAGGAAGGTACAAGTGCAGAGCAACGTGGATATGCCTGGAAACTCGTCACGTGGGACTTTTCCCAATGATTTTTTTGACTCCCTCTTTGGTTGTCTCAGGACTGGCCAAAGGAGGGTGCAGAGAAAATCAGAAGCTGTCAAAGGCAGAGTGGGTTTGTGCTGCACTCATCTTCCAGGACTTGTTTGTTATGTAAAACCCAGCAGAAGGATGGGGGGGGGCAGAAACAAAAAAATTTTCTTCTCAGCATGTGCTGGGACCCAGCACTGCAAATAAAAGCATTGTGAGCTGAAATCAGTGTTTTGGTTTCTCCCTTCCTTTGTGAGCTGCAGCAGAGGAAGCAGATTAAAGATTGCCAGCTCTCTGGCAAAATATACCGGTGGCATCATAATGACTTCATTATGGCCTGTAAATGAGCTAAGAGACTAATAATGTGTTCAGGAAAAAAACCCCACACATTATGAACGTGCACACAGGTGTAGGATTAACTCCTTCCTTGGCAGGTCTTGTTGGGAATTCAGCAACTGCAGCTTCTTAAGCCCCAGCTCAGTTCTCCGGGAGCCGGGCAGGAAAGGATTTCATCCACCAGCTGCTCCAGTTAATTGCAGCTGTATTTTCTTCTGAGTTCATCTGCAATGCAAACATGGCAGAGATGGCTTTGTTTGTTTGCTTGGCTGCTGGTGGCTTGAAATCCCAGAATCCCGGAGTCACTTGGCTTGGAAAAGCCCTCCCAGCCCATGGATCCCCCCTGTGCCCCATCCCCACCTTGTCCCCCAGCCCAGAGCACTGAGTGCCAAGGCCAGGCCTTCCTGGGACACCTCCAGGGCTGGGCACTCCAAACCTCCCTGGGCAGCCCCTGCCAAGGCCTCACCACCCTTTCCAGCAGGAAATTCCTCCTTCTGTCCCACCTGAGCCTCCCCTGGCACAGCTGGAGGCCGTTCCCTCTCCTCCTGTCCCTTGTTCCCTGGCAGCAGAGCCCGACCCCCCCCCCGGCTCCCCCCTCCTGTCAGGGGGTTGCAGAGCCAGAAGGTCCCCCCTGAGCCTCCTTTTCTCCAGGCTGAGCCCCCCCAGCTCCCTCAGCCCCTCCTGCTGCTCCAGCCCCTTCCCCAACTCCGTTCCCTTTCCTGCACACGCTCCAGCCCCTCCATGTCTCTCTTCCATGAGGTTCCAGAACTGGACACAGCCCTGGAGGTGTGACCACAGAGGGACAATCCCTGCCCTGGTCCTGCTGCTGCCAGGTGGAAATCCCAGCCCAGAGGTGCAGAGGCCCTGCAGATCCAACCTCCCTTGACAAAAAAATGGTTTCAAGAGTTGCTCACGTCACATCCCCATCCTTTGGTTCTCCCTCATTCCTTTACATCCCACATAAAAAACATTCCCTGGAGGAAATGGAGATTCAACAACAGACCAAATCCTTCTGCCCAAACCAATTCCCTGCCTGCCTTGTCCGTGTCTCCTCCACTTTGCCTTCAGCACCACCCATCCCAGACTCTTCCTGTCCTTATCCCTCCCTCATCCCTGCCTTTACTTCCCTGTTTCCTCAGTCTCTACATCATTTTTCATTTGGAGATTATGTAAAAATCTCCCAGAATCTCCTTGTCAGCCTGACATAACTCTTCCATGTCTTCTCTTGATGTTTTCTGGAGTCTTCTCTGGAGGTTTCCTGGAGTCTTCTCTGGAGGTTTCCTGGAGTCTCCTCTCTGTGTTCTCTGGATGTGACAAGATGGACATTACAGAATGAGAACATGGAAGTGTGGGATGCACAGGATGTTCTGCACATGCCCTGCAAAGAAAACATTCCCAAAACACCTTCACTGTGTGTGAAGAGCAGCTCTGAAACCCTTGTTCAGGCAGCTCTGACCTGGCTCAGAAAAGTGAGGTGCAGCCAGGTGAGTGCCTCGGACAAGGGTAGATCCCAGTCAGGCACCACTGATGGATGGGAGAGTGGATTTAGGGAGTGGGAGTAACTGGGATGTACAAAACCACATCAACTCCACTGTCCAGGTCTCCCTGGATCTGCCAGAAATCCAGAAATCCAAACAAATGTAGGAAGTCATGAAAATGTCCTGAAATATCCTAAAATTAGGCAGAATTTCAAGGTGGAAGAAGAGTAGGAAAATATGAGCACAGGAGGACAAAACCACCCTTAATTCCAGACATTGCTGCCCTGGGCCAGGAATACTGGAACTTCTGGAGCCTGTTTGCTGACGGATTTGTGTCTGGAGGCTGACCTTGGGATGGAGCAGGACGTGGTGACAGCACCAGGGGATGGCCTGAAGCTGAAGGAGGGCAGGGTTAGATGGGATATTGGGAAGGGATTCTTCCCTGTGAGGGTGGGGAGGGACTGGAATGGAATTCCCAGAGAAGCTGTGGCTGCCCCTGGATCCCTGGAAGTGTCCCAGGCCAGGTTGGACGGGGCTTGGAGCAACCTGGGCTGGTGGAAGGTGTCCCTGCCCATGGCAGGGGGTGGGAATGGGATGAGCTTAAAGATCCCTTCCAACCCAAAGCACTGTGGGATGATTTGCTCCCAGATTCCCCTTCCCTGGCCTTCCCTGGGAGCAGCCTGGCCAGGACAGTGCTCTGCCTGCTGCCAGCTCTGCTCTGCAGCCTTTCCTCCTGAAATCCTGGCATCCCTTGCCTCCATTTTCATTTCTTGTCCTCACTCAGTGTCCATAAAATCTCTGCTCCAGAGTTTAGGCAGGGATTGGTTCTGGGCTGGTTCCAGCACCAGGACACGGGAACCTGAAGCCTGAGTCTCTGCTGCAACAGGGTTTGACATTGAGGAGAAACATGCCCTGGGTGCCAGTGGGAACAAATGCAGCCATTTCCCAGAGGAGAAGGTGCACCAGGATGAGGTGCTGATCCTTCTGCAAGGCCAAGATAAGCAGGAGCTCATGGAATGATGGAATGGTTTGGGCTGGAAGGGATTTTCATGATCATCTTGTTCCACCCCCTGCCATGGGCAGGGTCACCTTCCACTGGCCCAGGTTGCTCCAAGCCCTGTCCAACCTGGCCTTGGACACTTCCAGGGATCCAGAGGCAGATGCTGAGGCAGTGCCTGTTGACCTGGCCTCCTGAAGGTTCAGAAACAGCATCTTCTGGTTTATTGTTGTTGGTGGTTTACACCTGAAATCATCTGAAGATGAAATGAAAAGAGGATTACTCTGGCAGTGCTGACCCCTGGATCTGAAGGAGCCTACGAGGAAGCTGGAGAGGGAATCTCCATCAGGAACTGAGTGACAGGACAAAGGGGAACGGGTTCATGTTGACAGAGGGCAGGGTTAGATGGGATATTGGGAAGGAATACTTCCCTGTTAGGGTGGGGAGGGACTGGAATGGAATTCCCAGAGAAGGTGTGGCTGCCCCTGGAAGTGTCCAAGGCCAGGTTGGAGGGGGCTTGGAGCAACCTGGGCTGGTGGAAGGTGTCCCTGCCCATGGCAGGGGTGGCACTGGGTGATCTTTAAGGTGCCCTCCAACCCAAACCACGCTTCCATGATCTGCTCTCCCCTACCTTGTCACTCCTTTGGCTGGTTCTGTGCCTGATGGACATTAAAAAACCCCTCATTCCCAGCCTGTTTCCCCCTGTTCCAGGTTGAAAACACCTCCTTTGAGGAGCTGCACTGCAGAGCCTGGTTGTCCTGCTGCAAAAACATCCTGAAGCTCAACCCCTGCAGCTCTGCTTCGGTGCTGTGCCTTGTCAGAGCCGTGACAAACAACCCTCTGCAGTGACGGCTTCCAGGAGGGCCTGGCAGCCGGATTGATGCTGATTTATCAGGCTCCAAGCTGTCCCTGCCAAAACTGGGGACTCTGTGCAGATGTAGATGCAGGAAAAGCTGTCTGGGAGTCGTCTCTGAGCTGGATATAAGGCCCAGCTCTGCTGTAAAGCAGCCCATTGTTCGCGTCCCACTGCGTCACCCCCACGGCCCTCCGGGGGTCCTGGAGGAACTCTGCCTTTGGCAAGGACAGGGATGGCTTGGCTGTCCCATGGAAAGTGGGAAGCAGAGACAGAAGCTTTTTGGCTGAGGGTGAAATTTAAGGTATGAGTTCAGATAAATGTTGTAAGCCAAACTGCATCAAGAATTACTTGGAGCAGCGTTGCTTTCCAGGCTCCCCAGGGCAGTGGGCACGGCCCCAAGGCTGCCAGAGCTCCAGGAGGGTTTGGACAATGCTCTCAGGGAGTGTTGGGGTGTCCAGGGCTTGGACTGGGTGATCCTTGGGGGTCCCTCCCAGCTCAGGACATTCCATGATTCTCCTCCTCTGAGCCTGCAGTGAAGCAGAGCGAGGGGTAATAAAGCTGTGGAGCTGCACTGAGGGATCCTTCGGATGTTCTGCTGAAATATTCATTCCTTCCAAGCTGTTTTCTTGCTTTGAAACTGGTTTTTTGCTGTGTGCAGCTCAGGAGCTACTTGTGACAAGCAGAGGAGTCTGGCTGCACACAGGGACAGCTCAGGGACACCAAGGCCACCTGAGGAAGGGGAAATTTCTCTGGGGACACAATGAGAGGCTTTTGCTGGAACTCTGTTCAAACAGATAATGTGTCTGAGAACCATAGAATAATCTGGGTTGGAAGGGACCTCAAAGCCCATCCAGTGCCACCCCCTGACATGGGCAGGGACACCTTCCACCAGCCCAGGTTGCTCCAACCTGGCCTTGGGCACTTCCAGGGATCCAGGGGCAGCCACAGCTTCTCTGGGCAAAAAGGGATTTTCTGCTTCCACTGAAGATACCCAGATTAGGATTTTCAGATTGATTCAGGTGTTGGAGATCCTTAAGTCACCTGGAAAACTGTGGCCTGTGTATGTTGTTATTCACTAAAGTGACCTGGAGCACCTTTGGACTTCAGTTATAAATTTATAACCAGACCCTTAGTGGTCTGTACTGGTTCTACTGGAGCAGCCCAAATCCATCCTGGATGGAGATATGGCTGTGAAGACTGAGGCCAGAGCCACTGATATCTTATTTTCCCCCTTTAGGGACTGATCCTCAGGTGGCCACCTCCTGCTCCCAGTTCATGGCTCCACCCTGGATGTGCTGCAGAATTAACAGCCCATATTTTCCTCCTTTTCTGATATTTTTCCCCGGGAAAACAGAGGGAAAAAACCCACAGCACACAAAGCATGAGCTTCCTGTTGCAATCCTATGAATGTTTGATGGAGATGAGCCAGCTTTGCTCCCCCTGCTCACATTCCACGTAGGGTTGGGATGCAGAGCGTTCCTATAGGAAAAAATGAACGTGGCACCTGGAAAAGCAGCTGGTTTGGGGATGATCTCAGCTCAGTGCCAGGAGGGGAGAGCGTGGCACCCATAAAATCTTTCATCTCTGGCAGTTTTTGTGGCCCAAGCACCTTCCTGTTCACCTGCACCGGAGGGAAAAGCTGCCCCCAGCACGGGGAACATCGGGAGTGAGAGTTTGTGGAGAGGAAAACAATGGGAGGAACTGAACCCTGTCCAAAAACAATCAGTTGGCCTTTAAGGAAGGGGCATTTGAGGGGGAAAATTCTGGTTCCTGTGCAACACTCCCGGTGAGGATGCACCACCCAGCAGAAATATGCAGGAGAAAGTGGGAACAAGCCTGTTCCTGCAGGGAAAACAAACTGCTCCTGGCACAAGGTGTGATGCAATCCAAGCACTTTGGAGGCGAGGCAAAAACTCCCACTAAATTCCAAAAACGATGAGACCTGGAGCAAATAAAAACTGAATATTCCAGTGAATCCAGATCCTGGCACTGGGATCATCATTTTTGTTCAGCAGAGTGGTTGGGAAACAGTTTTCACTTGGGGAAAGGCTCTCTGGGGAAAAGGTTTCATCCTTCTTGGACTCAAGAGAAGCACCAGTCATAAGAACAAGGGTAAAACAGAATCTCAACCACCCTTCCATGCTTTTCCCTGAGAGGGGAAAATCCCAGGAACACCAAGGTTGGAAGAGACCTTTGAGATCATCCAATCAGTGCAATGAAGTGCCCTGGATTAAAGCCCTGACAGTGTGAGGGAAAGGGGGGAAGGTGGAAGGACACCTGGAGGTGTGAAAGGAGATCTGAGGAAGAGGGAATGATGAGCCAAGGAACTGAAGAGCCCAGGGAAATTCCCTGAGTGGGAAGGGACCCCCAAGGATCATCCAAACCACCCCAACAACCCCACAATCAGTAGTTCAGAAGCTCTTTTAGAGGTTTCTCCCTCAGGCAGCACAAAGAAACGGTGGCAAAGACAAACCACCAGGCCCCAGACAGGTGGGAAATTAAACCCACCAGATCTGAGTGACGAGACACAAAGAGAGGAGGGACTTTGAACTCTGTCACTTCCTAAGGAGTGCCCCCAAACTGACATTTTGAAGCTGATTTGCAAAGGGACAGCACCACCAGTTTCTGCCAGTCCCTCAGCCCACCTCCATCACCACCTGTCTCTGATCTGTGGACATGAAAAACAGGCCCCATTTTAATCACAGAATATTTAATCACAGCATATTCTGAGTTGGAAGGGACCCACAGGGACCATCGAGTCCAAGTCTTAAATGAATGGGATCAAACCCACAACTTTGTCAGAAGCTTTGATGTTTGCAAAGGCATCTGTGTGCTCTGTTCCAAGTTCTCTGGTAGATAAGCCCAGATTCCTCCTTCCAGAGTGGTTGGGGTAAATATTTGGATATAATTGAAGTAAATCCTCTGACTTAATGCAGCAAATCTGATCCTAGGGCAGATTGGCCCTCTGGGCACCCACAACACCACATCTGTGCCTCAGTGATTGCAAACTGTGCTTCCATTTGAAAAGTGTCTTTGGGCAAGAACGAGGTCCAACACCCCCAAATCTAACTGGGTCACCCCAGAAATATATTCTGACCATCCTTGGTTTCCCCATTTGTGTAAATTCTCACCTGTGTCACAAGTGTTGGGGAGGAGTCATTGATTCATGGGGAGAAAACACCTGGAGGTCTGAAACGCTGCCAGTGTCACACACTGGTGTTATAATGGGCCAGACCCTGCAGGTTTGGGGCTCTGGTTGGTTCTGGATAGACATGGGAATGGTGGATGCCTTGTTCTGAGGGTACTGCAGGTGTTAATTCAGGTTGGTTCCTAAATACTCAGCCAGGGCAAACATGGAATCATGGAATGGTTTAGGTTGGAAGGGACCTTAAAAATCAACCAGTTCCAACCCCTGCCATGGGCAGGGACACCTTCCACCAGCCCAGGTTGCTCCAACCTGGCCTTGGACACTTCCAGGGATCCAGGGACAGCCACAGCTTCTTTGGGCAACCTCTGCCAAGGCCTCCCCACCCTCCCAGCCAGGAATTCCTTCCCAATATCCCATCTATCCCTGCCCTCTGGCAGTTTAAAACCATTCCCTTGTCCTGTCCCTCCAGCCCTTATCCCAAGTCCCTCTCCAGTTCTCCTGGAGCCCCTTTAGGCCCTGCAAGGGGCTCTGAGGTCTCCCTGGAGCCTTCTCTTCTCCAGGCTGAACATTGAAAGCCTTTTCCTCTCTCCATTAGACCCAACCTGAACCCCAGTGCTCGGAGTCTCACAAGAACCTGGAACTCCAGTTTCTCCAGAGCTTCCCATTGTGTCAGACGTGAGTGCAGTGACAGGTCTGGACCCTCCAGACCTCTGCCTGGGCAAGAGAACACACAAAACCCTCCAAGCCAACACTGTTCTAGTGACTTCCTTCTCTGAGGTCCAGTTCCAGAGCTTTTATGGGTTAAGAAGGAAAGGATTTCTCCTAAAACAGTCGCAGGATGGATTTCATTCCGAGCATCACGACAAGATGCTCTTCCCTCCTCTTTCCTCCTCCCTCCACCCCACATGTGTCTGGCTCTTACCCTGTGGTTTTCTCACGGCTCAGGCCAGGACTTTTCCAGCCTCTTCATCTCCCAAAGGACAAATTTTTGGAGGCCAAATGCGACTGGTGGCGACCGTGACGCCAAAGCCTCCTCTTGTTTTACATCACACCCTGTTGGATTCCTTTCCTTCTCTCATCTGGACCCTCTGCCTGTTATTCCCTGGGCTCAGCAGCCTCGAGCTGGTCTGTTCTTCCCAAATTACCCTTTGGATGAGGTTGCCTAGGAAGTCAAGGTGCCTCCTACCAGGTGAGGGCAGAGGGTGTTGCTCTGGGTGAACTTGCTGGAGCTCAGGAGTTCAGGGGCTGCCTTTTAACCTGAAAATCACTGACTTCCCATTTACAGCATCCTGCAGAATCCAGAATTTTCCCCCAGCCATTCCAGGGGTTTCCTTCTGGTGTTGTCAACCCCCTTCTCTGGATCCCATTTGCAGGAAGAATTTGGGATCACCCCGTTTATACCTTTAGGGTCTACCAGGCCCCTCTAGTGGGATCCCCTTGCCTGCACCCTGTGGGATATGGATCAGGTCCTTAGGGAGGAAAAAAGATGCCCATCCATTTTTTTTTGGGGGGGTGGAGGGTTCTGTTTTTAGGGGAGCTGCTGGTTTTGCATTTCCATTCCAAGTCTCCAGGTCTGGGCCTGCTCAGGGGGAGAGGTTCGGGATGAAACCTCAGCCAGGCTTGTGCATTTTACAGTTCTATTAAAAAAAAACCCCAGAACTAACATGGGGGAATTTTCTAGATTCCATCCAATCCATAATGACTTTTGAAAAGTTAATTTGCTGCAGCTGCTTTATAACTCCTCCTAAGGCCACAACTCAACACGATTACACAACCGCAGCAACTTTTATGGCTGAGTGGAAACACGACCCTGGTTTTGTTGTTCTACAAAAGCCAATATTTGGTTTAAAGATTCCCTTGGATTTTTAATCCACTTTGCTTGGAAATCTCACTCGCCACCAGCATTTTTTATTTTTTTTTGGAGACTTCACCTGCTTTTGGGCCTGTTTCTTGCCATGGACCTGAGAGGTTTGAATGCAGATTGGGGACAAATTGTGTGGCCACGAGGTCAGGGCAGGGATTGTCCCCCTGTGGTGAGGTCACATCTCCAGGGCTGTGTCCAGGTCTGGAACCTCATGGAAGAGAGACATGGAGGGGCTGGAGCGTGTGCAGGGAAGGGAACGGAGTTGGGGAAGGGGCTGGAGCAGCAGGAGGGGCTGAGGGAGCTGGGGGGGCTCAGCCTGGAGAAAAGGAGGCTCAGGGGGGACCTTCTGGCTCTGCAACCCCCTGACAGGAGGGGGGAGCCGGGGGGGGTCGGGCTCTGCTGCCAGGGAACAAGGGACAGGAGGAGAGGGAACGGCCTCCAGCTGTGCCAGGGGAGGCTCAGGTGGGACAGGAGGAGGAATTTCCTGCTGGAAAGGGTGGTGAGGCCTTGGCAGGGGCTGCCCAGGGAGGTTTGGAGTGCCCAGCCCTGGAGGTGTCCCAGGAAGGCCTGGATGTGACACTCAGTGCTCTGGGCTGGGGGACAAGGTGGGGATGGGGCCCAGGGGGGATCCATGGGCTGGGAGGGCTTTTCCAACCTCAGGGATCCTGGGATTTGGTGGACAGAGAATGCCCAGGAACTAAAAAGGGCAGAGCTCAACCCACACCACGTGACACGGGACCGTCAGGGGTGTGAAAGTCACTCAGAGAATTCCCTTGTTTTGAGGTGTCCCTTCTAATGGATCCACACCTGGATCATCCTGGATCATGGCAAGGGAAATGTCTTCGAAGATCCCAATATTGGGGCTTCCTGGGTTCTGTCTATCCTACAAGAGAACCAGCTGGAGATCCCAACCTAGGAAAGCTGCATCCTCCAGTGGATGGGCAGGCCTTGGAATCAGTGTCCCAGGGAGGTGGTGGAGTCCCTGTGTCTGGGAGTGTCCCAGAGGTGTCTGGATGTGGCCCTTGGGGACATGGATTGGGGGTGATCCTGGTGGTGCTGGGGGAGGGTGGCACTGGATGATCCTGGAGGTCTCTTCCAACCTTGAGGATTCTGGGATCCTGTGGTACCCCCTTGGTTTCTGGGCAGATAAAGGGATTAATTCCCAGACTGGCTGATATCAGAGTGACCACCCAAGTGTTTCCATGCAGGGCTGAGGCAGAACTTGGAGAGATCAGTTCGATGCCTCTGCTTGTTTTAAACACTCAGTGCTCTGGGCTGGGGGACAAGGTGGGCATCGGGCACAGGGGGGATCCATGGGCTGGGAGGGCTTTTCCAACCTCAGGGATTCTCTGATATTGGAAAAACCCTTCCCTCTCCACCTTCTGAGGTATGAACCAGGTCACTGGTGTCTCTATTTGTGTCCAGGCTGGTCTAAATTGGGACTGAGATGAGACCCCCAACCCCGATCCCTCCTTTCCCTCCCATGTGGGAGCAGAGTGTTGAACACAAATCCAGCCTCTCCCCCCTGGCCATGCTAATAAAAGTCCTGCCTCTCCACTCAGCCAGCTTTGCCTGAGGACTCTGTCAGCCAACATGAAAAGGATATTTCTATTTAAATGCCATCCAGTGCGTGCACATGGAGAATATTTTTACCGTGGTAGCAAACACGCCACTACCAATAAGGGGGTTTTGTTGGTATAAATTGGCTATTAAGTTAAAATTCAGCCAGGACTAAAAATTGCCAGAGAAAGTCTCGGCCTAGAAAGGGTGTTTGTTTGTTTTGACAGGTTATTTAAAACAAGGCCTGGCAAATAATTGGCGGGTTTGGAGTCGTACCTTGCATTTTTCTGTTTCCAAAGGTCTGCTGTGATATTTGCTGGGGATTGGATCCCCCCACAGGAGGAGAGGAGTGGGAACTCTAAACCAGCGGGCAAATTCTGGGATTCTTTTTTTAGGAACTTAAAAAAAAAAAAAAAAAAAAAAAAAAAGCTGGTTGCTTTTCAGGACAAGAACAACTGGAAAAGTTTTGAGTGTTTCCCATACAAAAAAGGGTAATCGATGGCTGTCCACAGAGGTGGAATAAAAATGGTTAGAAATGATCATTTTTGTTGGATAAGGGTTTAAAGCCTTTCCACCTCTAACCTGCTGAGAATCTGAAAGGCCTGAGGAGATGGAAGTGTGGTCCTGGGTCCTCTTCAATTGTAGGTGGAAATTATTGGCTCAGAGAGATGATGAGCCTTGTAAATTAAATATACCTCAATTCCTATGTAAATTATGGCCTGACACCCAGGGAACCCTCCATGAATTCAATCCAAGGGTGTGGAATCCGAGCAACAGAGACCAAAGGGTTTAGAAAAACACGGGGGTCAAAAATAAGGGTCCTAAATCTACGCTGGGCCCCACAAAGCAACACCTGATTTTCGAGCTGCTGGAGCAGCAGTGGCTTGGCCCCAGGTCTGAGGGCTCTGGCTGACGTGACTCGTCCAAAGCCACACAGGAAATCTGCTGCAATTCCAGGAATAGAGCAAAGATCCCGGGGCTTTAACCACAGGCTGGCTCGGGGTTGTTTGTCAGCAGCCCATTCCCACAGGGAAGGAGGGATCCTGTTGGAGCAGGACCTCGCCGGGGATGGAGCTGAAAGGTGCTCCTTGTTCTCTGAGCGTGGGAGATATGTGGGAGAGCCCCCAGCAGCTGGGTCTGCTCAGGACACTCGGGATGGGAGAGCAGAGCTAAGGGAAAGGTTGGGAAAAAAGGAGGAGACGGCACAGATTGGAAGAGCTGCTGTTGGCACTGAGGGAGAGGTGGGAAAGGCTTTTTAGTTCCTTCAACCAGCTGGTTTTGGGGTACCCAGGAGGACTGAAGCTCCTCTGCCCACGGGTGATCAGAGAATCATGGAATGCTTTGGGTTGGAAGAGAACTTAAAGATCATCTGCTTCCAAATCCCCTGCCATGGGCAGGGACACCTTCCACCAGCCCAGGGTGCTCCAACCTGGCCTTGGACACTTCCAGGGATCCAGGGGCAGCCACAGCTTCTCTGGGCAACCTGGGCCAGGGCCTCCCCACCCTCCCAGCCAGGAATTCCTTCCCAATATCCCATCCCACCCTGCCCTCTGTCAGGATGTTTGAGGGTGCCAGGGAGGAGTGAAAAATATTCCAGTGGTTCCCCAAGACTCTGGGCTGAGGTAACTCAGGAGCGTTTACCCCAGGGAAGAGGATGTTCCTGACCTTCAAGCTCCTAAATCCATGAATTCAGCACTGATGACGATCATGGAATAGTTTAGAATCATGGAATGGTTTGGGTTGGAAGGGATTTTAATGATCATCTTGTTCCTGTCATGGGCAGGGACACCTTCCACCAGCTCCAACCTGGCCTTGGACACTTGCAGGGATCCAGGGGCAGCCACAGCTTCTCTGGGAATTCTATCCCATCCCCTTCCCACCCTCACAGGGAAGAATTCCTTCCCAATATCCCACCTAACCCTGCCCTCTGGCACTGGGAAGCCATTCCCTGTGTCCTGTCCCTCCATCCCTTGTCCCCAGTCCCTCTCCAGCTCTCCTGGAGCCCCTTTCAGCATTGGAATGGGCTCTGAGGTCTCCCTGGAGCCTTCTCCTCTCCAGGCTGAACAATCCCAGCTCTCCCAGCCTTTCCTCCCAGCAGAGGGGCTCCAGCCCTGGGATCATCTCCGTGGCCTCCTCTGGACTCTCTCCAGCAGCTCCACGTCCTCGTGTTGGGGTCCCAGCACTGCCCTCTCTCACTTTGAAGCCGTTCCCCCTTGTCCTGTCCCTGCCCACGAGCCTGAACTGTTTGACCCAGAATTACTGTGCAGGTGAGAAGGGGCTGCAGGGAAATAAAGCACCAAGGCCCAGCTTTTGCACGGAAAACATCGAGAGTCTCCTCAGGATCCATGAATTTGCCATTGTCCAAGGCCAGACAGTGGTTTCCAAATGACATCTTGTGTAAGTCCTGAGAGGAATAAGATAACAAAAAGGTCTGTGTTGCAGTCAAAGACCCGTAACTAAAAACTCTCTGAACATTATACTTATATACTTATTGCTAAACCAGGGAGGACAATTCCAAATTACAAAGTCTGACTGTTCATTACCATAGTTCTCCTATCGAGGCAAACCACACATTCCTCTTTGGCAGATGCTAAATTTGAGGATTTAAAGGCAATTTTTTTCTGGAGTTACCCAAATAAAAGGAGCATTTGAGTGATTTTTTTTTTTTTATTATTTTTTAAATTGTTCTGATTGATCAGTTCTAATCTGAACAGATTTTCCTTTGTCTCAAAAGGAAATATATTAAACTCTGGATTAAGCCCAAAGAGAGAAGGTTTCAGGCTGTGCAATGTGAGGGGTGGGGGAATTGTCAGTGACAAGTGGGTTCTATTGGAAGTCCCAGCTTGGTTACAACAATAGAACTGGTATCTTGATACTTGCATGTAAGAAATGTGGATTTCCCCATCCTGACCATCTTCCATGAATTACTGCAGATCTGACACATCGGAGTTATTGGGCTCCTCCTGGGAAGTTTTTAAAGCCAATTGTAACAGCAGATTATATGAAACAGCTGCTCAAACAGAATGAGGAACCAGTCCACTGGCATTTGATGAATTAATAAAAACAGGCACAATACAAATTTCAGCAATAGGCAGAAATTCTCCCGGAGAATGGGGAGCAAAAAAGCAAAGAGGGGGGATCAAATTGCAGCAGCTGTTTGGCCAACAGGTAGGGGGGAACTATTTCTTCGTGGCTAAGGTTGGAAAACTCTTCAGTGATTCCCTGGGGATAAAAAAAAAACGAGCTGCTTGCAACTTGTGCAGATGATAAGAGGAGTGCAGAGGGGTTTAAATGGATTTCTGACTGTTCTTTGGAGGAAAAGCCAAAGAAGAGGGAAAAAATGCACAACAAGTTGTCTGCAAATGCAGAGGCAGAGAAGAACAGGCTCAGGGGTCTCGTGGGAATGAGGGGCTGTGGGGGCAGGAATCCTTTCACTGTTGCATGAACTGTAGCATAGAATCCCAGAATGGTTTGGGTTGGAAGGGACAGTAGAGATCATCCAGTGCCACCCCTGCCATGGGCAGGGACACCTTCCACCAGCCCAGGTTGCTCCAAGCCCCGTCCAACCTGGCCTTGGACACTTCCAGGGATCCAGGAACAGCCACAGCTTCTCTGGCCAACCTGGGCCAGGGCCTCCCCACCCTCCCAGCCAGGAATTCCTTCCAATATCCCATCTATCCCTGCCCTCTGCCAGTTTGAAGCCATTCCCCTTATCCTGTCCCTCCAGCCCTTGGAAATAGTCTCTCCCCATCTTTCCTGGAGCCCCTTCAGGCCCTGCAAGGCCACAGTCAGGTCACCCCAAAGCTTCTCCTCTCCAGGCTGAACAATCCCAGCTCTCCCAGCCTTTCCTCCCAGCAGAGCTGCTCCAGCCCTGGGATCCTCTTGGTTCCTGCTCTGGCCTCTCTCCAGCAGCTCCATGTCCTTGCTGGGCTGTTCCCCAGGGCTGGAGCAGCTCTGCAGGGGGGTCTCACCCGAGGGGCAGAGGGGCACAATCCCCCCCTGCCCTGCTGCCCACGCTGGGGGATCAGCCCAGGGCACGGGGGGGTCTGGAATTCTCGGGACTCGAGGGCTCAGTCCCTGGAGAACCCCGGGAATCCAAGTGGCTGCAGCTGAACTGCTGCTCACAGGGTGCTCTCTGTCACCCACCACATCCAAGGGAAGAAAGAACCACCTGGGAAATGGGGATTCCTGAAAAGCTTTGGATGAGGTCCCTCAGCACAGAGGGTTAAATAAGGGAATGAGGCTTTGGATGAGAGGGAAAGAAGGAAAAGTGGAAGGAGCTCATTGGGGTAGAACTGAAATGTGAGAAAGGAGGGTTAGATGGGATATTGGGGAGAAATTCTTCCCTGTGAGAGTGGGGAGGGGCTGGGTTATAATTCCCAGAGAAGCTGTGGCTGCTCCTGGATCCCTGCAAGTGTCCAAGGCCTGGTCGGACGGGGCTTGGAACAACCTGGAATAGTGGAAATTGTCCTGGATTGGATCTGGATGATCTTTAAGGTCCCTTCCAACCCAAACCATTGCACAATTCTGTGTTTCTAACTGAGCTGTTGCTATTCAGAAAATTGGTCTGGGAGCCCCTGGATAATTCCCAGAAAAGCCAATTCAGTGTTCAGTGATGGTGAAAAAGAGGAAAAGACAGGTAGCAATGATTAGAAAGGAACCAACTCCCCCAAAAATATGGATTAATGGATTCAAATCCATTCTCTGCAGTTGTTGAAACTGGAAAAAGGCAGAAAAGAGGAAAATAAAACTGATGAGAAATGTAGGAGAAGAGATGAATAGATTGGAAAAGACATGAATGGTAATAGAGATCCATAAAATCAGGAGGAGTGAGGAACAGGGAAGGATTACTCATCACTCCTGGGAATAAAAGAAGCAAGAAGAAGCTGATAAAAGTATCAGGCAGAGGTTTTAAACCAGACCAAAGCAAGAACTTTTTAATTCAATGTGTAATTAAGTTGTGAAACCCTCTAATCCCAACAAATCATGGAGGCCAAAGGTTTCAGTCTGTTGGGAGCCAGTTTGGACAAATCCACGTGGGATGGGTTTGTTAATGACTAATAAACAGGCTCCAGCCCTGGATTTTCCAGTGGGAAATCCCAGAAATGCAGGAGCTGTGGCAGGGAGGCAACACTCTTTCCATGGATGAACCTTGGACACCAGGGGAGGTAACGGGATGCTCCATTCCAGGAAAACAAATCCATCCTCTCTGAATTCAGCTCGGGGTGAAAAGAGAAGGGGTGGGTGTGAGAGAGATTTAGGAGGAGGTGGTTTCCTTCTCCAGAAGACCTTTGTTCGACCTTTGTTCTCCTGCAGCCCTTTCTTTGACCTCCTCCATAAATTCCTTGAAGATAAGGGGAGCAGGAGCAGGAAATTCCTGAGCCAGGAGCTGCAGGTAGTGGGAATCTCCCCCCTCCTGGTGGAGTTCCAGCTCCAGGCCATGGAAAGACCTTCTGAGAGGGGAACTCTGGAGAATGGGGGCACCACAAAAAGGAGCTGCAAGGCACAGTCAGCGTCTCCAGCGCCCTGGGATACGTTCCCAAGGATGTCCTCAGGCTGGGGATGTGTTTTCCTGGAGAAGAGAAGGCTCCAGGGAAACCTTGGAGCCCCTTGCAGTGTCTGAAGGGGGTTACAAAGAGGAGGGAGAGGGACTTGTTAGACCTGCAAATGCTGACAGGACAAGGGGCAATGGTTTTAAACTGGAGGAGGGCGGGGATAGATGGGATATCAGGAAGGAATTCCTCCCTGTGAGGGTTGGGAGGGGCTGGGATGGAATTCCCAGAGAAGCTGTGGCTGCCCCTGGATCCCTGGAAGTGCCCAAGGCCAGGCTGGAGCAGCCTGGGCTGGTGGAAGGTGTCCCTGCCCATGGCAGGGGTGGCACTGGATGGGCTTTGAGGTCCTTCCAACCCAACCCATTCTGGGATTCCAGAATTCCAGGATTCCATGTGTTTGATCACAGTGGAGACTTTCTTCCACCAGATGTTCTTCAGTGGCATCCCAAGGCTCTCCACAACCCCCAGTGTGTTCAGCTCCGACCCAGAGCAATCCAGGACACTCTGGGACAATCCAGGGACAATTCCTGGGACATTTGGAGGCTCTTCCAGAAGAAAGAAACCAGGAAGGGCTCATCCCAGTGTCCTGCAAAGGACACATTCCATTGTCACCCCGTGGTGACAGGGTGTGAGGGAGCACAGAGGACCCGAGGCAATTAAAATTCAAATTATTGGCTCCTTTGAACTCCATCCTCCAGCTCTTTTAGTCTGGAGCCGTTTTCAGGACCTGGAACAGTTTGGATTTGGGATCTCAGTGGAATAACACTCCATCTCCCAGCAGCAAACAGAAAATAATACCTCAAAATAATTGAGATGTTCTGCACCCACACCACAAAGATTTTCAAGCCGGTTTTTCAATGGATCTTGCACTGGGGGAAATTGTTCTTTATATTTTTCACCGGATGGAACAGAATCTTATTTTTTTTCACTCAAGACTCCCCTAGAAAAATCTTTCCTCACCAAACAGAAACGACCCATTGGGATATATTTGATGGGGCTCTGTTGTGACATTGTCCAATTCCCAGTGTGGATTTATCCAGGACAGAAAATATGAGTTGACCCTGGAGTCTGAAAACCGAAATAGCCACAAGATTTATTTTTTTTTTCAACAGGAGAAAAAACCCCAATAAATCCTCAGCTCTTCCAAATGTGTGTAAGAAAATGCTGCACAAAGGTATTGTTTGAAAACCTAAATATTCAGTTTTCATCAGGCAAATCAATCAAGGATTTTCCAGGGAACTCTGCTAAGCTGGTTGACTGGTTTATGGGAGAGTAGTCAAATATTTCAGGCCTTGAGCCTGTTCTAAAGTCATTTAAACAGATTAAATTGGAATAAGGGAAGCTATTAATTTTTCAATCATATGATCTTATATTTACTCTTGTAATCAAATGACATTCCCACCCCCTCAGCCTCACTAAAGAAATGGGAATCTCAGTTCAAAAGAGAAATTAAATTACAGCGAGTTTACTTTATATGGAATTGCTTCATCAGGATTCAGAGGTCCTTTAATCATATTTAAATATAGTCACTCTAAGCCAAACATTGACCTCAGGTTAAAAGAATATTATGGGCTACTTCATGCAAATCCATTTATAGAGCACCCTAAAGAATTGTGGAGGGCAAATTGAGATGAGCAGAAATGCAGCAATGAACTGCCCCAAACCATTGGCATGTCTGGGGAACAGTATTATTTGCTTTTTATTTATATTATTCTGCAATAAAAAAAAGGAATTTTTTATCACAGAAAAGAGGGAAAGAGCAGGAAAATCAGGATTTTTGCCTCCAGGACAGTAGAGATTTCCAGAAGGTGAATATGAAGTGAATTCCATGTGCACCTGTGGTGGTTCGAGACCCCCAAAAATCCAATTTCCAAGCCCCCCTCCCACAATTCACTTCAGTGTGAGAGGGTTTTCCAGACATAACACAAGACTCAGTATAGGGGGGAAGGGAATCATATTACAATTATTACACAAATAAATACTATAATACATTATGTACACAATTTTAACTCTCTCTCCTATGGTAAAGCAATATATTTACACCAGATCAAATCTCCCTCCAATAAAAGTTCAGAAGGGAAGAAGGAAAGATCCTTCCCATGAAAGATAAAGATTCTTATATCTCCAACACACTCTTTTGGCCATGGGCACGAGGTTGAGGTGTGAAGGTGAAGATGCACAGGCTGAGATGTCTGAGGGTCTTTGTCCTCCTGGTTTTAATTCTTGTGGAGCACCAGATGATTCCCAAAGGCACGAGCAGCTGTTTGGCTGAATAATGATTAGAAATGACAGGGAATTCAATGTTTTCCTGATGGTCTTGGCATGGAAAAGCTCCCCAGGAGCTGCAGCATCTCAGGTTCCCACGGTTGGCTCTGCCTTGGCTCAGGGGAGTGGCAGCATCTGTGGGGTTGTGGTTCCATGGTTGGGAGAAGAGAAGCTGGGAAGGGTCTGGAGCACCAGGAGTGGCTGAGGGAGCTGAGGGGGCTCATCCTGGAGAAAAGGAGGCTCAGGAGGGACCTTCTGGCTCTCTCAGAGGGGATTGTGCCCCTCTGTCCCCTCAGATGAGACCCCCCTGCAGAGCTGCTCCAGCCCTGGGGAACAGCCCAGCAAGGACATGGAGCTGCTGGAGAGAGGCCAGAGCAGGAACCAAGAGGATCCCAGGGCTGGAGCAGCTCTGCTGGGAGGAAAGGCTGGGAGAGCTGGGATTGTTCAGCCTGGAGAGGAGAAGCTTTGGGGTGACCTGATTGTGGCCTTGCAGGGCCTGAAGGAGCTCCAGGAAAGATGGAGAGAGACTATTTCCAAGGGCTGGAGGGACAGGATAAGGAAGGATGGCTTCAGACTGGCAGAGGGCAGGGTTAGATGGGATATTGGGAAGGAATTCCTGGCTGGGAGGGTGGGGAGGCCCTGGTCCAGGTTTCCCAGAGGAGCTGTGGCTGCCCCTGGATCCCTGAAAGTGTCCAAGGCCAGGTTGGATGGGGCTTGGAGCAACCTGGGCTGGTGGAAGGTGTCCCTGCCCATGGCAGGGGGTGGCACTGGTTGATCTTTAAGCTCCCTTCCAACCCAAACCCTCCTGGGATTCTATCAGAAAAATTCCCACTATAATCTCAGATTTATCCATCAGCACCTGCAGTTTTCCCAATCAATGTGGACACAAAAGTCAAGCTTTTCTTGCTCTGTCTGGCTGCAACAACAAACTCCTTTCCCTGCCTTCTCCAGGTTTTATTTCCTCTCAATTTACTGCTCTCTGAGCCTTGTTTAGGTCACGTTTCTGAGCAGTGAAGAGGTGGGGTGGCTCAGAAAGGCCTGAGGGTGAAGAGGGGCCAAAGAGCCTCAGAAGAACTTCAGGCAAATCCCTGCAAACCATGTCAGTCCTTCCCTGTTCTATCTTCCAGCGCCGTGGCCAACGACCCTTCCAGGTTCAGCTCCTCGGGGAAGCTCGTGTTGCAGCAGCACTGAAATTAAGCTCAACCCCTCTGTCTGTGTCTGTCTGTCTGTCTGTCTGTCTGTCTGTCTTTCCAGGCCTAAACCAAGATATTTATATCCTGCTCCTCACCGAAGCCGAGTGTCCTGGATCCCACAAACTCGCCTGGACGTGAGGGGGCAGGATTTGGCCTGGGAAGCTGAATCAGCCCTTTTTTTTCCTGCCAGTCCTTCACAACTTTGTGCAGGGGGTGGTTTCTGCTGTTCTGCTGCTCCTCCAGCCAGCACAGCTTTCCAGAGGCCTTGGGATGTTCTCCACTGGTGGGAACGAGGGGCCAAGTTCCTTGAGGGACTCAGGGAGTGCAAATGTGCAGTTGGCAGCTGGTCAGGACGCTGGAGTTTGGCTCCAAGAGATGGAAAAGTGTGAGATGAGCTATAAATAGGATTTAATCCTGGTTTGCCTTCTGTGCAGATGGTTCTGTGACCTGGAGGACTGGGACCTGCTGTGGAAAGTGAGTCCCTTCCATGAGGGCATGGAGTGACAGGACAAGGGGGAATGGACTTAAGATGAAGGAGGGAATGGTTAGATGGGATAGTGGGAAAAAATTCTTCCCTATGAGGGTGATGAGGCCCTGGCACAGGTTGCCATGGGCAACCATGGGCAGGGACACCTTCCACTAGCCCAGGTTGCTCCAAGCCCCATCCAACCTGGCCTTGGACACTTCCAGGGATCCAGGGGCAGCCACAGCTTCTCTGGGAATTCTAGCCCAGCCCCTCCCCACCCTCCCAGCCAACACTTCCTTCCCAATATCCCATCTAACCCATCTCCTTCACTTTGAAACCATTACCCCTTGTGCTGTCACTCTCTGCCCATATAAAAATTCCTTCTTTTATATAATCCCCCTTGGGCACTGAGGTCTTTCCAGAGCCTTCTCTTCTCCATGCAAGGGAGAGAAGTTCATCTGCTCTTCAAGACCACTGACACCCCATGTGTTTGATGAAGACAGTGAGAAACCCTTTGATCTTTAGGGATCTTCTCCATTTTAGGGACACACTGTCGTTTTCCCCAGAGTGAGGTTACTCCTTCTGGAATGACCAGATGTCTGGGAGTAGGGAAGGCTCAGACAGAGACAGTATTTCATATTTCCCTGTGGTCTTGTGTCTCACTCCTGCCTCTCTTGATTTATTTGCTCCCATTTGTCTCTCCTTTCCTCCTCCTGCCTCTCGTTTTTCATTCTTTTGTCCTGCCCATGTTCCTTTTTCCTCACGGCCTTGGATTTTCCTGCCTCGTGGAGAGCCCAGTGAGTGAGCTCTACAGCAGTGAGTGAGGTCATTTTTACAGCTTATGTTAACATTTGTTGAAGAAATCATCGAGAAATGATGGTTTAGAAATGCCCCACAGTTTCATTTGGAAACCAGCTGTCCAAGCCTTGCTCTGCTTCCAAGTTTTTCCAGCATTCAGATGAGGAGAAGTAATGGGTGGTGACACCAACAACCAGGATATTGCCTGTTGGATGCAGTCACTGTCCTGACTGCCACCAGGATCCAGCCCTCGGATCCATCTGCTCCAGTGCAGGGATTGAGGATGGAGGTGTTTCCTGCAGGATTAGTCACCCTGCAAACCCTCCGTGGTCAATAAGGACACACAAACACCTGCAGAGCACGTTTCATCCAGTCCTAAATCAATCACCTACTTTAGGCCAGATGAATCCCACCCTAAAAAACTCCTTGTTTGGTTCTTGCTTAGCAGGGGGAGTTAAATCAAGGGGCCATATTGTGTCTCCTAAAGCCACGGGATCCGTCTCCCCTGGTCGCTGTCTCAAGTCAAAGCTGAGAATTCTTTGCTTCAAGTTTCGCTTTGACTGCTGAGCGTGAGGTAAAAATATTGCCAAGCTGGAAAGAACAACTCAGAGCAGGGTCAGGAGAGCTCAGCCCAAGAGGAGGAAGTTCCTCAGGTCAGCTGTGAACATAAAATGGGTTTGATCCCCTGTGCTGGGCACGGGTGAGGCCCCTCCAGGGCGGTGTCCAGTTCTGGAACCTCATGGAAGAGAGACATGGAGGGGCTGGAGAGTGTGCAGGGAAGGGAACGGAGCTGGGGAAGGGGCTGGAGCAGCAGGAGGGGCTGAGGGAGCTGGGGGGGCTCAGCCTGGAGAAAAGGAGGCTCAGGGGGGACCTTCTGGCTCTGCAACCCCCTGACAGGAGGGGGGAGCCGGGGGGGGTCGGGCTCTGCTGCCAGGGAACAAGGGACAGGAGGAGAGAATCATGGAATAAACTGGGTTGGAAAAGCCCTCTGAGATCATCCAGTCCAACCCTTGATCCAACCCTGCTGTGGTTCCCAGCCCATGGCACTGATGCCACATCCAGTCTGTCCTTAAACACCTCCAGGGATGGAGAATCCACCCCCTCCCTGGGCAGCCCATTCCAAGGGCTGAGCACCCTCTCTGCAAAGAAATTCTTTCTAATATCCAACCTAAACCTCCCCTGGCACAGCTGAAGACCCAGCCCTCTTGTCCTACTGCTGCTTCCTGGGATCAGAACCTGACCCCCCCCCCGGCTCCCCCCTCCTGTCAGGGAGTTGTAGAGAGTGAGGAGGTCTCCCCTGAGCCTCCTCTTCTCCAGGCTGAGCCCCCCCAGCTCCCTCAGCCTCTCCTCACAGCACCTGTGCTCCAGTCCCTTCCCCAGCCTCGTTGCTCTCCTCTGCACCTGCTCCAGCCCCTCCATGTCCTTCCTGAGCTGAGGGCCCAGAGCTGGACACAGCACTCCAGGGGTGGCCTCACCAGCGCTGAGTCCAGGGCAGGAATCGCTTCCCTGCTCCTGCTGCCACCCTGTTCCTGAGCCAGGCCAGGAACTATCAGCCCTCTTGGCCACCTGGGCACACTCTGGCTGAGAGGGAACGGCCTCCAGCTGTGCCAGGGGAGGCTCAGGTTGGACAGGAGGAGGAATTTCCTGCTGGAAAGGGTGGCCAGGCCTTGTCAGGGGCTGCCCAGGGAGGTTTGGAGTGCCCAGCCCTGGAGGTGTCCCAGGAAGGCCTGGCCGTGGCACTCAGTGCTCTGGGCTGGGGGACAAGGTGGGGATGGGGCACAGGGGGGATCCATGGGCTGGGAGGGCTTTTCCAACCTCAGGGATTCTGGAATTTTGATAGAAATGGCATTTTGGCCGTTGCTTATGGATCTTCACAATCCTTGTCCGTCCTTCCTCTCCCGGTCATTGAATGAGTGTACAGGGAAGGCCAAACTCACAAACTGCCTGGTTTAAACAAGAAGAATCTGCAGGAAAGGTGGGATGGGGAGCACTTACTCCTCTTCAACACCTTCCTCTGGCAGTGCCTTCTCCATGAGCCTCTTTGGGGACCTTGGCTCAGAGGTCCTGGAGCCTTCCTTTCCAACCTTCCAGCTTTGCCTGAGACAGCAGAATCATTTTACCTCAGCACTGGCACTCTCCAGAGTCCCCTATGGAATAGCTCGAAGCTACACAAACACAAATCCTCGAGAAACAATATTTAGTTTTCGAAGACAATGGGAATGTTTTGCCCAACCACCGTTTTGGCCCAGGGCTCGCGCTTTCATCTCCGATTTGTACCAGATGCAAAGGCAAAGATATTTCCTGCACGTCCCCCAAAGCGCCCAAATTCCTCTGCCTTTGTGTTCACTTAACCTCAGCTTCCATGCCACATAATTTCCTTCACCTCAACTATGTTTCGTGGGACAACACTGAATTTTTGGGCTGCTCATCGTTGGCTTTGTTTGCCTTCGGTGCACTTTGCAGGGTTGGCTCGAAACCCAAAACACAGCGGAGAAGGAATCCAATATGGGAATATAATCATTTGCCTACTGCTGCAGGAATAGTTTCCATTATGGCCCCTATTTTTCACACTCTCCTAACTTTCCAAAACACTCACCTTTTAGAGGTGGAGTTTTCCATGGCTGGTGTTCGCCTGGAGGTTCAATTTACCTGTGGGAGCGAAGACATGGAGTTGCTTTTACAAGATGGGAGAGTGGAAAAACCCTACTTCTTTTAAAATTTATTTATTTATTTTCCCCCCTCCCAGCATGGGGAGAAAAATGTGAAACCACATTTCTAAGAAGGGCAGTGGCAAATCTGCTGAGGGTTTGGAATTTGCCAGGCACAATCAGGGGTCTTAAACTCATCCCTGTGTCTCCCGGTGTCTGTTTGTGTTTGATGGTCCTGCAGGATGAGAGTCAAACCAACCAGTCACCCCAAACACCAGCAACTCATCCCTGTCCCTTTTTCCCTGTGGAAGCACAAAATCAGGAGCTGTATTAACCAAACTCAGGAGTTGTATTAATTAAAGTTCAATTTCTGACCATGTTAACCCGGTCTATTGGAAGGGGTGCAATAAGTCTGGGGGTGAAGGGGTTGTTTGTCCAGTTAAACCTGGAGAACAGAGTGGTATTAAAAGAGCTGGAATCTCTCTTGTGCCATTGCTTTTCTTTTTCCTGCTTAAAACATCCACCTGGTCTCTCTGAAGAAGTTTTGGGTTGGAAGGGACCTCGAAGATCATCCAGTGACACCTTCCACTAACCCAGGTTGCTCCAAGCCCCGCCCAACCTGTCCTTGGACACTTCCAGGGATGTGTCCCATTCCAGGGCTGGGGCTCCACAACCTCTCTGGGCAATTAGTGGATTATTATCTGCAGGAAGAAGTTGTCTTGGTTTAACAGCCAAGCCATTAAGCCAAAAAAAACCAACCAACCAACCAACCAACCAACAAAAAAAAGGAAAGAAATACAATAGTTCCACGAGAGCATCTTCTTAGTTGATACACCAGGAACTCTTAAGAAACCACCCCTGAGCTTCAGGGTGTAAAGAGGCCTCATCCACACCACGTGCAAGTCAAAAAAGCCAAAAAGAACATCATGACCTGCAGGCTGAGGAAGCCAGGCTGCCCAGGACCCAGAGAAATTATAAGTTGTGGGTGAGATAAAGGTGATTTTGGTGAGCCAGACACTCCCAGAGAATGTTTGAAGTACTGAATTAAATTAAATGTCACGATTCTACCTCTGAGAAGACGCTTTTACATTAATTCACTACGTGAATGAACAGTCCTAAGCAACCAGGCAGGAATTGGCAGTGGGAGGGGGAGAAGTTGGAGCTGGGAGTTCTCTGGGGGGTGTTGACACTGCCCAGGTGAGATTGGAGAGGGGAGAAGTCCCAGAGCCACGAAACCACCTGCTTTCAGTCAGGGGAGGTCATTCCAGCAGCGATTCCAGAGCAGGATGAACAAAGCCAGGTATCCCAGCTCGTGCCTGCCCTGCGCTCCGAGGTGCAGGATCACGGCACCCCACCCGTGTTCCTGGGTGGAATCCATGGCTGTGGCACTTCTCTCACACATCCCTGCACCATTTCAGTCAGGCTGAAGATCCATCCTCACTCTTCACTCCTGAGCCCCAGGGACACCCTTTAACTGGCCCCATTTGAGCCCCTGATGTCCCTCCCACCCGAATTGCCCCCCCTGCAGAGGTGCTGCCCTGTGGGGTCCCCCACAGTCAGTCCCAACGGGGTTGGGTGTCCCTGGCTCTCTGACCCCCACAGGTGGCCCCTGTGTGCCCCAATCCCTGTGCCTGTCCTTCCTGGGAGTTCCCCACCACCCCCTGTGCCTGTTTATTGCCTGGATTCCTGGCAGGAGGTGTCACCCTCCCCACTGTGGGATCTCCCACCTCCAGCAGCCACCCAAGTGACCGTGGGGAGCTCAGTGCCACCCTGAGCTCCTGCCAAAGGTGTCCTGGGTGCCTGAGAGCTGCCTGGAGAGACCAGCTGAGAGCAAGACCTGGGGCACCTTCCTCCCCAACCTGCCCCAGGGGTGGGCAGCCGGTCCTGCTCCACCAGAGACAGCGATGGGACACGGTGGGAATGTTGTCCACGGGGCCAGGCCCCGAGGGACAGAGGTGAGGGCTCTCTGGCAGGTCAGCGAGTGCAGAGAAAGGCACGTGTGGTAAAAATACTTTCTGGTGGACAAGTGTAATCCTGTGGTCGAGGCCCAGCAATCAGCAGCAGCCTCATGCAGAGAAGCTTCTGGCACGAAGTCATTCCTGAAAGTCAGCTCACATTCCGTGGCACATCCGTGCAGTCCTGGAGGTCACTCGCATTCCCCGGACCCAGAGAGATGGGTCATGGCCCGGGAGGGAGGTTGGGAGGGTTATCACAAGCCACAAGCTGGCCTGACCTTTTTCTGCCCCGAGCTGCAGGGCAGAGCTCGGCTCCCCGGGCCGGCTCCTCGTGGAAGTCACTCCGGGCTCAGGGAAAGTGGCTCTTCTGCTTCCTAAACTCTGGGGTACCAGAGGCTGTAAAAAGGGGGTGGGAGGCATCTCTCCCTGAACAGGACAAAAATCAAGAGGATGGAGGAAAAGTAGAGGTGAAACAGAGCCCCAGGTCCCTCAGCTCCTCACTGGCCCCATTCAAGGAGCTCCCCCAGGGTTTGGTTGCGGCTCCTCCCGAGGGGCAGCTCCGACCTCTGGGAGCAGGGACAGGAGCCAGGGAAGGGCTGGAGCTGGGACAGGGCAGGCTCAGGGGGGATCTCAGGACAAGGTTCTTCCCCCAGAGGGTGGTGGGCACTGCCCAGGCTCCCCAGGGCAGTGGGCACGGCCCCAAGGCTGCCAGAGCTCCAGGAGGGTTTGGACAACGCTCTGAGGGACAGGGGGGAGTGTTGGGGTGTCCTGGGCAGGGCCAGGGCTTGGGCTGGGTGATCTTTGGGGGTTCTCCCAACTCAGAAGATTCTCTGATTGCCTCTGGTTCAAGGGCTCAGCCTTGATGTGGAGGACACAGGGCTGAGTCTCCAACCCCTCCACCTGCCTGACTTCCCAGAGCCTGGGAATGAACCTCAACAAACTCTGCTGGACTGACCTGAGCAAAGCAGGAACAGGCAGATCTGTGAGGGAGTGGGGTCACCTGAAAGACAAAATCCCACTGGAATTGGTAGCTGGAGCCCACTCCCTGCCTATTACCAGGAGGGATCTCAGCTTCTGGCCAGGATTTTGTGACATCTGTTCTCCAGCTTTGGATGCTCATCGTTGCTTCATGAGGCACCACTTGACCTTAGGAAGGCTTGTTCCCCTGATGGCCTCCTTAACACAGAATCCCTGAGGCTGGAAAAGCCCTCCCAGCCCATGGATCCCCCCTGGGCCCCATCCCCACCTTGTCCCCCAGCCCAGAGCACTGAGTGTCACATCCAGGCCTTCCTGGGACACCTCCAGGGCTGGGCACTCCAAACCTCCCTGGGCAGCCCCTGCCAAGGCCTCACCACCCTTTCCAGCAGGAAATTCCCCCTCCTGTCCCACCTGAGCCTCCCCTGGCACAGCTGGAGGCCGTTCCCTCTCCTCCTGTCCCTTGTTCCCTGGCAGCAGAGCCCGACCCCCCCCGGCTCCCCCCTCCTGTCAGGGGGTTGCAGAGCCAGAAGGTCCCCCCTGAGCCTCCTTTGCTCCAGGCTGAGCCCCCCCAGCTCCCTCTGGGAGGGCTTTCCTGTCTGAGGGCTTCCTGAAAGTCTTCATACTTAAGGCAGAAATATTTTCCTCCTTCCCAAGTGGTTGCTCCAGCTCTTGGTCTTGAAGGAATCCTATAATTTTTCCCCTTTGCCCCCTCATTTCCCTTTCTCCCGGTGGCCAGTCTGGCCAGGGATCTCTATCCCGTGGCCTCCGCAGCTCTACTCTGTGAAATCAGAGCCCTGTAGGTATTTCTTTCCCTGTTCCCCTCAAGTTCTGTCCATTTAGTGAGGACAATGTGGGCCTTATTTGGTCCCCACCCTTGGGTGGCAGTGACTGGCACGCCTGGCTGGGGACAGGGAGGTGAGAGGACCTGTGGCACCTCCAGGGCCCAGCTTTTGCAGAGACACCCAGTGTTTGATAGGACAAGGGAGGGGGATTGAAGTGTCCCAGGCCACATTCCAGATACATCCTGGCAAATTCTGCAGTTCCAGAGGTGCTGCTGCTGCTGCTTCCATGACTGGTCATGCAGACACAGAATCATGGAAAGGTTTGGGTTGGAAGGGAGCTTAAAGATCAACCAGTGTCACCCCCTTCCATGGGCAGGGACACCTTCCACCAGCCCAGGTTGCTCCAAGCCCCGTCCAACCTGGCCTTGGACACTTCCAGGGATCCAGGGGCAGCCACAGCTTCTCTGGAAAACCTGGGCCAGGGCCTCCCCACCCTCCCAGCCAGGAATTCCTTCCAATATCCCATCTGACCCCACTCTCTGTCAGTTTGAAGCCATTCCTCTCGTCCTGTCTCTCCAGCCCTTGGAAATAGTCTCTCTCCACCTTTCCTGGAGCCCCTTCAGGCCCTGCAAGGCCACAATCAGTTCCCCCCAAAGCTTCTCCTCTCCAGGCTGAACAATCCCAGCTCTCCCAGCCTTTCCTCCCAGCAGAGCTGCTCCAGCCCTGGGATCCTCTTGGTTCCTGCTCTGGCCTCTCTCCAGCAGCTCCATGTCCTTGCTGGGCTGTTCCCCAGGGCTGGAGCAGCTCTGCAGGGGGGTCTCACCTGAGGGGCTGTGAAGGTTTGGCTTCTCCTGAACCCCAATTTCTCCAGAAGTTGGGGTGCTCTCAGGTGTGCACCCAGCGAAGTCAGGGAGGCTTCTCCCTCCCACCCTTCAGTGACACCCAGCAGGGCACAACACCCGTTTTTTGGGACATTTCAGGTCTCAGTCCAACTCTTTATGCAAATGAGGAAGGCTCCGGGTGTTATTTCTTAGCGAGGAGCAGCAGACCTTGAATTCTGACCTTTCCACGCTGTTGGGTTTTCTTGGCTGGTTGGTTTGTTGGTTTTTTGTTTTTTTTTAATGACTCTCCAGGCCTGACCCGAGAGCACTGGGCACGACTGAAGGTCGGCATCGTTCTCCTGCCAGCTCTGCCCATGGAAGCCGGGGCTGGAGCAGCGCTGGAGGGAGGGAGGGGGATATTTACGGGCATGCAGATGAGCTCCCATTTGGATGGATTCCCGCTGGAAGGGATGCGGGGATGGATGGAAGCACAGCTCTGTGGGGACACGCTGTGGTCGCTCCCGAAAACGGCAGCCGGCGTGGATAAGCTGAGCTTATTTTAGGGGCTGGTTTTAGGCGGGGTGTAGGCAGAGAGAAGAGCGAAGACCAGCTGAGGAAACCCGAGTGCCAACTCGCAGGGGCATCTGGCCCTCGGTGCCAGGCTTTGGGGTGGCCAAATTCCGACGCTGAGCGGTCTGTGAAGGGGAAAAGTGTGGATTCCATGTTCTGCACTCGAATTCCTGGTGACTCTGCCCTCCCCCTGCTCGGGGGCACTCAGGGGAAAGGCCAAGTGTGTCTGAGGTGGTGGAAATCAGGACTCCTCCTGCCTGGCTGGAGTGACCCCAGAGCAGCCCCACGTGTGTGTGAGCAGCTCTCTGGGAGCTCCAGCCGGACTGGGAGAGTCATTCCCAGGAAAGCTGCTCCCCCCCATGCCCTGCAGCATTCCCAGCAGGCCTGTCCAGCTCCAGCTGCACTTCCAAGGGAACTCCAGGTGCTCCAGGCCCTTCCCAGCTCCGTTGCCCATTCTGCCCATTCTGGGAGCTTCAGGTCCCTCTGGTCTGGTGTTAACGACCAATTAAAAATGCTGCTCGTTTAGGAATGACTAATTCTTGTTTCAAAGAGCAGGTGGAGCCCTGGGCCATGGCCAGCTCTGGGGGGACTCTCCAGCAGGTTCCACCTCGCAGGGCTTGGGACAAGAATGAGGATTTCTGTGGGGGTTTGGGTTCATAAATCAATCTCAGCATCAAAGACATCAGGAGTCGGGGGGTCAGCAGAGACAGGCACAGCTGAGAGGTGGTGGATTCACCCTCTTGTGCCATCTCAGAGTCATTCAGAGACCACACAAACCACTGAACTTCTCGGAGCTCTTTTGGTCCCTCACTCCCACTGATTTCAACAGGTTGGACTCACCTTGAAGTTGCTTTTCTAAAAGAGAATTGTTGATGTTTTCCTTTGAACTTCTCGAGCCCGTGGTGGTCCTGCCACGAGGAAAAGGCTCCCAGACACCAGGACAGAGCTCTGCACAAAGCCCTGCAAGCAGAGCCCTCCTGGGATGGCAGACACTGGCTGTGCTGTGTCTGTGTCCTTCACAACAGCATGGAATTATGGAATGCTTTGGACTGGAAGGGAGCCTAAAAAGTACCTTGTTCCACTCCCTGCCAGGGGCAGGGACACCTTCCACCAGCCCAGGTTGCTCCAAGCCCCGTCCAACCTGGCCTTGGACACTTCCAGGGATCCAGGGGCAGCCACAGCTTCTCTGGGAATTCTATCCCAGGCCCTCCCCACCCTCCCAGGAAAGAATTCCTTCCCAATATCCCATCTCTCCCTGCCTTTTGGCAGTGGGAAGCCATTCTCCCTTGTCCTGTCCAAAGAGAATTCCAGACAGGAGTTTATCCATCAGTACAAACCAAATAAGCAAAACTCCTGTAATTTCTCAGGTTAGACCATCACTTCTTCCTATTAGGCTGTTTCATTCTTATTTGTTTTGTAGTTTTCAGTTCCACATGTGAAAAAAAAATTGGAGGAGCCCATTTTGGGTCACCGTGGGATGCTGCCATGGCCTTTGTTACTGGTCTGATGTCCAAAGGGAAGGAGAAACATTTCACTTCTTTAATCACACCTCAGTTGGCCCTTTAAACATGAAATTATATTTAGAGCCAGCTGGAGTTGGGAATCTGCCTCCTCATGTGCTCCAAGAGAAAAAAAAAACAAGGGACTGTCCTGATTTATGGAAAAATGTGTCTCTGGATAAGATTAAATCCTCTCCTGCTTCGCTGGCCAAAGCGACCCAGATATTTTTATCTCTAATCAGGTTCCTTTTCATTTATCCTGATGTTTAGGCAGAGCTGGAGGTCAAACAAAAGGCTTTGTGCCCTGTGCCAAGCACGGGCTGATCCGGAGCCTTTGGAGGAAGGAATGGGGACAACCTTCTCCCCACAGGTTTGGGGGACACAAGGGACACACCTCTGCTCAACCCACCCCCGAGCACTTCAGGGGGGTTCATTGGGGTAACTCTCAGCAATTTTTACTCATCAAAAGTCAAACCTGACTAAAGAAAACACAAAATAATGAAGTTTTATAATCAGCTTTAACAGAAAGGCTGGTTTTGATGAGATTTTTGAGCCCTCCCTCCCGAGAAGATCCGACTCCTCCGGGTGAGCCCCGAGCTGTGGGAACTGTGGGGTTATTCTGATGATCAATGTGGGCAAAATCAAACCCCAGGGATGGGGAACCCTCCAGTTCAAGGCTCTTTCCCTTCAGCCAACCCATCCACGTGGTTTGGATTGGGAAGGGCTGGGATTCTTCTGGAGGAGGGTCAGTTTGTAAAGGGGAACTTCTCCATTTTTCCCCCTGGTTTGGGGTCAGGGGAGAGCCCAAAAATCTCGGCTCAAATGTAACACATTAACATGGAGGAACATGCAGAGTTCAGTTCAGTTCTTGCACAGGTCCAGATTCAGGAATGGTCTGCAGAGTTTGAACCCAGGACTGGATTCATATTTGAGGGAACTGAGGTCACAAAGGTCAGCTCTGCATCCTTGTCAAGCAAAGCTCCTGAATTATGGCACTGCAGAGGGGAGTGATGTCTTTTTCCTTGGAATATCCTCCAGAATAACTTCAGTGGAGACACACATGTGCAAATCCAGGCAAGGAGTCTATCCTGTGCTTCCCAGCTCCCCAGGGACAACGGGCTGAAGTTCATCAGCATCTGGAGGAGATGAGGAGGAGACAAACAAATAAACACCCACTTGACTCCAGACTGTTCTCTTTAAATGTAGTGAGACCAAAGTGCTGACTTTGAGCTGAAGTCTGGTTGTGTCTTTTAGAACTAATTTGCATTAGGAACCTTGGACTGGATTTTTTTCTGCCACTCCAACCTCAGCAAGTGCCTGAAAATCAAAATCCAGCGAGTCAGACAATGCACAGTCACACTGCACAGCATCCCATAGTTCTACACACAAAAAGACATCCCTGGGCACTGTGAAAAATTGGATTTCTTTTGGAAGGCAACCAGAAGTTTTATGAAAATGGCAATTTCTTATCCTTCTTCCATCTTCAGGTCAGTGAAAGGTGGCACCAGAGACACCCATCTCATCGTTCTCCAAGGTGTCACTGGAACTAAAAAAACAGGACCAAAGCACAATTCCATGACTTTGGCAGGATAAAATGTCATTCCACAATGCTTCCAGCACGTGTTCCTGGCAAGCACACTCACAGTGTTCATGAAAATTAAGGAGAACCATCAGTGGGTCTTTACTGGAGCTTTTTCTGGAGCCTTCAAAGGAGACGCCAGGACACGGATTCTGGAGCTCTGGACATCAGCAGATCCAGGAGGGTAATTATTGGGATGGAATCCAATTAAAAGATTACTGTTCTCCACACAGGGTGTTAGAGAGATGCACAGAATTATCTGCTGAAATCCCTCAGGCAGCTTACCCAGAATAACCTTCCCCTGGATCGGCTCCAGCTCCCAGCGGAGGCTCCGGCTCAGGAAATCATCTTTATGCAGAGCAGCACTTGAGCTTTTGCTTAAAGTTAGGCATGTTCTTAAGAGCCACTTCCAACCAGGCTGAGCTTAATTGCACCCTGCCTTCCGAAATTGAGATTAATGTCAACGGGAAGGTTCCAGCTGGGAGGAGGCTGCTGAGAATTCCACGGAATTGCTGCACTTCTTCGAATCCCAGAAGGGTTTGGGTTGGAAGGGACTTTAAAAAAATCATCCTGTTCCACCCCCTGCCACAGGCAGGGACACCTTCCACCAGCCCAGGTTGCTCCAAGCCCTCCTAACCCCTTCTCCTTTCTCTCCAGCCTCTTCCTTGTTCTCCTTCTCCTCTTCCTCGCTCTCCATCCTCCTTGCTCTCCATCCCCCTTCTTGCTCTCCATCTCCCTTCCTTACTCTCCATCCCCCTTCCTTCCTCTCCATCCCCCTTCCTTCCTCTCCATCCCTCTTCCTTGCTCTCCATCTCCCCTTCTTCCTCTCCATCCCTCTTCCTTGCTCTTCACCCCCCTTTCATGTTCTCCAACCCCTCTCTTCCTCTCCAGACCCTTCCTTGCTCTCCAGTCCCCATTCCTTGTTCTCCAGCCCGGGGCAGAGCTGGGCTGGGCTCAGGGGAGGTGCCTCCTGCAGACCCTTCCCAAGGTGGGACAGAACCACACCAGGGTTTGGACTGGAAAGACCCTTAAGGATCATCTCATTCCATTCCCTGCCATGGGCAGGGACACCTTCCACCAGCCCAGGTTGCTCCAAGCCCCATCCAACCTGGCCTTGGACGCTTCCAGGGATCCAGGGGTAGCCACAGCTTCTCTGGCCAACCTGGGCCAGGGCCTCCCCACCCTCCCAGCCAGGAATTCCTTCCCAATATCCCATCCATCCCTGCCCTCTGGCAGTGAGAAGCCATTCCCCCTTGCCCTGTCACTCCGTGCCCTTCCTGGCCACGGGAATACTCAGAGTTATGCAGTGCACTGGATCTCCCAAATCCCACACTCCCTCAGGAGAGGGATAAACACGTGTGGCCCAGCAGATCAGCACGAGGAGCTTTCCTTGGCTTCCAGCACCTTCCAGGGGGAGCTGGTGCTGGATGGGGGACAGCCTGGATCCGAGCAGGGCGGGCACAGGATCCGGAGCATCCCGGTGCCAGAGGTGCCACCAGCCCCTCAGCCCAGGGTGTGGAGCCAAGGCCGGGTGCCAGGGAAGGGTTTGGCCTCTTCCTGCCCCTCCAGAGACTTTCTCCAGGATTTTCTGCTGGAAGCAGGAGCTGGACACGGGCAGACGGCAAGGCCGGTTTGCACAACCGGGACTGCAAATGGGCCCAAGGTCACGGGAGGGTGAGGAAACCAGGCCCGGGCCTGTGCTCATGCACCAAATACCAGGTTACAGGAGCAATTATTGCCCAACTCCTGTGCTGACACACTTGTTTTCCTCCCTTGGCAGCGGCTGGAAATGATGGGTTGTCTTTACTTTTCCGACAGGGTTGTGTGGGAGGCCCCCTGGGGTGTGCCGGGGTTTTGTGGGGCCTGGGGGTACGTTTTGGCCTCGGTGACCTCTGTGGATGGTTTGTGTGTCAAACACAGGGGTTCTCCTGCCAAAATAAATCTCGGTGTCACGTGCCCTTCTCTGACACCAGAGCTGGGCTCAGGAGGTTGTGGGGGGTGACTGCTCTGGTTTTTTGTGTCATTAAAATGTCCTGACCTGGCCTTTTCTTGCCTTTTTCCTCTCACTGTAGCACCAACTCCACGATCACAGGGCTCCATTAAAGCCCCAAATATGGACAAGGAGCATCTCCACTAAGCTGGACCCAGGTCTACAACTTAAAAACAACCAGCACCTCTTTAACATGCAGTGATGGAGAGCAGGAAAATCAAAATACATGGCAGCTTTGGGCCCAACTTGAGATTCCTGCCACACACTGAGTTTGGCAACGGGTTGTGCCCAGCCATGGGGACCATGGGCTCAGACCAGGTGGTTCTGGCATGTCCTGGACTGGGGGGGTCTCCTCCTCTTCCTGCCTGTGCTGCTTAACGTGGCCCAGACACATTGTTGATGGAGCCCCACAGTTGATGTAGGTGATGGTTGTGTCCCACAGTTGATGGTTGTGTCCCACAGTTGATGGAGGTGATGGTTCTGGTCCCACAGGTTGATGTAGATGATGGTTGTGTCCCACAGGTTGATGTAGATGGTGGTTGTGGTCCCACAGTTGATGGAGGTGATAGAATCCAATTAAAAGATTACTGTTCTCCACACAGGGTGTTAGAGAGATGCACAGAATTATCTGTTGAAATCCCTCAGGCAGCTTACCCAGAATAACCTTCCCCTGGATCGGCTCCAGCTCTCAGTAGAGGCTCCAGCTCAGGAAATCATCTTTGTGTCCCACAGTTGATGTAGGTGCTGGTTGTGGTCCCACAGGTTGATGTAGGTGGTTGTGGTCCCACAGGTTGATGGAGGTGCTGGTTGTATCCCATAGTTGATGGAGGTGATGGTTGTGTCCCACAGTTGATGGTTGTGTCCCACAGTTGATGGAGGTGATGGTTGTGTCCCACAGTTGATGGAGGTGCTGGTTGTGTCCCACAGTTGATGGAGGTGCTGGTTGTGTCCCACAGTTGATGGAGGTGCTGGTTGTGTCCCACAGGTTGATGGAGGTGATGGTTGTGTCCCACAGTTGATGGAGGTGATGGTTCCGGTCCCACAGGTTGATGTAGGTGGTTGTGGTCCCACAGTTGATGGAGGTGCTGGTTGTGTCCCACAGTGATGTAGGTGTTGGTTGTGTCCCACAGTTGATATAGGTGGTTGTGGTCCCACAGGTTGATGGAGGTGGCTCAGTGGCACCAAGGATTTGAACAAGGGCCCTCCCAGCACATCCCTGGCCAGCAGCATTCCCAGAAACTGGGATCCTGGGCCAGGGCAGCTCCCTGGGTGGGAGGAGGCCTCGGTGCACCCCTGGAAGCAGCTCAGTGCAAGCTGAGCTCCCCCCGAGGGCTGTGAGGAAGGGGTGAGCTGAGCTCCCTTCTGCTCTCAAATATCCCAGATTTGCACCCTGACTTGCTCTCTCCTCAGATTTCCCAGGTTAAGCTCGGCCTCTGCGAGCCTCAGGCTGTACCTTGATGTCTCCAGTCCATTTCTCATTCCCCTTCTTTAGCAAAGCCCTCCTTTAGTCTTCAAAAACAGAAGGGATTAAGATACATAAAATTGTGTATTTATATGTCTGTTGTTTTGCAACCTGGTCTGGTGGAAGGTGTCCCTGCCCATGGCAGGGGGTTGAAACTGGATGATCTTGAAGGTCTCTTCCAACCCAAACCATTCTATGGTTCCACGTAGAAATTTTCACATAAACACAGGCAATGGTGGAGTTTTAAACACAAGTTATTTAACATAAGATTGTCCTGCTTTCAGGCACTTTCATTTGGCTCCCTTGCAGCTCTTGAGGCAGCTCTTGATCAGTGGCTAAACGTGTCTGGGAGGGAGGCCAGCAAGTGTGAAGCAAGGCAGAGCCTTTCCACACGTGGCTGATACCTGGTTTTAAGCACATCTCGTTCTTCTGGAGCAGGAGAAGTTGTCTGTGTAGATCAAACCACTGGACAAGCCCCAGACTTGCTGTCAGGACCTTCAGGGCTTGGTAATACAAGGAAATGCTTCCAACACAAGGCTCAGAAATGTCTTGTATTTTTTTCACAGACTGAGGGGCTGGAATTTAATCCCCGACTTTGGCCCTCTCTCTTCTAAATGGCTTTGTTTTGAAACGTGTCTTGAAATGCCTCCTTGCTAAGGAAACACCTGGAGAAGGGGCTGAACTCTCCAGCCCGGGTGGATCAGGCCCCTTGTTTTGCTGAGGAGTTTTCAAGCAGATGGTTCCCTCCCACAGGACACTTTGCAGCAATAATTCAGGAAGTCTGTGGACATGGGAGTTACCAACACCAGAAGTGTTGGACTGTGCTGAAGTGGGGATTGGCAGCAACTTCAGCTCCAGTTCAGGCTCTCCAGGTGTCTTTCCATCCGAATTCCCTGCTGGTTCTGTGGAGTTCCCTTAAACCAGAGGGCAGAACCAGCTCGTTCACAAGCCAGGCCGTGCCAGAGGGGCTGCCACCAAAGGATCCCTGCACCTCCACCCCGAGCCACCTCCCAGCTGGGACTTCACCTTTCTGCCACCAAACCTGGGGCTGAAACCCACCCTGGGACATCCATGGGCTACAACAACACCAGGATGCCCCTCCTGGGCCAGCCTCCAGTGCCAAGAGGGACACGAAGCACCCTGAGGGGGGCAGGTCGTGATTTCCCTTCTGACCCCTGAAGAACCTCCTAGAAAGGCTTTGTCTGCTCTCCTGCCCTCCCCTTTTTGTTCCCCTTGTCCCATCTGAAGCTCCATCAAGTCTCTGCACCCTTGAGTTCCACAGGAGCATCCTGGTGACCTTTCCATCCCCCCCTTTGTCTCTGTTGTCAGAGGTTGGTTCCTGCTGGCACGTTTTTAATTTTCCCACAGTCCTCTTTCCTGCCTCTCCCTCCCCTTTCCCAGACAGGGTGGGGAGCTTTGAAGTGAAGAAATCAGTCAAGGGAATAGACAAAGCTGAGCTTAAGGAAGAACATACCAGTGGGGCAAACGTGGTCACACCTCCCCACAATAATCCTCTGCTGGCACTGGACACGACGTCCTTTTACTCAACCACTCTTGATGCATTTCTTTGCTCTGAATCACCTCGTTCTGGACGTGTCCTGTGGCAAGAAGGTCCAAGAGCTTCTCAGGGCGCTGGGAGAGGGAAGAAGGGGACGAGGTGAACCAGGAATTCGGTCAGGATTTGGATGCAGCTCCCAGGACACTCTGTGGTGAGGATGTGAAAGGAGAAGGAAGGAGACTGGTGTTGCTGTGGGGATCAGCCCTGGCAGGAGCTGGGAGCTGCCCCTGCCCAGAGGAGCTGTTGCAATCAGTGACCTCTGCCAGGGCCAAACCCAGGGCCTGTTGCTGCAACTGCTGCTGTCCCTTCCCTCTGCTTTATGGGTGTGATAAACAAAGTCTGGAGTTTCTATAAGTTTTTGAATAGGAGTTTATTACATGGTAAAAGCAAGCAGCCAGCTGGGTAACAGAAATGGGGACAAGGTTCCCAAATCTGCACACCTACTACAGGGTACATTTGGCATTTACCTTAGCTACTTCATGCATATTAATTATTTCATATACATATATATTTTACAGTTTTTTGCTAAGTATTGAGTATATGGGTTATACTTACAGCTTACAGCTAAAGTTAAAAGGGTTATCTCTACAACCGGTCATAATTCCTGCTTTCTTGGACGAACAGGCACCTAAAAGATTTGAAGTTCTACCATATTTTATTCTTAGGATAGCAGGGAGGTTTAGGGCCCCTTGACCTTGTAAGGGTCTGTTTTATTTCTTTATGGGGGTGTAATTAAGTTTTACAGTCCGTTTGTTTTATTTTGATGTAATCATCCATTTGCTTCACGAATAATCACAATTATTTATGACAACGGGGACAGGGCTTGGCAGTGACATGTGGCCTCAGCAGAGGTGCCTCTCCCACTCTCCATTCCCCAATCTCCACAAACTCCCCCTCAGGGAGACCCCTGGTTGTGGAGATTGGCAGGTGTGACTGTTGCACATCAGGGCTGCAATTCCTGCCGGCTGCTTCCCACTGCAATCCCAAAAAACCCCCCCTCAGGTGTGCTGGAGGCCAAGCAGCTCCTGTTCTCTAGATCTGACCCAGAGCTGCCCTTTCCCAGCAGCTCCTTGGCCAGGAGGGCTCTGTGTCCCCAGTAAATCCATCCCTGGGGCTGCTCTTTGGCAAGGTGTTTGTTTTCCAGCTTGTTGTGGTCTCCGAGAGAGGCCGGGGAGTGAATTTCCCCAGGAGCAAAGCGTCGAAGGTGGCGAAATATCCGTGTTTGCTTTTGCATTTCAGCGCCGCGGGGAGGCAACACCCTCATTTATCCTCTAAAGCTTCTTCTGCAACGGCGACAGAGAAAACCATGGCAACAAAGCTGGAGGGTTGCAGCTCCTCCTGCTCCCATTCCTCCAGCCTGGGCCGAGGGGAGCAGAGCATTTCTTGGCAGGACATCATTGCTCCCCACAAATCCCTGACAGGAGGGGGCAATGAGAGGGGGTCGGAGGGAAAGGAGGAGAGGAAATGGCCTCAAACTGATTAAAATCAGAGATTAGGGGAAAAAAAACATCCTTGTCAGAGTGGTCAGGCCTTGGAATAAGTGTCCCAGGAAGGTGGTGGAGTCCCTGCCTCTGGAAGTGTCTGGATGTGGCCTTGGGGACATGGATTAGGGTGATCCTGGTGGTGGGATGGATGATCCTGGTGGTGGGATGGATGATCCTGAAGGTCTCTCCCAACCCTGATGATTCTGGGATTCTGGGACTCCGGGATTTCTATTTAGCCCCAAAGGAGATTTTTATTTAGCCCCAAACACCTTCCCAAAGAGCAGCCCCAGGGATGGATTTTCTGGGGGCACAGAGCCCTCCTGGCCAAGGAGCTGCTGGGAAAGGGCAGCTCTGGAGAGCAGGAGCTGCTTGGCCTCCTGCAGACCTGAGGGGGGGTTTTTTGGGATTGCAGTGGGAAGCAGTTGGCAGGAATTGCATTCCCAATGTGCAACAGTCCCAGTCACACCTGCTAATCCCCATCCCAGGTGTCCCTCTCCACTGTTTTGGAATTAAAGATGGTGAATCCTGATGGGAACAACCTTCAGCCACGGAGTTATTTAATATTTAGAGAGAGGTTTGTACCAGCCATGGACCTTTGGGGACATCCTTATGGATAACAGCCAAGCTTCCAGGAGACCAGCTGTTCCTCTCAGCCTGATCCTATGGGAAAGATTGGAAATCAATACTCTGCAAACACACCCAAGGTGTTACAATGGGTGATCAAGCTCTAAAACACACAATTAAGTCTCCAGATCCCTCAGAAAAACAAACTGTTGAACCAGCAAATGTATTTGTTGAGCAGACAAAAGCCCCAGGAAAATAAGCTACAGATGAAACCTCTAAATGTTGCCCCCTAAAAGATGGAAGAGCAGTTACACAAGAAATAAGTGATTGCAAAAGGGTTTCTTCTTTTAAAGGGGAAACCCAACCTGCACAGGGCAAGGTATCAAAACTCCCAGTTGTGCTGAAAAATATAGGAAATGATGGAGAAATCCTAAATCCTTTCTCCTGGGAGAGAAAAATCATGCCCTGCATTCGTGGGGTGAATGAAAGAAAGAAAGAAAGAAAGAAAAGAAAGAATGCAGAAAGAAAATGAAAGAATTGGGATTTTCTTAGAGGAAATCTTAAAGGGAAACAGAGGCAAGAAGAGTTAAATGTTGACCCAGAGCCTGGTGCAAAAATTAAAGGAACAGGGAAGAGACACAGAAGCAAAGCTGCAAACGAAAAATTAAGAGGCAGCATCTTTAATTACCAACACTTGCAATAAAGGAGCAGGAAAATGTCTTAAGCTATAGGAAAAATTAGGTTTCCTTTAATTTATAAAGGAAAGTCAAGAGAAAGAAACAGTTTAAGCTTAATTAATAGAAGAAATTGCAAAGGTAAACTACCCAGGGACATATTAAAGGATATTCATAATTCCCCAATAATCACATTTAGCAGCTCCATTTTTTTTTTCCTCTAAGAATTACCCCTATAAAATTCATGATCCTAAGTTATGGACCCTGTAAATTATGTAGGAGTGATTTTCTCACTTTAAAGACAATGAAGGAAAGATATGGCCCAAAAAAATTGTATAAAAACAGCAGCTGCTGATGGAAAATAAAGTGCAAAGTTTGTTTATTGTAGAGAATGAAGGGAAACAACTAATGGGGGATTGGGACAACGCTCCCAGGGACAGGGGGGGATTGTTGGGGTGTCCTGGGCAGGGCCAGGAGTTGAACTGGATGATCCTTGTGGGTCCTTCCAGCTCGGATATTCCATGATTTTAGGAGATCAGGAGCATTTTCAGTGTCAGTCTCCACCCCAGACACCAACATGGAGGCTCTCACCTTTCCTGCCCCTCCTGCTTTTCCATCATTCCACTGCCTGTCCTTGAGCACCTCGTGGCCACTGAGACCCAGCAAATCCCTTCACAAGGGGATTATCCAAGGAACCTTCAAGGATTTCCAGGGAAATTTCACATCTGCTTGACAACAGATGCATCTTTTTGAGATACATATATGTGTATATATATATATATATATATATATATATATATATATAAAAAATAGATATGTTTTACCTGTGGCACTGCAAGTATCAACCAAGCAGGACTGGCCAGGAACGGGTGGGAGGAGAAATGGGTTGAAGGAAGGATAAATTTGCACTCATGGCACTTGTTTTCTCAGGGGTGACTCAGAGTGAAGTGGCAGCACGTGCTGTTTGCCAGAAATAAAATCTACATTCATTCATTCAGTTTTGTTGTGGGGTTTTTTTGGTTTTGTTTTTTTTTTGTTTGTTTGGGGGTTTTTTGTTTTGTGGTTTTTTTTTTTGTTTGTTTGGTTGGTTTTTTGTTTGTTTGTGGGTTTTTTTGTTTTGGTTTGGTTTTTTTTGTTTTGTTTTGGTTTTTTTGTTTTGTTGTGTTTTTTTGTTGTTTTTGTTTTTGTTCTTGTTCTTGTTTTTGTTTTGTTTTTTTTTTACTGAGGTTTTTTGTCTTTTCCTTCTCCAGCTCGTGAGGTGCCCCTGGAGCAGAGCTCGGAGGGGCTGGGCCTGGGAGCAGGAGAGGACTGGCTTTGTGGAGGGGTTGGGCACTACCAGGTGTGATCCTGGTGGGAGAAAGGGAAGGAAAGTCCCATTTTGGGTGTTGAGCAGCCTGGCAGGCAGATCTCTCACTGCTCTGCTCTGTGCTCATCTCTCAGGCACAAATTGGCCAAGGAAATAATAATAATTATATTATTATTATTGTAGATAATGTATTATTCATAGAATCACAGAAAGGTTTGGGTTGGAAGGGACCTTAAATCCCATCCAGTGCCACCCCCTGCCACGGGCAGGGACACCTTCCACCAGCCCAGGTTGCTCCAAGCCCCGTCCAACCTGGCCTTGGACACTTCCAGGGATCCAGGGGCAGCCACAGCTTCTCTGGGCAACCTGGGCCAGGGCCTCCCCACCCTCCCAGCCAGGAATTCCTTCCCAATACCCCATCTATCCCTGCCCTCTGGCAGTTTGAAGCCATTCCCCTTGTCCTGTCCCTCCAGCCCTTGGAAATAGTCTCTCTCCATCTTCCCTGGAGCCCCTTCAGGCCCTGCAAGGCCACAATCAGGTCACCCCAAAGCTTCTCCTCTCCAGGCTGAACAATCCCAGCTCTCCCAGCCTTTCCTCCCAGCAGAGCTGCTCCAGCCCTGGCATCCTCTTGGGGCCTCCAAGAGGTCACTGCACGAGGTCCCTCAACCATTGCTGGGCCTCACCCACGACCCTGCAGAGTCTTTGTGGCCCCAAAACCCCAAAACACACAGTGGGGAAAACCCCCTGCAGGGACAGAAGGAGCTGAGGGAAAAGCCTGGGCAGAGGGAAGGCAGGAGGACAGAGCAGTGCCCGGGGCTGAAGTGGCCCAACAGCAAATCCTGGGGCCACAGAGACCACCCGGAGCAGGGAAGGACAACGACAAATCCCCGGGAGTGGGGGGGGAAAACAAGCCCTGCCCTGGGCAAGGAAACCCCCTTCCAACACAGAACCCACCCACTGCTGGGAACAGCAGCAATTCCCTGCTTTAGGAATTCCCTGCTTTAGGAATTTCCAGCTTCCTCACAGGGAATCATTCTCATTCTTAATAATTCCTCTTATTATTTCACAGAGCTCATCTTCCCCCTTCTCCCCTCTGGGTCACCAGACACGGAGCTGCATCTCCATCCACCCCCAGGAAAGCACAGAAATGCTTTTAAAACACAGGAATTCCCAACAACTGGCACAAAGAGTCATTCCCAGCATCCCTCGGGATGACTGACGGGAGCTCCCGGCCAATATTTGACTTTCCAGGTGAGATTAGATTGAGCTTTTCACTGAATATACACACAAAGTGTGCAGTGCAAGGCACTTCTGTCACGTCCAGCAGGCTGGAGGCTGCTCTCTTTTGGAGATCATCACCTTATTATCCAGTGGAATTTGGAAATCCCCAGTGAATCTCCTGGAAATGGACACGGGGAAAGGTGAGTTTCTCTCCATAATTATTTTCTATTGGAAGAGCAGAGCAATTTTTGTTCTGAATCAAAGCAAAAGCAGAGAGATTTTACAGGGAGAAAAGTTTCGAGGCAGTTTGTATTTATATTTGCTTATAATTTCATTAATTGCCTTTATCCTCTATGCCTGAGCATGTGTGAGAATATAATATCAGTATAATCTGAATTTATATAATTCAGTATAATCTGCACGTGGACCTTCATCCTTCTGTGTGTGCACACAAGGCTGGGCCCAAAATCCAAGGAATTCCCGAATTCCAGTTTGAGAGATCCCCCAAATTTCTTATGAATGCTGAAAATCCACCCCCTCTTGCCTCAGGCTGCAGCAAACTCCTCGTGGCTGGAGGATTGACCTGAGATCAAGTGGCTCTTTTTGGGAGCTTTCCACAGCTTGGAGGGCTTGGTTGGCCTGAAGAATTGAAGGAATTCACTTCCCTGTGTCCATAGGGATGAGGATCAGCCTTGCCCTGGGTGGGAATGTCACATCCTTCCCTGAGAAACCCCGGGAAGTGGCTGGAGTGGAACCTGCCAGCCCTTAGAGGACCCGACCTCTGCTTTGGCTTCTCCTCGGGAGAAATCCTTCTGCTCTTGGTGTCTCCCCTCTGTAGGGAAGGGACTGTCCCTCAACCCCTCTGAGGTGGCTCAGGGGGGCCCAAACTCCCTGGCCCTCAGCAAAGCTTCCCACAGAGCAAAGAGACCTCTTGGAGGCCACCTGGATGATCCCAGGGCTGGAGCAGCTCTGCTGGGAGGAAAGGCTGGGAGAGCTGGGATTGTCCAGCCTGGAGAAGAGCTGGGATTTGTCGTTGTCCTTCCCTGCTCCAGGTGGTCTCTGTGGCCCCAGGATTTGCTGTTGGGCCACTTCAGCCCCGGGCACTGCTCTGTCCTCCTGCCTTCCCTCTTCCCAGGCTTTTCCCTCAGCTCCTTCTGTCCCTGCAGGGGGTTTTCCCCACTGTGTGTTTTGGGGTTTTGGGGCCACAAAGACTCTGCAGGGTGGTGTGTGAGGCCCAGCAATGGTTGAGGGACCTTGTGGTGTGACCTCTTGGAGGCCACCAAGAGGATGCCAGGGCCGGAGCAGCTCTGCTGGGAGGAAAGGCTGGGAGAGCTGGGATTGTTCAGCCTGGAGAGGAGAAGCTTTGGGGTTGTTGAGAAAATCTTAGATGATGCAGGACATATTCTGCATCAGGCCTGCTTGCACAATCCGGCCTGCGTGCCGGACGGCAGGGACCTGTGTTCTCCAGCAGCAGATGTGTGTCCTTGAGCAGCAGATATCAGAAAGCTGCATAGAGGAAAACAAAGAAGGAGGTTGTTATCCAGGATGTGAGAAACCAGAAGATGGGGGGGCCTGAAAATGTGCCTTGACTAATAGAGCCAATAAAGTTACAGATATAGTGTGTGAAAGTGAATGTAACCAATAGAAAGTTAGAACAGAGCGTGTGAACCCTGTAGGACCCTTGATAATGTGTGTATTTTTGGAATAAAGTGAGAGCATTGCCTGTACCTCTATGAGGATGTGTCTCTGACTCTCGAGCTCGTTTTTTGCATCTTCTCGTTTTATGGGGTGACCTGATTGTGGCCTTGCAGGGCCTGAAGGGGCTCCAGGAAAGCTGGAGAGAGACTATTTCCAAGGGCTGGAGGGACAGGACAAGGGGAATGGCTTCAAACAGACAGAGGGCAGGGAGAGATGGGATATTGGGAAGGAATTCCTGGCTGGGAGGGTGGAGAGGCCCTGGCACAGAGAGGTTGTGATGCCCCATCCCTGGAAGTGTCCAAGGCCAGGTTGAAGCAACCCGGTCCAGTGGAAGGTGTTGGGGGTTGGAACTGGATGATCTTCAAGGTCCCTCCCAATCCCAACCATTCCATGAGTCTGAGTAAGACCCCACTGGGTCTCTGAACACACTGAACCCCTGTCGTGGTTTGAGACCCCCAAAAATCCAATTTCTGAGTCCAAGCCCCCCTCCCACAACTCACCCCAGTGTGAGAGGGGTTTTCCAGACACAACACAAGACTCAATATGGGGGGGGGGAAAGGGAATTATATTACAATCATTACACAAATAAATATTATAATACATTATATACACAATCCTAACTATCTCTCCTATGGTAAAGCAATATATTTACATTGGATCAAATCTCTTCTCCCTCCAACAACATCACCATCCTTCTTTTCCAGTCTGGTGTGATAGGTTTAAATTTTGCAGGGGCACTGATTGGGTCAACATCAAGAGATGCTGATAACCTCTCAGGGGTTACCATTTTTTTTAACTCCAGGGGGGAAAAATCCTTTTTTCCCCACCACAACCCCTCAGACTGGGGATTCTCAGTTGCCTTAAAATGGCCCTTCCAAGCAGCAGAGGGGGTGTTGGTCATGAATTGTCCTCACACCGACCAAACACAGCAATGCAACTTTTTCATCGCCGATATCTGATTAAAAAGAGCGTGGTGTTGTCCGCAGCGAGGATGGCCGAGGTGGAGAACCTCACGTGGGCGGTGGAGGACATTTTCAAGGACACCTTTCTCAGCTACATGAACGGCTGGAGGAGGAACATGACGGAGGCGGCGGCCAAGCTGCAGGCCCAGGTGGCGGCCGAGAACTTCGACTACGTCATCCTGTACCTGATGGTGATGATCGGGATGTTCTCCTTCATCATCGTGGCCATCCTGGTGAGCACCGTGAAGTCCAAGAGGAGGGAGCACTCCAACGACCCCTACCACCAGTACATCGTGGAGGACTGGGGAGAGAAGTACAAGAACCAGGTGCTGATCCACGAAAATCCGGGAGCGAGGGATAAAACGAGCCCCGAGTCGCCCTGAGCTTCGGGAAACGCCGGCGGTGAGGAAATCGGGGAGTCACACACTGGGAACCCACTGGGATTATGAAAACCTGGGAAACTGTTCGTTAAATTAACACATGGGTTGAGGTATAATGGAGGAAACCAGCTCTGCTGGTTCCCATCAACCTTACTGGTTCCCATCGACCTTACTGGTTCCCAATCCACCTTACTGGTTCCCAATCCACCTTACTGGTTCCCAACCAATCTTACTGGTTCCCAATCCACCTTACTGGTTCCCAATTCACCTTACTGGTTCCCAATCAATCTTACTGGTTCCCATCCACCTTACTGGTTCCCAACCCACCCTACTGGTTCCCAATCAATCTTACTGGTTCCCATCAACTTTACTGGTTCCCAATCCACCTTACTGGTTCCAATCCACCTGACTGGTTCCCAATCCACCTTACTGGTTCCCAACCCACTCTACTGGTTCCCAATCAGTCTTACTGGTTCCCATCCACCTTACTGGTTCCCATCCACCTTACTGGTTCCCATCCACCTTACTGGTTCCCATCAACCTTACTGGTTCCCATTGACCTTACTGGTTCCCATCCATCTTACTGGTTCCCAATCCACCTTACTGGTTCCCAATCCACCTTACTGGTTCCCATTGACCTTACTGGTTCCCAACCCACCTTACTGGTTCCCATCAACCTTACTGGTTCCCATCAACCTTACTGGTTCCCAATCCACCTTACTGGTTCCCAACCAGTCTTACTGGTTCCAAATCCACCTTACTGGTAACCAACCCACCCTACTGGTTTCCAATCAATCTTACTGGTTCCCATCAACCTTACTGGTTCCCAACCCACCCTACTGGTTCCCAATCAGTCTTACTGGTTCCCAACCAACCTTACTGGTTCCCAATCAGTCTTACTGGTTCCCAATCCACCTTACTGGTTCCCAGTCCACCTTACTGGTTCCCATGAGGACCTTGGCACAGCCCCTTGTGAAATTCCCAGGAAAAAATGTCTGTTTGTGCTTCGCTCTGAGATTTTCTGTTCTTCGGGGAAATAAACCCAAGAGAAGGAATAATTTGATGATTTTGGTATCTTTTTTTCCAAATCCAGAAGCAGCTCTGCATGTTCCCACCTTGGAATAACTGCGAATTAGCGGCCAGAAGTGCTGACTTAGAGCTAAACCGAACGACTTAAGCCCGGCTTAAAAATAACTCGCAAATATAGAGGAAAATCTCCAATCTCCATTTATTGAGTGAACAATGGGTTAGGATGTGAATCACAGGAGGCAACTTATCCCTCCACGCATTCACTCCAAAGCACTTTTTAATGCTCTGACTCCCATTTCCATGTCATTATTCCTTGGCAGCAAAGGTTGACTCCCAGCCTCCCGACAAGGCTGGTTTGTAGGAAAGCTGCTCAACTAAAAGCCTCATCCAAGAGCATGTCCTGGGCACCTGGGGCAGCTTCCAGAGGTTCATCCCCTGGCTTCAAGCCTGTAGCTGGCCAAGCTGACCCTCCTGCTGCTCCTTGGTTTTCCAGAGGAATCTGGGATGCATTTGGATGGTGGAGCTCTGCTTGTAACCAGATGTCTGCCACCAGTGAGGGCTCGTTTGAAACCACCCAGATTTCACCTTTTGGCTTTCACACCCCAAATTTCCACACCCAGCCATCAAAGCTTCCTGTTCCTACATTTCCTGAGGGATTCTCATGTTGGTTCCTGCTTTCCACTGGCTGGGAAACGGGCCTAAAGGGGCTCCAGGAAAGATGGAGAGAGACTATTTCCAAGGGCTGGAGTGACAGGACAAGGGGAAATGACTTCAAACTGTCAGAGGACAGGGTTAGATGGGATATTGGGAAGGAATTTCTCCCTGTGAGGGTGGGGAGGCCCTGGCCCAGGTTGCCCAGAGAAGCTGTGGCTGCCCCTGGATCCCTGGAAGTGTCCCAGGCCAGGCTGGACACCTTCCACCAGCCCAGGTTGCTCAAAGCCCCATCCAACCTGGCCTTGGACACTTCCAGGGATCCAGGGGCAGCCACAGCTTCTCTGGAAAACCTGGGCCAGGGCCTCCCCACCCTCACAAGGAGGAATTTTTTCCTAATATATATCCCAATATCCCATCTAACCCTACTCTCTGGCACTTTGAAGCCATTCCCCCTTGTCCTGTCACTCCAGCCCTTGGAAATAGTCTCTCTCCATCTTTCCTGGAGCCCCTTCAGGCCCTGCAAGGCCACAATCAGTTCCCCCCAAAGCTTCTCCTCTCCAGGCTGAACAATCCCAGCTCTCCCAGCCTTTCCTCCCAGCAGAGCTGCTCCAGCCCTGGGATCCTCTTGGTTCCTGCTCTGGCCTCTCTCCAGCAGCTCCATGTCCTTGCTGGGCTGTTCCCCAGGGCTGGAGCAGCTCTGCAGGGGGGTCTCATGGGGGGCAGAGGGGCACAATCCCCCCCTGCCCTGCTGCCCACGCTGGGGATCAGCCCAGGGCATGGCCGCCCCACAGCTCCATCAATGCCCGGGAAGCAGCCGCGCTGCTCGGGGCGGGCTCAGCCTCACGCTGGGCGGGCTCAGCCCCTTCCCGGGGCTGCCGGGAGCTGCAGTCCCTGCCGTTCCCGTGTCCCCCTGTCCCCGTGTCCTGCCCGCCATGGCCGCCCCGTGAGGTAGGACGCTCGTCCCTGGGCCTGCCCTCCCCTCACGGAGCCCCGGGGCACCGGCACGGAAGGGGAGAGGGCACCGAGGGCCCTGCCCGGAGCGCTGCGCTGCCCGCGGCCTGCGCCGCCTCCCGCCCGGCCCTGCCTGCCCTCCTGCCTGTCCTCCTGCCCGGCCCTGCCTGTCCTCCTGCCTGCCCTCCTGCCTGTCCTCCCGCCCGGCCCTGCCTGCCCTCCTGCCTGTCCTCCCGCCCGGCCCTGCCCGCCGTGCCTGTCCTCCTGCCCGCCGTCCCACCCACCCTGCCCTGCCTATCCTCCTGTCTACCCTGCCCTGCCTGCCCTGCCTGCCCTGCCTGTCCTCCTGCCTACCCTACCCGGCCCCTGCCCGCCCTGTCTGCCCTCCTGCCCACTCCTGCCTGTCGTGCCTGCCCTCCCACCCGGCCCTGCCTGTCCTCCTCCTAGCCCCTGCCCGCCCTGCCTGTCCTCCTGCCCAGCCGACCTTCCTCTGACCCTTCTCCACCCCCCTCCTTGCTCTCCATCCCCCCCCTTGTTCTTCAACCCCCTTCCTTGTTCTTCTCCCCCCTCCCTTCCTTGTTTCCTTGCTCTCCAGCCCCCACTCCGTGTTCACCAGACCCCCTTCCTTACCCTCCAGGCCTTGTTCTCCATCCCTCTTCCTTATTTTTCAACCCCCCCCCCTTGCTCTCCATCCCCTTCCTTGTTCTCCATCCCCCCTTGCTTGATCTTCTTCCCCTCTTCCTTGCTCTCCATACCTGCCTTGCTCTCCAGCCCTCTTCCTTACTCTCCAGCCTCCCTTCCTGGTTTCCTTGTTCTCGAGCCCCTTCTCCTTTCTCTCCAGCCTCTTCGTTGTTCTCCGTCTCCTCCGCTCTCCATCCTCCCTGCTCTCCATCCCCCTCCTTGCTCTCCATCCTCTTTGATCTCCATCCCTTTTCCTTGCTCATCATCTCCCTTCTTGCTCTCCATCTCCCTTCCTTACTCTCCATCTCCCTTCCTTCTTCTCCATCCCCCCTCCTTCCTCTCCATCCCCCCTCCTTGCTCTCCATCCCCCCTCCTTGCTCTCCATCCCCCCTCCTTGCTCTCCATCCCTCTTCCTTCCTCTCCATCCCTCTTCCTTGCTCTCCATCTCCCCTTCTTCCTCTCCATCCCTCTTCCTTGCTATTCACCCCCCTTCCCTGTTCTCCACCCCCTCTCTTCCTCTCCAGACCCTTCCTTGCTCTCCAGTCCCCATTCCTTGTTCTCCAGCCCGGGGCAGAGCTGGGCTGGGCTCAGGGGAGGTGCCTCCTGCAGACCCTTCCCAAGGTGGGACAGAACCACACCAGGGTTTGGGCTGGAAAGGTCCTTAAGGATCATCTCATTCCACCCCCTGCCATGGGCAGGGACACCTTCCACCAGCCCAGGTTGCTCCAAGACCCTTCCAACCTGGCCTTGGACACTTCCAGGGATCCAGGGGCAGCCACAGCTTCTCTGGGAATTCTATCCCAGGCCTCCCCACCCTCCCAGCCAGGAATTCCTTCCCAATATCCCATCTAACCCTGCTTTTTGTCACTTGGAAGCCATTCCCCCTTGTCCTGTCCCTCCATCCCTTGTCCCCAGTCCTTCTCCAGCTCTCCTGGAGCCCCTTTAGGCCCTGGAAGGGGCTCTCAGGTCTCCCTGGAGCCTTCTCTTCTCCAGGTGAACCCCCCCAGCTCTCCCAGCCTGGCTCCAGAGCAGAGGGGCTCCAACCCTTGGGTTCTTCTTCCCTGCCCTAGTGCTGCCCTGGGAGCCAGGATGGAACAGCTGAGGTGCCACTGGCATTTCTACTTGGGATCTGACTTTAATCCAGGCACTGTGACTGATCCATCCCATCCCATCTGCTCCCTTCTTATTTTCCACAGTTTGGAGCACGTGAGGAGCTGCCAGAGGAATCACTGATGTTTTCATTTCAGCTTTGTCAGGTGTGAAGATCTTACGTGGCCCTTGATGTTTATTTAATTGTTTTCAGTTGGAACCTTGAGTTCCTTCACTTGATCCAAAATCAGAACCACGGAGTGGTTTGGGTTGGGAGGGACCTTAAATCCCATCTCATTCCACTCCCTGCCACACCTTCCACTAGCCCAGGTTGCTCCAAGCCCCATCCAGCCTGTCCTTGAGGAGTGAAACCCCTTTTCCAGCTCAGCACATCCCCTTCCAGTGCAGTCGGTGGGTTGGTGCTCTCTGAGGCCTCGTGACTTTTGTAACCAAGTGGATCCAGTGGAGCTGTTCAAAATCCCCAAAGGAGTGTCCCAGGGTTAGTTGGGTGGCTGGAGCTGTTGGCAGAGTGGGATGTCCAGCCAAGACAACTCCAGTGGGTCGATGAGTTCCCACGTGGTCGTGTGGATGTTCTCTGGTGGTCAGTCCGTGCTCTGGCCAACAATGCCATGGGAGGTGGGCTGGGATGTGTTCCCTGTGGTGGACTGGAGCTGTAATCCAGTGGCTGAGAGACCTGGATTCAGTTCTGGGCTCCACCACAGGCTTCCCACCTCACCGGGGCCCAGCTGGGACGGTCCGTGCTGCACGACGTCGTGCAGAGATCCCGGGGCTGGGATCAGCTGAGCCAGGCTTGGGGCTTGGTGCAGCCCTTGGGCCTGCTGAGGACACGACCCAGAGGATCCCACAGCGTTTGGAGCTCCCAGAGAACTTCCAGTGCAGTGCTGAGGTGGGATGTGGCAAAGCTCACATCACTCACATCACTCTCCTTTCCCACTGCGGGAGTTTGATCTGCACCCCTGAGGGAACGGGGAGGGATTGGGAGCTGCAATCCCAGTGAACACATGGGAGACTGATTCCATTTGATGCCATGTTGGACTCTCATGGAGCATCCATCCTGGAATATGTGTCAGGGCTCCAGGCAGAGCCTGGTGCTCCTGTTTCTCCCTCACGTGGCTCCACACGAGAGCTCCTTGCTTGGCAGTGAAGGTAACCCCGACCTTCTGTGGGGCCCAGGAGTGTTTGGCCAGGGATTTGCCTGGGGAGTGAACAATGCCTGCCTGTGGATGTGTTCCCTGCTCCTATCTGGGCCTTATCAGCCTCAGGAAAGGGCAAACACGAAATTCCAGCTGTTTATTTGCCCACAGGCTTTTAAGATACCACAACCCTGGGGGGTGTCTGAGCTTTTGTGCTCCTGGATCGACAAACCCAGCGCTGAGAAATGTTGGATTGTCATCGAACCCTGGAATGGTTTGGGTTGGAATGGGCTTTAAAGATCATCCAGTTCCAATCCTGGACACCTTCCACTAGCCCAGATTGCTCCAAGCCCTGTCCAAGCTGGCCTTGGGCACTTCCAGGGATGGGGAGTCCACAACATCTCTGGGCAAAATCCTGGCTTTTTTCCCCTCCTCTTCCCACTTTCTTCTCCCTGCTCTGTGCTCCAGCTTCACCCACGTTTTTCACTCCTGGGGTTTCATATTCCAAAAGGGCAGGATCAAATGGAGCCTGGAAGAGTCAAGAGGTGGAATGAGGAGAAGTCCTTGGCCACTGGAGGTTGGTGGCACAGGATGTGGGAATGCAGCATGGAGGGAACAGATATCCCAAGTGTCAGCTCTCCCAGGAAATGTTTTGGGATTATAAAGAAGGCTGGAGAGAGACTTTGGACAAGGGCATGGAGTGACAGGACAAGGGGGAATGGCCTTGAGCTGAAGGAGGGCTGGGGTAGATTGGATTTGAGGAAGAAATTCTTGGCTGTGAGGGTGGTGAGGCCCTGGCACAGAGAGGATGGGAATGTCCCATCCCTGGAAGTGTCCAAGGCCAGGTTGGACAGGGCTTGGAGCAACCTGGGCTGGTGGAAGTTGTGCAGGATTGGAATGAGATGATCTTTAGGGTCCCTTCCAACCCGAACCATTCCATGATTTTGGCTCAAAACCCCACTCTTGAGAACACAGGGAGAATTTCTTTACTTCCCATCCTGTGTGACTCCTGGGGGACACACAATCCAGGCAGATTCCAGCTCCTCTCTCAGCAGAGCTGGAATATTCCAGCAGTGTTGGCTGAATAATCCCAACCAAGAGCCACCCAAGTGTTTTGAGGTGAGGACACCCCAGGTGGTCCCTTTGGATCGGGTCAGGTTTGGCTCACTTGGATTTTTGAGGAGCATCCAAAACCTTCTGAATCCTGCCCTGGGAACCAGGTTCTGCTCTGCTGTGGGATTTTTCCTGTGTCCATCAGGCAGGGGACTTCATGTCTGCATGGTTGCTGGAATTGTGGAGGCAACATCAGAAATTCCTGAAAGAAAGAGGGAGAGGAACTTTTTCCAAGGGTCTGGAGCGCCAGGACAAGGGGAATGATTTTAAGCTGAAGGAGAACAGGGTTAGATGGGATGTTGGGAAGGAATTCTTCCCTGTGAGGGTGCTGAGGAGCTGGGATAGAATTCCCAGAGAAGCTGTGGATGCCCCTGGATCCCTGGAAGTGTCCAAGGCCAGGTTGGAGCTTGGAGCAACCTGGGAGAGTGGAAGGTGTCCAGGGCTGGAACAAGATGGTCTTTAAGGTCCCTTCCAACCCAGAGCAGTCTGTGATTCCATGATGCCATGATGCCATGATGCCCAAACACCTGGGTTTGGAGGTGCAACACTCCTTAGTTCACATCTGTCCTGACATTTCCTCAACAGAAAAATCAGGGAACTTGGATATGGTTGGATCTCCAGAACAGAGACCTCTGGAGTGTCTCTCCAGGGGGATGTCCCAGCTGGAAGGGAGGGTTTGCAGCTGTGGGAAAAGGAGGGAAGAGGATTCCCTGGCTGGGGAAATCAGAACATCTTCTGTCTGAACAGAACAGTTGTTTGACTCCTGGTTTCTCAGGCACTTCCCAACCCTCAGGAACTCATCCCTGGAATGTGTGTTGCCCACCCAGGGAGTGGTGTCTTTGCTAAGGTGTTGTTTTCAGTGTGGAGGATTTAATTGAAGTTATAGTTTTAATGTGGAGGAGTTAACTCATTAGTAAATCAGAGGGAAGTGGTAAATCAGAGTAGATTCCTGAATTTATTGAGCATTCAGGCTCCAAACAGGGCAGGTGGGCTGGGAAACCACGAGAAGCTCTTCTGGGTGCCTTGGTGTCCTGGAGCTCTCAGGCACCACCCAGGCACAGGGTGGAGCTTCCCAAAGCTGTGTTTTCCAAGGGGGAGCTGCTGGGCTGTGGAATCCCAGCCCTGCCACCTGCCCAGGGCCTGTCAAACCCCCTGTCCTTCCCCAGGGACGCTGCTCCTGTCACTCAGCTCCCAAAAAAGCCCGGGGGGGTCATTTGGGAAGCCAAGACACGCCGGGCACACGAGCCCGCTGGAGGTGCAGGGTTGTCCTGCTGGGTGGAAGCAGGTTGTCTAATTCTCTTCTGACTTTAATCCCCATTTCTCCAAGATCTGATTTGGCTTTAATTCCCATTTCTCCAAGATGATCCCGCCCCCCTGTGTGACTTCAGGAGCGTGACGCGTGTGCCGGAGTCGGTGTCGCCCCGCGGCCGAGATGGTGGCATTCAACTGGAAGGTGAGGCTGTTCCACATTCCTGAAGCTGCTGTGTCTGTAAAAATCTGTGAAATCTCTGCTTTTGCTTTGGTTCAGAACAAAACTTGCCGTGCTTTTCCAATAGGAAATAATTACGGAGAGAAACTCACCTTTCCCCGTGTCCATTTCCAGGAGATTCACTGGGGATTTCCAAATTCCACTGGATAATAAGGTGATGATCTCCAAAAGAGAGCAGCCTCCAGCCTGCTGGACGTGACAGAAGTGCCTTGCACTGCACACTTTGTGTGTATATTCAGTGAAAAGCTCAATCTAATCTCACCTGGAAAGTCAAATATTGGCCGAGAGCTCCCGTCAGTCATCCCGTGGGATGCTGGGAACGACTCTTTGTGCCAGTTGTTGGGAATTCCTGTGTTTTAAAAGCATTTCTGTGCTTTCCTGGGGGTGGATGGAGATGCAGCTCCATGTCTGGTGACCCAGAGGGGAGAAGAGGGAAGATGAGCTCTGTGAAATAATAAGAGGAATTATTAAGAATTAGAATGATTCCCTGTGAGGAAGCTGGGAATTCCTAAAGCAGGGAATTGCTAAAGCAGGGAATTCCTAAAGCAGGGAATTGCTAAAGCAGGGAATTGCTGCTGTTCCCAGCAGTGGGTGGGTTCTGTGTTGGAAGGGGGTCTCCTTGCCCAGGGCAGGGGTTGTTTTCCCCCCCCACTCCCGGGGATTTGTCGTTGTCCTTCCCTGCTCCGGGTGGTCTCTGTGGCCCCAGGATTTGCTGTTGGGCCACTTCAGCCCCGGGCACTGCTCTGTCCTCCTGCCTTCCCTCTTCCCAGGCTTTTCCCTCAGCTCCTTCTGTCCCTGCAGGAGGTTTTCCCCACTGTGTGTTTTGGTGGTTTGGGGCCACAAAGACTCTGCAGGGTCGTGGGTGAGGCCCAGCAATGGTTGAGGGACCTCGTGCAGTGACCTCTTGGAGGCCACCAAGAGGATGCCAGGGCTGGAGCAGCTCTGCTGGGAGGAAAGGCTGGGAGAGCTGGGATTGTTCAGCCTGGAGAGGAGAAGCTTTGGGGTGACCTGATTGTGGCCTTGCAGGGCCTGAAGGGGCTCCAGGAAAGATGGAGAGAGACTATTTCCAAGGACTGGAGTGACAGGACAAGGGGAATGGCTTTAAAGTGTCAGAGGGCAGGGATAGATGGGATATTGGGAATTCTTCCCTGTGACTGTGGTGAGGGGCTGGGTTGGAATTCCCAGAGAAGCTGTGGCTGCCCCTGGATCCCTGGAAGTGTCCCAGGCCAGGTTGGAGCAACCTGGGATACTGGAAGGTGTTGGGGTTGGAACAAGATGGTCTTTAAGGTCCCTTCCAACCCAAACCATTCCATGATTCCATGATTAACAATTTAACATGTTAATCAAGCCATTTATCAGGACAGCAGTGCCAACCCCCAGCCCTGGCTTTACTTTCCTGCTCTTGCAGAGCTGTTGACTTGGACAGATTCCCACTTTTAATATATGAGGAAGCTGCTGTTGTTTTTCTGAGCCTATGGATCCAAGGCTTTTCCCAAATCCAGTAGTTTGATGATGTCCAGGCAGCTTTATGAGGTGCTGGAAGGCTGAGAGTACAGCAAATATTCCAAGTTCACCATGTTATCCTGGAATCATGGAATATCCTGAGCTGGGAGGGACCCCCAGGGCTCATCCAGCCCAAACCCTTTTCCAGCTCCAGATCCTGGGAATATTCCATTTGCTGCAAAACCACCCCAGACCTGTCCCAGGGGGCTTCTCCATTTTTTTACATTCAGGTACAACCTGAGTGAAGGGGATTTGTCTTTGGTTTTTCCCCTAATTGTTGATCTGCCTGCTTTAAAGTTCCCTGCAGGAATAAAAACCCTTGGACAGAGGAGCATTTTCAGCACCTGGATAAATGCTGTTGCTGGAGGGGAGCTTTAGAACATCCCTGTAAATTCATTTGGAATTATCCAAGTGTTCCAGTAAGTGCCTCCATCTATTCTTTGGCATTCCAGGCTCTGGAGAATTTCCCATTGCTGATGTACATTTTGGCAGCTAAAACACTGATCCTTTGCTTGGCATTTGCTGGGGTGAAAATGTACCAGAGCAAAAAACTTGAGGAAAAACTGAAGAGGGAACGGGAAGAGAAGCTGAAAAGAGAAGCAGAGAAGAAGGAGGATTGAAGAGTCCCTCAGGTATGGAATTTATTCCACATCCTGCTCTTCCCTCGTGGCACTGACACCTTAATCCCATTATTTTGGGGTTGGGTTGTGCCATTTGAACCATCAAATCACGCCCATCTCAGTTGGAATTCCAGTTAAACTTGGCAGCCAGGCTCAGGTTTGAGGGTATCTTAGCACAATATTCCTTCTCTGCTCCTTATCTCCCTGGATTATGAGGCCCAGGAAATCCTGGGGCTGCCAGAGAAGGTGAAATGGGGCAGGAAATGCAATCAGAGCTCTTGGCCTCGAGTCACATAATTAATGAGAAAATAATCAGCCATTCTGGATTGGTTAAATCCTTGACAAGCTGGGAGTTCAGCTGGGAAGGCCAAATTCCATGCCAAGGAACAGGTTATTTGGTATAACATCCACCATATATATAATGCACTGAAAAAACTGCTCATCTCTCAGCACAAAAAGAACAAAATGAACATCACATGCCTTAAAATTTGGGGGTTTCATTCCCCAAGTGCAGAATTCCTGCCCTGTTTTCCAGGTTTAAGCAGTCTTGGATCAAATCCATTATTAAAATGAGTCCTGCCTGGTGCTCAGGTTCTATTCCCTGACTTGTTTGTGATTTTTTGGTATCATTTTACTCCCTGTCATGCAAAAAAAAAAGGGAATTTTTATAATTCTCTTCCTGCCCTGTGTGAGCTCAGTGGGAGTTTGATGTCATGTTATTCAGCTAAAAAAAAATTCCTTTCCCCTCCTCAGGTCGTTCCCTGACACCAGAAACCACTTCCAACCTTCCAAAATGTTCAGGAGCTTTTATTTCCAACCTTCTCCTTGTTTTATTCCCTGCAACGAGGGTTGGGAATTGTGCCTAGAAATGAGGAATAACCCTGGGAACCATTTCCAAAGGGGAAAAACCAACACAACCAAAGGTGTTTTTCCAGTCTCCTGTTTGGCTCCGAGGGAGGGTTTGGATTTGGGCAGACTTGGAGCTTTTCTTGGGAATCAGTTTTGCTGTTTCCTGGGAAAACAGGAGAAGGTGGAGTCAGAGGAATTTTATCCTTCTTACATTTTACAATTTCAATTACAATTCACATTGCAATTTAAATGATCACGTGGAATTTTATCCCTAAAACAGATGAAAACTGAGCTGCCCTTGCAAGGGAGCAAAAGCTGCTGCTTGGCATGAGGTGTGATCCCAATCCCACTGGGGGCTCCCCATCCCTGGAATTGCAGGGATGGATAAGGATTGGAGCAACCTGGCCTAGGGAAGGTGTCCCTGCCCCTGGCAGGGGGTGCCACTGGATGAGCTTTAAGGTGCCTCCCAAGCCAACCCCTCCCATGATTCTGTGATTCCATGCTGTGTGTGCAGCGTTTTCCAGGGAATTCTGTTGGGAGAGCCCACATCCCAAGGGATTTCTGCATCCTGATTTCCCAGAGGACACCCAGGGGGCCTTGTCATTCCCAAATTCTGCCATCCCTCAGCCTGGGATAGAGGGGAGGGAGGGAATTCTCCCCCAGCAGGTTTATTCCTGGTGCTCTCAGTGCTCTCTCCTCACCCTGCAGAATTCCTGACACTTGGCAGCTCGTGCTGGATTCCTTTCCCAGGAGGGTGAAGCCTTCCTGGAGATGAAGGATGTGTCAGAGGAATAAAACCCTGGAGAGAAACATCCACTTCAGCTGGATCTCCGTTTTTTCTGTGGACAGAGAAGGATTTCAGCCTCTATTTGTGCAATAAAAAAACCCCTTTGTTAAAAAAAAAATAAAGCCCTGGCCTCGTTTGCTGCTTGTTTGAAAGATTAGAGCTGCAGGGGAGGTGGTTTTTAAGGAATATCTGCCAGGAGGTGGTTGGGTTTAAAGGGAAAAGTGCCTGAATCCATCAGGGAGGAGCAGAAGGTTCTTGGAGAGGCAGAAGGAAAAGGAGAGGACTCTGTGCAGCTTCTCAGAGCAGCTCGTTCCTGCAGGGGGGTCAATCCTGGGGGCCCTTTGTAGGACCAGAGGAACGGAGCCAGGAGAGGAGCTTTGCCAGGAAAAACCCTCTGTGCATCCAGGACTTCCTTGGATTCCTGCAGATCACGGGGTCACCGCTGAGGAAGTTTTATGGCAGGATTTTATTCTGATAAAATAGAATTTTTGGCTCTTTGTTTACTCCTCAACTCCTCCCATAGCACCAAATCCTGGGGGATATGCCAGCTTGGTCATGGAATCCTGGAATCCTGGAATGGTTTGGGTTGGGAGGGGCATTAGAGATCCTCCATTCCCACCCCCTGCCATGGGCAGGGACACCTTCCACCAGCCCAGGGTGCTCCAAGCCCCGTCCAACCTGGCCTTGGACACTTCAGGGATCCAGGGGCAGCCACAGCTTCTCTGGGAATTCCATCCCAGCCCCTCCCCACTCTCCTAGGGAAGAATTCCTTCCCAATATCCCATCAATCCCTGCCCTCTGGCAGTGGAAGCCATTCCCTGTGTCCTGTCCCTCCAGCCCTTGTCCCCAGTCCCTCTCCAGCTCTCCTGGAGCCCCTTTAGGCCCTGCAAGGGGCTCTCAGCTCTCCCTGGATCCTTCTCTTCTCCAGGTGAACCCCCCCAGCTCTCCCAGCCTGTCCCAGAGCAGAGGGAGGTTCATCCATAGATATAAATAGATATAAATAGATATAAATAGATAGAAATAGATATAAATAGATGATATAAATATCTGTACAGATCTAGAGAAACACAGAACTGAAGGCTCAGGCACCAACAGCCCTCAGGAACTTTTGCCTTCCTGCTTCCCTTCTCATTCCCACTCCCTTTTCCATCATCAGGCACTTCCCAGATCTTTGTGCCTTCGGAGGTGGTGGGGGAGTGGGGAGGGAAGGTTTGGGAAGGTTTGGGAAGGTTTGGGAAGGGAAGGGAAGGGAAGGGAAGGGAAGGGAAGGGAAGGGAAGGGAAGGGAAGGGAAGGGAAGGGAAGGGAAGGGAAGGGAAGGGAAGGGAAGGGAAGGGAAGGGAAGGGAAGGGAAGGGAAGGGAAGGGAAGGGAAGGGAAGGGAAGGTTTGGGAAGGTTTGGGAAGGGAAGGTTTGGGAAGGTTTGGGAAGGTTTGGGAAGGTTTGGGAAGGGAAGGTTTGGGAAGGGAAGGTTTGGGAAGGGAAGGTTTGGGAAGGGAAGGTTTGGGAAGGTTTGGGAAGGTTTGGGAAGGTTTGGGAAGGTTTGGGAAGGTTTGGGAAGGGAAGGGAAGGGAAGGGAAGGGAAGGGAAGGGAAGGGAAGGGAAGGGAAGGGAAGGGAAGGGAAGGGAAGGGAAGGGAAGGGAAGGGAAGGGAAGGGAAGGGACTGGATGGAGGGCCTTGGAGAAGCCCTGGAATTCCAGCTGCTCCTGCTGGAGTCGCTCCCCGGGAACTGCAGCGAGGCCTCAAACCTGCTTTGCCTTCTGTCTCCCTGGAGACTGGAGCACAAAACACTGCAGGAATATTGTCCCCAGTCTGGAATTTTTAGACTCTCGAGAGTAGATTTTATTATAATAATAATAATAATAATAATAATAATAATAATAATAATAATAACAATAATAATAATATAATAATAATAATATAATAGCAACAACAATAATAATTGTTAGACTCTCAAGAGTAGAATTTATAATAATAATAATAATAATAATAATAATAATAATTTTTAGATGAGAGTAGATTTTATAATAATAATAATAATAATAACCATAATAATATAATAACAATAATATTATTACAATATATTATTCATATTATTTTATGACTTATAAACCCTGCATATCTATAATTTATATATTTAGATAGGCTCTGTATATAAATATATATTCAATATCTATAAATATAAAATATAGAATATAGAATGCATCTATAAATATAGAATATTTATTTAATATATAAAATTACATATAGTACATATTGTAAATTTATATAATATATTCTATATAATTATATATTTATAATTTGTTATTTATACTATATAACATACTATATAAATATACTATACATATAGAATATATAAATATACTATATAAATATAATTTTATATAAATATAACTATGTATTATTATATAGTATAATATAATATATATTATAAGTGATTATATTTTTTTATATAATTATTATTATTATTATTATTGCTATTATCATTACTATGCTACATAATATACTATACATATATATACATATTTAAATATACTAAATTATAGTATATTTAATACATATATATGTATTAAATATATGTAAATATATGTATATTAATTATTTATTATATAATAATATATAATTATATATATAATTATATATATAAAATATATAATAATTATATATAATTATTAATTAAATGTATGTAAATATATTAAATATATGTAAATATAGTATATTTATTACATATATATTTAAATATACTAAATTATAGTATATTTAAATATACTAAATAAATATAACTATATTATTATATAGTATAATATGATATATATTATAAGTGATTATATTGTTTTATATAATTATTATTATTGTTGGTATTATTATTATTATTATTATTATTATTATTATTATTATTATTATTATTTGAAACTACTCTGCTCTGGGAGCAGAGTCCCAGGAACACAATCCCCCTTTCAGCCATTCAGCATCAAAGCCTTTGGGCACCATTTGGCCTCCAAAGCAACCAAGGCCTAAAATCTGGAGGCCCTCCCTTAAAGAAGGGAATTCACTTCTTTTTTCCCCAGAATTAACACTTCCAGAATAACAACGGGGCTTGTCCAGCCTCCTCCCTGGACAAGAGTCCGTGTTCTCTGGCCCAGCAGGGAGGGTTTGGGGTGTCCTGCCCAAGGCTGGTCCTTTTATCTCTTGTTTTCTGCAGCTCGAACAAGAAAATCTGCTGACACTGGGGGGAGACAGCAGCTCAGAATTCCTGCAGCTCGGAATTCCTGCAGCTCAGAATTCCTGCAGCTCGGAATTCCTGCAGCTCAGAATTCCTGCAGCTCCTCATTCCCGGACAGGCCCCTCGGACTCGGAAGGAATCCCAGGATCCCTGAGGTTGGAAAAGCCCTCCCGGCCCGCGGAGTCCAAGCCGTGCCCGGTGCCCACCCTGTCACCCAGCCCAGGGCACCGAGTGCCAGGGCCAGCCCTGCCCTGGACACAGAAGGCTTGGAAAATGAGTTTGGCACGTTTAAAACGGGAAGAGGGAATTCAGTTTAGTCTCTGTGGGTGAGAGGAGGCAGCAGGAACGGAGAGCCTTGGATCAGAACCCCAGAACCATCAAGGCTGGAATATCCCATCCCACCCTCACCCAGCACCACCAGGATCACCCCTAATCCAATGTCCCCGAGGGCCACAGGGCAGCTTGACCTACACAGGACCCTCTTGGAGATATTCCCATCCCAGGTCACACCCTGCTCCCACAGACCTCCTCCCCTCTTCCAGAAAATTCCTCTTTTCCAAAGGAATGTTCAGGCTCCCTTGTCTTTCCCTGTCAAATATTGTCGCTGTCCCCAGTGCCAACTGTTGAAGTCAGAAAATCAAAGGATTACTTTTCTTCACTGAAGGCTGTGTGGTCTTAACCAAAACTGAAATCCTTGGGGAGTATCAAAGAAAGGAGCTGTTGGGATTTAAGGGGAAAAAATTAAGCTCTCACAGGTTCTGGGATGACTCAGGTGGCTGCTGGAATGGGGCCCTTCCAGCCTGAGGGAGCTCAGAGGTCCTTAAAGTGAAAATAAGAAGGATTCAGCAGGACTGTTCCCTCCTTAGGCTTTGGCTGAACTGAACTCAGCTTAATTTTGAAGCTTTTAGTCTGAGGCTTTGGCCACAAACACGAGAGCACAGGGGCTGGAGGGAGGCCCAGCTCCCTGAGAGCATCCCAGGGCAGCTCCTCCAGGAGCCTCCCGGGCAAACAGCCATTCCCAACCTTTCCTTCCTGGCTTTTCCTCTCGGGAATCAGCCATTCCACCCGGCTTTTCCTGCCCTTCTCAGCAAATGTTGTGTCTGGGGGAGGGTCCTTGGTGTTCTCCAGCTCAAGGCTGGGCAGAGTTGCTTCTGAGGAGGCTTTAATTGGTGTGGCCCCTCATTAGAGCCAATGGGACACAACTCAGAGTTCGTATTTGTTAATTATGTCTTGACCTCAGCACTCAAGGCCACTGAGGGGCTGAGTTTGCTGCCCTGGGCCAGTCCTGTGTCTGAGCATGGAATCCTGGAATACCCTGAGCTGGAAGGACCCACCAGGATCATCCAGTCCAAGCCCTGGCCCTGCCCAGGACACCCCAACAATCCCCCTGTCCCTGAGGGCGTTTTCCAAACGCTCCTTTAGCACAAATCCAATCCCAGTCCAGCTCTGGCTCCTGAACCTGGTTGGTCTTGGCTGCAGGAGCAAGTCCAGCCCATCAGCTCAGCTCAGCTGGGCCTTGCCTGGCAGATGTGGGGACCAGTCTGGGGGACAAACACAGCCCCAGCTGGCCCTTCCCCAGAATTCCTGGTGGCTTCCAGGAGTTATCCCCACAGCCATGGCCTGCTCATACCTTCCTGCAGATAGAGACTTTGAGCAGAGCTGAATAATCAGGGATGTATCCACGTGTTTCTCCATGTGGATCCATTTCTCCTGCTTAGGATCTGCTGAGGGAGCTGCTGGAAATGTCCCCTGTGTACAAACCTCCCATGGGGCTGTTCCCAGTGCATCCCAAGGCTCTCCAGTGGCTGCACAGAGTGGAGGATGGATGTGGATGCTTCCTATTGATGACTAAAACCACAGATGGGTGAATATCCCTTTTTATCACTCTTTTATTCCTGGATTTCCTCATCCTGGTTGGCTTTGAGCTCAGCCCTGTGGCCCTTTCCCAGTCCTGCAGCTCATTTTATTTACTGGGACTCAGATCCCTCTGGCCTAAACTCAGATCCCTCTGGCCTAAACTCAGATCCCTCTGGCCTAAACTCAGACTCAATTCCTGGCTTGGTGCTTCTCCTTGATCTGAGGAGGCTCAGGGCCAGCCCAGGAGAAATGGCAAACATGGATATTGAGTCACAGAAATGAGTCTGGGCCTCGTGTTTGTGTCCTAAACCAGGGCTGGTTTTGCATTTCTCCCCCATGTTCCTCCTGCTTCCCATCCCTCTCTCTCCGCTCCCCATGGAAGGAGGGAATGTCAAGGCCCAAGTCCCAGAGACACAGGCTGGGCTTTGAGGGATCCCTGCTGGCTTTCCACCCTTCTGCCAGTTCCCAGGGATGGCCCAAAGTGGGATTTACTCCTGCTGCTCACTCACAAAAGCTCTCATCCCAGAATCCCAGAGTCAGCAGGGTTGGAAGAGCCCTTCAGGATCATCCAGTGCCACCATCATCCCCCTAAACCACGTCCCCAAGTGCATTTGTCCCATCCATCCTCTCAGGTGCAGGGCAGGACTGTCAGAACTGAGGACTTGAAAATGGGGAAAAAACCCATGTTGAACCAGTCCCAGCCCTATTTCAAGGGCTGGAGGAAAAATAAATTGGTGTTTTTTCCGTGAAAATGAGCCTTGGAAAAGCATTTGGAAGTAATTAGTCAGTGAGACATGATGACAGTTCAGGTGATTTGCATTCCAGGAGGGGGACATCTCTTCCAGCTTCTTCATCACCGTTTGCATTTGCATCTGCCTCTCATCTTTATGCAAAGATCCTTTAATCATTTTATTCAGGAGGTGCATTCACAGAGATTCCTGAGTGGGAATCAAGAGGTTTTCCTTTGATATCCTGCACTGATCAAGTGCCCTGAGCTCCTCTCCAGGAGCCATTGCTGGCAAATAATAAAATAACAGGTATTTCAAGGCCTCCCAAGAAGTTGTCAGACTTGTGCCTGTTATTCCAAGGGCTGCTCTTGGGTAACATCCTCCCATTACCTTGGTTAGTCATGTGTTGAAGGAATTGCTTGTCATCCTAAATTACCACTTGAGTCAGAACTGGATGAGCCACAATATTTTTCTTCAGCAGAAGGGTGACAGGGATTTGGGGGAAAACAGGGCTTGGAATGACCCTGATGCAGCAGCAAAGGGGGAGGGAGGAAAAGGGCTCATTGGAGAAGTTTTTCTATAAAATCCCAAAGTTCTTTTGGTTTCCCACTCAGCTCTTTCTCCTGCCCCACAGGTTTCCACACTCAGGAAATGGGACTGGGCAGAAAAGTTTTGCCTCGACATCCCAAAGGGAAGAGTGAAGGTGTCTCATGAGGCTTTCCCAGGAAAAGGAGGTTTTTCCCTTGTTTTCTGGGAAATGTGGTGTCAAACACTCTGTGTTTCCTGGTGCTCCATGGTTTCCATGGAATCCTTCGTGGGGAATCCACCCTTGTTTTACCAAAGAACACAAACCAGGGAAGGTGGATGGATGCCTGTGGCAGGAATGACTTCCTTTGGATAATTCCTTGTGGAATTATTAACTGGGGGAGAGCAGGTGGTTGGGGGTGTTGGCCTGGAGAAGAGAAGGTTGTGTGGAGACCTGAAACCACGTTCCAGGGCCCAAAGGGGCTCCAGGAGAGCTGGAGAGGGACTGGGGACAAGGGCTGGAGGGACAGCACAAGGGGGAATGGCTTCCCACTGCCAGAGGGCAGGGCTAGATGGGATATTGGGAAGGAATTCCTGGCTGGGAGGGGGGGAAGAGCAGGTTGAGAGCAACAAGGGCCCCCCTGAGCCTCCCCTTCTCCAAACCAAACAACCCTTTCCTTGTGGTCCAGAGGCTCCAGCCCGATTCCCTTCCTCGTGCTGATCTCCCACCTCTTCACATCCACAGACATGGCCTGGGAGGAGCAGCTGAGGGAGCTGGGGGGGTTTATCTGGAGAAGAGGAGGCTCAGGGGGGACCTCATTGCTCTCCCCAACTCCCTGACAGGAGAGGGCAGGGAGGGGGGTCGGGCTCTGCTGCCATGTCCCGAGGGAAAGAAGGAGAGGAAATGGCCTTAAATTGAACATTAAAGATTGAAATCAGGGATTAGAAACACTTTTCCCCTGCAGGAGTGGTCAGGCCTTGCAATAAGTGTCCCAGGGAGGTGGTGGAGTCCCTGTGTCTGGGAGTGTCCCAGAGGTGTCTGGATGTGGCCCTTGGGGCCATGGATTGGGGGTGATCCTGGTGGTGCTGGGTGAGGGTGGCACTGGATGATCCTGGAGGTCTCTTCCAACCTTGATGATTCTGGGATATTTAGTGGAGCAATTGGTGCTTCAAGACAACGTGAAATCATGTTCAGGTTCAAGACACCAGGACAATAAAATCATCCCAGTCTCTCCTCTTTCCTCCTCGCACTGGAAGCACCTGATTTTTTCCGTTCTCTGCCACGTCAGGATAAAAACTGAGCAGATTTATTTTTTCTGATGGAAATGAAGCTGAGAAAAGGTGGTTATTTTTCTCTGTGCATTCACATCTCAGCTCTAGAGAATTAGAGACCTGGATCCTTCTGAAGGGGGGGATGAGACTCCCTTTTTTACCCTCTCTCTGCCACCCTGAATTCCAATTTCCATTGAGATGGTTTCCACACACAGGAGAAAGGTTTGTCTCAGGGTATTGAAATGCTTTAGTGAACCTGTTTTTATGGTCTTAGTTCTCTTAGAAGTACAAAATAAGCACGGATTGTAAACTGGGAGCCACTTTCAAAAAACCAAAAAAAAAAAATAGAAGAAAATTTTCCATGAGCTTGAAAATCCTCCTTTGCATCACTCACCATCTTCTGAACTCAATTCCATGAGAAACCATCTCGCCTCAGCAATCAGTGGAATGGGAAAAGGAAATCCCTGATGGTGAGGGACCATATTTTATCCTGAGACACTGAACTCCTCGTGCTTTAAAGCCTCAGCCACCCCCTGATTGCTGGGCTCCAGAAAGGAACTTCCCCTTCAGAGAGATTTCTCCTCCCTGCCACTGAAAAGTTAATTCCAGGCTGTTGGAAGTGAAGGACTTGGTGTCATGAATGTGAGGTGATACCAGATTTTAATGTGTTTAGGGTGGGAAAGTCACATTAAATTCTCCAGGTGTCACTGGTGGTCCAACACATCCCTGCTCAGGAGCAGATCCCCTGTGGGATCAAAGACAGGCTTGACCCATGGAATTAATTTTACAGCCCTTTCTCCCTCAGAATTGAGGGAATTTACATCCAAGGTGTGGCCTCATGACTCCCATCACAGGAATTTTCCACTGGTGAAGCTGCACCTTGGGCCCTCTTTGGCCCATTTTTGTGATAAACCCAAATTAACTGTCCCTGCCTGGTTCCAGCACATCTCCAGCTGTTCCTGGAATACACCTGAGACGAAACATTTGGGCTGAAAATCCTCTCTTTTATTAGTGCTCTGTCAGTGCTGGCTTTGATCCTCGAGCAGGGTCACCTTTAAGGGCCTGATCGTGGCCTGAGGTTCCCCAAAAATCTTGTTCATGGTAGAGAACGGGCTGTGAGGTGCTGAAAGAACTGCCTGCAGTTCTGTTTGGCACCTTTTTTGTGCCCCACCAAACTCCAAAATGCACCTTTTTGGTGCTTCCCAACTTTCCCACCCAGCTAAACAACCAATTACCCAGGGACAAAGTCCCCGTTAATGCCACAATTACCAGCAATTATCACTTACACACCAATTACCCCTTTGGGAGTCATTAAGTTATTAGTTTACCAGTCACCACATTTTATATTCCAGCTAAAAAAACCCTTTTATTTTTAAATGCCAAATAAAAACACAATGAAATCCAGAACATAATGGAATACACCCACACAGCAGGCAGCATTTTAGGCACACAGTGGCTGCTTTTACTGCTGGATTATATTACAAGTAGCAGCTAAAATTAAATTGCTAAGTTTGAAATTGAACATTTTATTTTGAGCTAAATTAAACGGTTTATAGTTTAATTTTTTCCCCCCCCTGGTTCTCTCCCAGGTTTTCACAGAGTGAGAAATATCAGGCTTCTTTTCCTAATAAATCCCATAAATTTAATAATTTATTTTCCCTCCTGGCTGATGAATTCCTGAGCACCAGCTGAAGTTCTCCTGGCAAAGTTGTATTTAAAAATACCTTTCCAAAAGTGTCAAAAAAGACTTCCCAAAAGGGTTTAATTTTAATTCTTGATCCACCATGGGACCAGGAAGAGAAACACCTGCCCAAATCAAAGGTGGCTTCAGGATGGAACCAGAAAAACGTGGAAAATTTAGGAAATAAATTAAATAAAGCCAATATTTAAAGTAAGAACCCCAAACTTTTCAGGGCAAGAGATGTGGTTTCCCATGAAGACCAGTGAGAGACCTTGGGAAAACTGCTGAAATTTGGTTTTTTTTTTTTAGGAATTCTCTGCCAAGGTTGAGTTCATCACCTTTCCCATCACAGTCACAACTTCTGCCTGATCACAGCCACTATTTCAGGTAGGAATACCTGGATATTTAGAGCCTGGACTCTGTGGGAATGTGGTTTCTTGAGGAGTTGAAGGTTTTTATCAGATGTGGGTGGAATTGTGGGTACACACAGATAAGGAAGGAAAAACCAGAAGGGAAAACTCCAAAGGGAATGGCATGGCAGTGGTTTCCTGTCATCCACCAGCAGGGAATTCGGTTTGGGAAGCAAAAAGGGAGGCAAAGAGCCCTTGGTTGGGGTGACAAAGTGGGATCAGTCCCAGGTTGTCCCTGCTCAGATCCTGGGATGGGTGAGGGGTGACAAACCTGCCCCTGGCACTCCCCATGGAAAGGGGCACCATGGACCTGCTTCCCGACTGGAAAAACGGATAAACCAGAGCTGCAGAGCAGGAGGAATTGTCAGGAGTGCTGGAATTCAGGCTCCAGTCTGGAACTGATCCTCCCCCAGCGTGGATGGGGATATCTGGCACCTTCTGGAAGACTCTGGGGACAAGGAACAAACCTGGAATCTGCTTTTCCTGCCTTTTCCTCTCATTCTGCAGCTCGGGACAGCAGCAGTGGGAATGGGGCTGTTGGGAGCAGGAATTATGGAGGCTCCAAAGCAGACACAGGAATGAAGCCAAAGGAATGGGATCCAAAACTAAGGAATGGGATCCAAAACTAACTCCAAGAGCCTAATTGGCCCCTGCTGGAGACACTGCCTGGGGAATATGCACCTGTCCAAAAAAGGAGATGCCTCCCTTGGAAAGCTGAAGCTCTGGAATTCCAAGTGTGGAAAGCCAAGAGTGGTTTGGGTTTCATCCCCACTATCAGCTGGAAGTAGCACTTGGAACGTGTCTGAGGAGAGATCTGGCCCTGGAATCTTGAATCTCCCTTAAAGGGTGTGGCCCACGCAAAGGAAATCATTTCCAGGAGTTGGGTTGGACCAAACAGTGGCAAAAGCCCCTTAATAACAACACCACCATGTCTTGGAAGAAAAGGATTCAGGAAAAAAAAAGAGAGGAAAAAAATAAAATCACAGTAAAAATTTTTACAAAACAAAAGTCTGTGAAAGGAAAATTAGGAAAAAATGTTTCCTAGGGCACAAAATCGTTGGGAATTTTTGTCCTCTCGGGGTGATGACAGTGACCAAACACACAAAGGAACATAAAAGGCTGAGTGGAACCCCCAACTCCCACCCCACAGGCACACAGTTTTGTGGGATTTCCTAGGATTTTTGCTTCCTTTAAATGCCTTCAAGTCCTCGGAGTATCTGCCCTGCTGGTTTCCAACCATTTTGATTGGCAGACTCCAGAGCTTTTTCCAATGAATTCGTGGACCATGCATGGCAAGCTGGAGGCCAATGCCAGTGTTTGCCTCTCCACATGCAGGGCATGGATTGAACACTCCTGGAATCATGGAATGGTTTGGGTTGGAAGGGACCTCAAAGCCCCTCCAGTCCCACCCCCTGCCATGGGCAGGGACACCTTCCACCAGCCCAGGTTGCTCCAAGCCCCGTCCAGCCTGGCCTTGGACACTTCCAGGGATCCAGGGGCAGCCACAGCTTCTCTGGGAATTCCTTCCCAGCCCCTCCCCACCCTCCCAGGGAAGAATTCCTTCCCAATATCCCACCTATCCCTGCTCTCTTTCAGCTTAAGGCCATTCCCCCTTGTCCTGTCCCTCCATGCCCTTGGAAATAGGATGTCTTGGCCCTCCCCATTTTCCCAGTGAAGGGCTGACACGTGGAAAAGCTGCTGAGAAATGCATGACCACTGTCCCAAACCCACTGCAGACCAAGCCTGCAAAGCAAGCAAATGAGTTCAGGTCCAAAATGTGCCTCCAGATCCTTGGAATAACCTTCCCTGCAGAAAGGCAGGACACGGATCCACACCAAATTCCAACTCCCAAGGGTGGACCCCGAGGCTGTGGTGGCTGTTTGTGCTGGCAGAACACCCACCAGGGCTCACTGGCAGCTCTGACCCCCCCCCAAATAAATAAAGGAATGAATAATATTCCCAGGTGGACATGTTGTGGCCCTGCTTGAAGCAACGGCAAAGGAAGGGCTGATCCGTCCTCCCGAGGGCCAAGCCAGGAAAACACAGGATGGGAACGGCCGTGGAAGAGCAGCCCAGCAGGGACTTGACCTCCAGCCTCTTCTCCAAGGGCCAGGGGGTGAAATCACACAGGTTGTGGTGTGGTGCCCTCCCAGCTGCACGTGGGAAGCCTCCACGAGGCCAGTCTGCTCCTCGGGAATGACAAATATCCCTCGAGGATACGGGAACGGCAACGGAAGGAAACATGTCACACGTCCCTCAGGACCGAGTCTGTCGCCTCAGAGCCGGGTTTGCCCTCCTGCCTGTGCAGCTCCAGGAAGGCAGAGCTGTTGATGATGACGAAGGTGTCCTTGCTGTCCTTCCCTGGGAGCTCCCCCTGGCCCCTGGCAGGGCTGAGCTTCCCCGAGTACAGATAATCGATGTAGTTCTCGGGCTTGCTGGAGACGATGTTGCTGAGCATCATGACAAAGAGCAGGAAGCCGAAAAAGCCCACGATGATGAGGATGTAGAAGGAGGCCATGATCTCCTCCTGCAGCTCCAGGGCTGGGTTGCTGTAGTTGTTGAACCTCAGGGCCTTCTTCTGCTCCACGAACATCTGCAGGACGTCGGGCACCACCGGGGTGCTGTTGGTGTGGTTGCTGAGAGCCATCGTGGCCTCCCCTCTGGATGGCAGAGCTGAGAAGGGGAAAGCAAAATTAACCAGGATTAGCTGATTCATGCACATCTGTCCTTGTGTGTTTTCCGGCCCAGGGCTTTCCCACCATTCCCTCTCCTGTGCCCTGTGGCTCCTGCACTTGGCTGGTGCAGCTGGAGCAGAGGAGCCCCAGGGCAGAGCTCAGCTCTGACCTCTGCTCGCTGGGAGCAGGGACAGGACCCAGGGCAGGGCTGGAGCTGGGACAGGGCAGGCTCAGGGGGGATCTCAGGACAAGGTTCTTCCCCCAGAGGGTGGTGGGCACTGCCCAGGCTCCCCAGGGCAGTGGGCACGGCCCCAAGGCTGCCAGAGCTCCAGGAGGGTTTGGACAATGCTCTGAGGGACAGGGGGGAGTGTTGGGGTGTCCTGGGCATCCTTGGACGATCCCTGTGGGTCCCTCCCACTCAGGATATTCCATGGTTTTATCCTGCAGCTGAAAATCTTGCCTGCATGGAGCCACAGTGAAGGAGTGGCAAGTTAGTGCAGGAGTTCTGGGAATCAAGAGCTGTCTGCATGGAAGACGTGCACGGACATGCACGGCCTCCCCCAGGCTGGCTTTATTCTGCTGGGCACAGGAGTAACACTGCCAATTCCAGGGAATATCTCAAGGGAAACGGGATGACTCGTTCTTAGACACCAGTATAACTCCAACAGTAACACCTTTAAGGGCAGAGGAAATACTGGGATTATAAAATCACAGGATGGTTTGGGTTGGGAGGGACCTCAAAGCCCATCCAGTGCCACCCCTGCCATGGGCAGGGACACCTTCTTCTGTCCCAGGTTGCTCCAAGTTTATCCAACCTGGCCTTGGACACTTCCAGGGATCCAGGGGCAGCCACAGCTTCTCTGGGCAAATCATTCTCTCTAAGCAAACCACAAAATCCTTCCATTCTGAGGAATCTCCAGTTAAAAAAATGTGACTCCGTGTCCCAATCCCACACCGCAAAATAAGCTTTTTCTTCTGGCAGCGACAATTTTCCGACTCTGATAGAAACCCAGATATAATTTTTGGCTCTCAGAAATCCCCTTCTTTGGGAAGGATGTGATAATCTGAGAAAAGATTCGTTCAAATCTGCCCAGGAGATCTTGCCCAGCTGTAAATACAAGCCACGAGTTTCATCCCAAATGTGCAACTTCTGCTAATTTAAAGTCATTTCCCTTCCCTGGTGGGGAGGCCCTGGCACAGGATTCCCAGAGAGGTTGTGGACTCCTCAATCCTGGAAGTCTCCAAGGCCAGGTTTGGAGCAACCTGGGCTAGTGGAAGGTGTCCCTGCCCATGGCAGGGGGTGGGACAGGATGGTCTTCAAGGTGTCCCTTCCAACCCAAACCATTCCAAAGGGTCTGCACAACCCAGGGCTGCAACCTCAGGAACTGCAAGCGGAGCTCTGGTGGTTTTACACAACCTGAGGCTTCGACCTCTCCCTTCCATCTCATCCCAGAGCCCATTTAAGGAGCTAAATGTGAATAACAGAACAAAAAGCTCTGCAAAGACTCTGGTGGAGACTCCAGAAAAGCTCCCTCGGGGCAGCTCTTCCTGCCAGTCACCCCTGGGATGTTTGGTTGGGTTATCCCGGGAAAACAGAGTGCCCTGACCCCCAGCTCAGGCCAGCTGGCATCCCTGGCTGGCAGGAGGTGTCTGATCCTCCCTCCTCCTGCCTCCCACTGGGATGTTCCCTCCCCCTGACTCAGGGAAGTCAGGCATTTCCTCCCTGCTCCGGCTGGGATGAGACCATCACCCCAGCACCGGAGTGTCTGGAATGGCCTGAACATCCTGGGTGATTAAGGTTGGCTATTCCTGGTGAGGTTTCCTCCTCCTTGCAGCCACCAACCTGCTAATGGCTGTGTTTATACCCTGCCTGGCTCGTGACTGCTCTGCCTGGAATCTATTAATAGCCAAGTGTGGGGTTTATGTGGGATCCAGCCCTGGAGGACTGTGGAGATTTACAACCACAACACAAGAGCTGGACGTGTCCCAGGGGAATATAAGGAATTCCAGCAGTGTGGGATCACAAGGGGGAGGTGGAGCAGAGCTTTCAGCCAACCAGGGGGTTTTGTTGTGTCTATATAACAAAAACAGAGAGGCAAAATTCCTTCCTGATTCCAAGCAAGCTGCCCATGGATTACAAAGCTCCTCTTCCCTCTGCCCCAGCTCAGTCTGGCTACGGAAAGTCATGGAATTATTTGGGATGGGAGGCAACGTAAAGATGGTCTCATTCCACTCCCCCTGCCGTGGGCAGGGACACCTTCCACCAGCCCAGGCTGCTCCAACTTGGCCTTGGACACTTCCAGGGATCCAGGGGCAGCCACAGCTCCTCTGGGAATTCCATTCCAGTCCCTCCCCACCCTCCTAGGGAAGAATTCCTTCCCAATATCCCATCTCTCCCTGCCCTCTGGCACTGGGAAGCCGTTCCCTGTGTCCTGTCCCTCCAGCCCTTGGGAATATTCCTTCTGCAGCCACTTGTGTCACCAGAACTCAGTGCCCACCACCCTCCCGAGACAGGAGAGCTGTCCTGGGGTTCCCTTCCAGAGGGCACAAGGTGGGAAAAGCTGGATTCTGCCTTGGCTGAACTCCAGGGGAAGGTTTTGTTCTGGAAAAGGTTGACTGAGAGTAAATTGAATATAAAATCCCAGTGTTGTGACAGCAGGTCCTCACATTTTCTAAGGAATTCAGTGTTTTCTGCTCTGAAACAATGAGGCTTGTTGAAAGTTGGATGGGCACTTAAAATATCTTAAATTAAAAATGGAAAATGTAAGTATTTAAATTTCAAGTAAAAGAAAAATAAAATATAAATTAAAAATATAAAAATAAAATAACCCCCCAAAATATAAAAATAAAATAAATATAAAAATAAAATTTAATGTAAAATTGCAGTATAAATATATAAAAATTAAAAATATAAATATAAAATATAAATATAAATTAATATAAAATATGAAATATATATAAAATATTAAGATAAAATATAATGTAAAATTAAAGTATAAATATATAAATATAAATATATAAATATAAATATATAAAAATATATAAATATATAAATATATAAATATATAAATATATAAATATATAAATATAAATATATAAATATAAATATATAAATATAAATATATAAATATAAATATATCAATATAAATATATAAATATAAATAAATATAAATATAAATAAATATAAATATAAATATAAATAAATATAAATATAAATAAATATAAATATAAATAAATATAAATTAAAATTAAAATATGACATATAAATATAAAATAAAATTTAAAAATAAAATATCAATATAAAGCAAAATAGAAATTTAAAATATAACTATAAAATTAAACTATAATTATAAAATTTACATGCATTATTCATTTATAATTAAAGTACATATTAAAGTATATATTAAAAGTTACATTATAAATATTATATATATAAAAATATGTAAATTATAATTATAAATCAGAAATATATTTGTAAAATTCAATTATATTTGTAGTTATAAAATAAAACAGAAATATAAAATATAAAGGTAAAATTAAAGTCTAAATATAAATATATAAATACGCATATAAATATAAACATATGCATGAAATAGAACTATGGAATCAAAAGATAACTGTGAAATAAAAATATAACTAACTGTGAAATAAAAATATAACTATGAGATAACTTAAAATCTCTGCAAGTGTGGCTTTGTTGGAGCCCCGTGCCACGTCACTACACCGAAATCCTGCCCCTGCAGGAAACATTTGTGAGGGGAAGATACTCTCATTTTTTCCTTGTTTCTCCTCCCCTGCAAAACACAACAGGAAACCAACCCACCAGGTCCCAATTCCCAGAAAATCCCGGAAGACCTGAGGGAAAGGACACCACGAGCACGACGGGCCCAGCGGCGCCGTCGCCTTTAACAGAGGCCTAACTCTGCTTAGGCCGGGCCTAAACGCCCTGAGGGACACCAACCAAACCCAAAATCAGTCCAGGGCAGGATCTGCTGTCGGAGACGGCCACGGGAAGGATTTGTGGCCGCTCCTGGGCCGTTCCAGGCCCCCGGGAAAGGGAAAAGAGGGTTTGGATAGCTCAGGATGGGGAGGTTTGGTCATGGAAGGGACCCACCATGGGCAGCTCACCCCCTGCACAGACAGGGCTGGAGAGATCATGGAATCACTGGGGTTGGGAAGCATCTCCATGGTCACTGAGTCCACCCTGTGATCCACCACAGACAGGGCTGGAGAGATCATGGAATCTCTGGGGTTGGGAAGGATCCTCATGGTCACTGAGTCCACCCTGTGACCCACCACTACCACCACAGACAGGGCTGGAAAGGTCATGGAATCACTGGGATTGGGAAGGATCTCCATGGTCACTGAGTCCAACATGTGACCCACCATCACCACCAAAGACAGGGCTGGAGAGATCATGGAATCACCGGAGTTGGGAAGGATCTCCATGGTCACCGAGTCCACCCTGTGATCCACCACAGACAGGGCTGGAGACGTCATGGAATCACTGGGGTTGGGAAGGATCTCCATGGTCACTGATCCATTCTGTGACCAGACAGGGCTGGAGAGATCATGGAATCACTGGGGTTGGGAAGGATCTTCATGGTCACTGAGTCCACTGTGTGACCCACCACAGACAGGGCTGGAGAGATCATGGAATCACTGGGATTGGGAAGGATCCTCATGGTCACTGAGTCCACTGTGTGACCCACCACAGACAGGGCTGGAGAGATCATGGAATCACTGGGATTGGGAAGGATCCTCACGGTCACTGAGTTCACCCTGTGACCCAAGACAGACAAAGCTGGAAAGGTCATGGAATCACTGAGGTTGGGAAAGATCTCCATGGTCACCAAGTCTACCCTGTGACCCACTCCCAACAGAGAGAGGGCTGGAGAGATCATGGAATCACTGGGACTGGGAAGGATCTTCATGGTCACTGAGTCCACCCTGTGACCTATCACCACCACCACAGACAGGGCTGGAGACGTCATGGAATCACTGGGGTTGGGAAGGATCTCCATGGTCACTGAGACCAACATGTGACCCACCACTGCCACAGACAGGGCTGGAAAGGTCATGGAATCACTGGGATTGGGAAAGATCTCCATGCTCACTGAGTCCAACCTGTGACCCACTCCCAACAGAGACAGGGCTGGAGAGATCATGGAATCACTGGGATTGCGAAGGATCTCCACGGTCACCGAGTCCACCCTGTGACCCACCACTGCCCCAGACAGGGCTGGAGAGATCATGGAATCACTGGGATTGGGAAGGATCACCACAGTCACTGAGTCCAACCTGTGACCCACTCCCAACAGAGACAGGGCTGGAAAGGTCATGGAATCACTGAGGTTGGGAAGGATCCTCATGGTCACTGAGTCCATCATGTGACCCACCACTGCCACAGACAGGGCTGGAGAGATCATGGAATAACTGGGATTGGGAAGGATCTCCATGGTCACCGAGTCCACCGTGTGACCCACCACAGACAGGGCTGGAGACATCATGGAATCACTGGGGTTGGGAAGGATCCTCATGGTCACTGAGTCCACCCTGTGATCCACCACCACCACCACCACAGACAGGGCTGGAAAGGTCATGGAATCACTGGGATTGGGAAGGATCTCCATGGGTCACCGAGTCCACCCTGTGACCCACCACAGACAGGGCTGGAGAGATCATGGAATCACTGGGGTTGGGCAGGATCTCCATGGTTGCTGAGTCCTACCTGTGACCCACCCCCAACACAGACAGGACTGGAAAAGTCATGGAATCACTGGGATTGGGAAGGATCTCCATGGTCACCGAGTCCAACCTGTGACGCACTCCCAACAGAGACAGGGCTGGAGAGATCATGGAATCACTGGGGTTGGAAGGAATCTTCACAGTCACCCCCACAAAGATCCTGGGATGTGTTTTGTGTCAAGCCAAAGACACCGAGATGCCCCATCTGAGCCGCTCCAGGCTCCAAACATCTGTGGTGCCGCTTTTCCCCGTTGTTGTGCCACATAAACAGGTTGGAAATCAGCCTTTTTTTCCAGGATGGGACTCGGCCCCTTCCCACCAAGTCCCCTCTCTGCTGCTTTTCCACAGCCTGGGGTTGGTTTTCCGTTTTAACCATTTTCTCTCTATGTGTGTCCCATCCAAAGATAAATCAAACTGGCAAAGAGGAGGAATAAATGGGATATTTGGGAAGGAATTGGGAGGGTGGGGAGGCCCTGGCACAGGTTGCCCAGAGAAACTGTGGCTGCCCCTGGATCCCTGGAAGTGTCCAAGGCCAGGTTGGATGGGGTTTGGAGCAACCTGGGCTGGTGGGAGGTGTCCCTGCCCATGGCAGGGGGTTGGAACTAGATGATCTTCAGGGTCCCTTCCAAGCCAAACCATTCCAGGATTCCATCACCTGTCATAAATACCATAATTTCTGGAATAAATTTAATTCCATCACCGCCATAAACAGCCACGGATCCACGCACACAGGGAAGTTTTCCTCAACTTCTCCTCTCTCTAAACACACAAACACACCTTAAAACACAAAACCACCCACAGAGCCACAGCTAATTAAAATAAAAAAGAAAATAAAAATTATTAGGAGCTTCAGCTTTAAACAGAGCTGATTTTCAGGAGGGAAAAAAAAATAAATTCTAGTAAACGCATCCAAAATAATGAAAAAAGAAATTAAAATTAAAACTTCAACCTACTTATCACCGTGGAGAGGAAACTCCAGACAGCCCAGGCAGTGTCACAGCATCTCCCAAATGTTGTCACTCACCTGCAGAGCTGGCTCTGTCCCGGGGCAGCAGCTCTGCCTGCCGTGGCTCTGCTCGCCTCTGACCACCGCTTTTAACTATTTAAGGAGCGGAGGAGAGGAGGGGCCGCCCCTCGTTGCCCGGGGCGAGTAATCACAGCGCATTATTGTGAGCGAGGGAGTGTCCTGGCGATGGGTAACAGGATACCAGGGAGGCTCCTGCCCGGGGGGAGCGGCCACGGCACGTTCCTGGGTCCAGCAGGGGATGAGGAGCACAGGGATGAAGGCTCGGTGGGGTCAAAATGGGCAAAATAAACCAGCAGGGCTGTCCTGGAAGGGAAGAAAATAAACAATAAAGGCGGTTCTGGAAGGGAAGAAAATAAACCATCAAGGTTGTTCTGGAAAGAAGGAAAATAAACAATAAAGACTGTTCTGGAAGGGAGCAAAATAAACTATCAATGCTGTTCTGGAGGGGAAGAAAATAAACCATCAAGGCTGTTTTCGGAGGGAACAAAATAAACTATCAAGGCTGTTCTGGAAGGGAGAAAATAAACCATCAAGGCTGTTCTGGAGGGGAAAAAAATAAACAATAAAGGCTGTTCTAGAAGGGAAGAAAATAAACCATCAAGGCTGTTTTGGGGGGGGGGGACAAAATAAACCATCAAGGCTCTTTTTGGGGGGAACAAAATATCAAGGCTGTGCTGGAAGGGAGCAAAATAATCCATCAAGGCTGTTCTGGAAGGGAAGAAAATAAACTATCAAGGCTGTTCTGGAAAGAAGGAAAATAAACAATAAGGGCTGTTCTGGAAGGGAGCAAAACAAACCATCAAGATTGTTCTTGAAAGGAGCAAAATATACCATCAAGGCTGTTCTGGAAGGGACCAAAATAAACCATCAAGTCTGTTCTGAAAGAGAGAAAATTAAACTATCAAGACTGCTCTGGAACGGATCAAAATAAACCATCAAGGCTCTTTTTGGGGGGAACAAAATAAACTATTAAGGCTGTTCTGGAAGGGAGCAAAATAAACAATAAAGGCTGTTCTAGAAGGGAAGAAAATAAACTATCAAAGCTGTTTGGGGGGGGGGGACAAAATAAACCATCAAGGCTGTTTTTGGACGGAACAAAATATCAAGACTGTTCTGGAAGGGAAGAAAATAAACCATAAAGACTTTTCTGGAAGGGAGCAAAATAAACCATCAAGGCTCTTTTTGGGGGGAACAAAATAAGCTATTAAGTCTCTTCTGGATGGGAGGAAAATAAACCATCAAGGTTGTTCTAGAAGGGAAGAAAATAAGCCATCAAGACTGTTTTTGGGGGGAAGAAAACAAACCCTCAAGGCTGTTCTGGAATGTTGTTGCTGGAGGTGTTAGAGGAGATTGTGGGCCTGGGCTGAGTTTTGGTTATTGGTGGTAAATCTGTAATTTTTTTAAGTCAGTGGCTGTCAGAAGTCTCCTGGTGTCCCTTGATGTGTTTTGGCTCCATCACACCAGAGGAATCATGGAATGTCCTGAGCTGGGAGGGACCCCCAAGTCCAACTCCTGGCCTACATAGGGGCATCCCAAAAATCCCCAGAATCCCACTCTGTCCCTGAGAGGAAAGAGTCTGTGAGTTCAGGACACACCTGCACCCCTGCCCGTCCTGCTTCACCCTTCTGGAGAAAGGATGGGGAAAGAAAGTCGCCAGGAATAGGAAAGAGGATGCTGGGTGAGGCAACCTCCCTATCTTTCATCTCTCACCTTCCTGCCCCAACCTCTTCTATCCTGTTCTGCCAGCTGGGCCTGGGTGTTTGGTGCCATTCATACACCCTCTCCATGGCAAAACAGCAGGAGTTCCACCCCTTCCCAGCCAAATCCCCTTTTGGGATCAACACAACCCCAGCCACGTCTTGCAACATCCCTGATTTCAGTCAGACTTGGAGCCCCAGACAGTCGCTGGCAGGAGGTTCCTTCCTGCAACCAGAACAGCTGAAAGCAGCTGAGGGAGGGGGAGAGCTCAGCCTAAATCCAGTTGCTTTTCCTGCCCTGGGAAGCAGGAGGGAGGACTATCCAAGCCCACGGGTGAAGCAGCAGCAGCTCCTGCTGTTAATCCGTGCTCGGACAGATCCATAAATCTTGCCGTGGGACTGGATTCCAGCTGCTCCTTTTTTTCACGTGTCTAATCCCTGGATAAGACCCAGAGCTCAAAAAGTCTCGGCAGCTCCTTAGGGAGCCGCACCTTTGGCCAACAAATGCAGAAAGGGGAGGAAAACCAGAAGCAGGGAGCTACTGGTTGGAGGGAAGGAGACCTGAGGGCTCCCAGAGAGAAAGGAGGGGGGAAAGAGAGGTCTGGAAAACTCCCTGTGTGCCTTCCCACATTCCTGTATAACCCAGGAGGATGGAGCTGTTTTCCAGCTAAATCCCAGCTCTTGGAGCAAGACGTGGTTTTAACCAAGAGGTTTCAACCACCCTTTTAAGAGCCAAAGCCAGTGGAGAGCCCAAAATGCCAGCAGGCCTGTCTGGCTGGTCTTGCCTGGGGCACAGACAGATTCCTGCCGGGATGGGCACGGCCAGAGCCGGGTGGAGCTGCCGGAGGGGCCGGGAGAGGCACAGCGGGGTCAGGGTGGCCCTGCAGCACAGCTGGGGGGGTTTGCTCTGCTGGGCTCCTCAGCTCAGCCCCACCACCATCCCAGAGCTGCTGGTGCCCAGTTTCAGAGCAGGGTCAGGGCCAGGGGAGTCTCAGCTGGTCCTTTTTGTCCTGGTCCTCACACCTTGACTGAGCGGGAGCTGGAGAGGGAAAACACACCGGGTTTCACCAAATCCCAGGATCAGCAAGGTTGGGAGAGAACTGCAGGATCATCCAGTCCCACCACCACCAGGATCACCCCTAATCCATGTCCCCAAGGGCCACATCCAGACACCTCTGGAACACTCCCAGACACAGGGACTCCACCACCTCCCTGGGACACTTATTCCAAGGCCTGACCACTCCTGCAGGGAAAAATTGTTTGTAATCCCTAATCTGAACCTGCCCTGGTGCAGTTTGAGGCCATTTCTTCTCCTCTCAACCCTCCTGTCAGGGAGTTGGGGAGAGCAATGAGGTCCCCCCTGAGCTTCCTCTTCTCCAGATAACCCCCCCCAGCTCCCTCAGCTGCTCCTCACAGGATATGTTCTCCAGACCCTTCCCCAGCTCTGTTCCCTTCTCTGGACACGCTCCATCCCCTCCATGTCCTTTCTGAAGTGAGAGTTTCATTCCTCTTCCCTCGATTTGCTGGTTCCTCTTTCTTGGAAACCAAAGGGAAATGCAGAAGTATCACCACTGAAACCCCTGGAGGGGATGGACCTGCACAGTGACACAGCAAACACCAAATCTATGGGATTTGTTCCGCTGCCAGGGACTCTGTGGGAGCTTCCATGATTTATTGTGGAGAGACACACGGCCCTGGATGGTGCTGAGTCCATCTCTCAGCACAACATGCCCTGGAGAGGAGCTTGATTGCTAATGACTGTGATTAGTGTCAGCCTCTAAGGACACCAGGAAAAGTGCCGTGGGATGGACTCCCCCTCAGTCATCCCTGGGAAAAAAAGGGGTCGGATTCCTCCTTGTCCCTACCAAGGCAGGATCCCACATCATCCAGAGGAAGCTTCCCAGCAATGAGAACGGAGGAGCTGGGGTGGTGTGAGACGTCCAGGTGGGTGGGAGGGAGTGAATTATGGGAGGGGGATCCTGTTGGAGCGTGGATGGAGCCAGAACCAAGGGACACCAGGAACTTCAGCACGTGCAGAACTGTGTCAACCTCCTTCCTCCACCCCCAGCCCTGGGAGCCTGTGCCAGGGCCAGGTGGCACTTGGCTTTCAAACAGGAATGAAGGATGAGGGAATGAGTTTGGAGCACGAACATAACTCGGGGTCAGAAGAAATAAACCTGAGAGTCTTTCAGTGAAGACCCCAGAACAAGCTGGGAAGTTTCCAGCAGCTTCCTGGGAGATAGGCCAGGGCTCATCAGCTGAGGGTCTGCTTCCCTTCTTACTGACATTTCATTTTTTAACAGAGATCACAGAAGGGAACAATCCACACCACTCCTATTCCTGCACAAAAACGGGATTCTGGAGCGCTGCCAACTCCCCAGGGAGAACCAAAGCCCTGGGTGGGGTTTAGGAGCCAGTGGAAATTAATCTCTGTGCTTCCTCTCTTCCAGGACAACCTGGAAGCACGTGTGGGACATGACCAAGACAGCCAGGCATGCCTTTGGAATCCCATGGGTTGGAAGGAGCCAGGATTCACGGCCGGGACAGGCCCGGATGAGCTCCAGCCTGGAAGCATTTCCCAGGCACACTTTCCTCTGCAGTGGGAGGGCTTGTTTTCCACGCTCTCACCCCCGGGGAGGTACGAGGTGGCTCCTGGCTCCAAGTGATATTTCCTGTTGGGCCGGGATGGAGGAATGTCTGGATGCCGGAGCGGCCACGGCGCGTCCCCGCCGAGGGGACAGAGGGGACTGGGCACCTCAGCCTGCACCTTCACCCCGTGACCACCTCCAAAAACATCTGGGTCAGGCCCTGGCAGGAGGGGAAATAGGGAATCGCTGAATCCCAGAGTGGTTTGGGTTGGGAGAGGCCTCAAAGCCCATCCAGTACCACCCCCTGGCCATGGGCAGGGACACCTCCCACCAGCCCAGGCTGCTCCAACCTGGCCTTGGGCACTTGCAAGGGAATATGTTGAGGCTGCAGAGAATTCAAGAATTGCTGGGGAAGATTTGTCAGAGTACTGAGATGTCTTGTACAGAAAACCCGTTCCCAGGCCCCTGGTTGGGCAGGGGAGTCTTCTGAGGGTCCTTCTCCAAGGGTCAGTGGTGGCTCTGTCGTCTTGGCTTCCCAGGAGATGCTGAGGAGGGACACAGGCCCTGAAGGGAGCCTACAAAAAAGATGGAGAAGGACTATTTCCAAGGGATGGAGGGACAGGACAAGGGGGAATGGCTTCAGACTGACAGAGAGCAGGGATAGATGGGATATTGGGGAGGAACTGTTGGCTGTGAGGGTGGGGAGGGGCTGGGATAGAATTCCCAGAGAAGCTGTGGCTGCCCCTGGAGCCTGGAAGTGTCTAAGGCCAGGTTGGACAGGACTTGGAGCAACCTGGGCTGGTGGAAGGTGGCAGGGGGTGGCACTGGGTGGGCTTTAAGGTCCCTCCCAACCCAATCCATTGTGTGATTCCATGATTCCGTGCCTGCTCCCAGTGCAGGTCAGACCAAGTCCTGGATGGCATTGCCCAAGTTTCTGTGGCTGAGAATGAGCCAGAGCTTTCATTTTGCTGTTGCAACAACAGGCCTTGGGCTAATCCTGGTTGTGTGGTGACCTGTTTCTCCCCCTCCTGCTCGAGTGTAGGTGTGAGAAAAAGCTCCTCTGAATCCCTGAGTATTTCTGGGAAACGCTCTTCCAGCCCTGATGGTGCCCTGGGAGCAGCTTGGGGCTGGCACCTCTGCTCAGGGCTCTCTGCAGCCACATGGCTCACTCCTTCCTAACTGGATTTTCCTACAGGACTTTTAGATATTCCCAATATTCCCCCTCAGCAATAAGGGAAAACTCTGAACAGCTCCTCGCACATCACACAGAAGAAAAGAGCTTTTCCCTTCTGGGATACGCAGAGTCAGGTGGCAAAAAATTATATTATTGGATATTGTAGAACGAGTGATCCTGCTCATAAAAGCCCCAGGCAGTTCACTTTAGGCTCTTTGTTTCTTCCTTACCTTTTTTCCTAGCTTTTCCAGCATTTCCCTGGAAATTTAACTGATCCTCCTCAGCACCTCCAGCTTTCCCAATGCTCCAGTGTGGAACCTGCTGTGCCTCATCCTCCTCACCCCTTGACTCATCCCACGTGCAGATGAAGCTGCTTCGGGAGCTGCTTGGCCCAGAGCCACGTTTTGCCACTGGTGACTCACCCCCTGCCAGTAAAATTCGGGTTGTTGCCCTTTAATTGTGCCCGGGGAGCGACCAAACAAAAATAAAACTCCGTGTTTCTGGCGGTTCCGCGTTCACGTTTCTGGCTCCCGCCCAGGCCCACGGGGACGCCACCGGAGCAGTGTCACCTCCAGGCCAGCCACAAAAGCTGCTGCCACTCCCATCCTGTGCTTCACATCCTGTTTCCACCATGGGCTGCACGCTGAGGAGACACAACATCACATTGAGGAGGAGACACAACATCACGTTGGGATGAGCCGAGCCCGCGGCGGGAGGAGGAAAACTGAGCCCTGGAGACTTGGGAGAGTCTGTGGGGACACATCATTCCAGGGGAACACGGCCATGGCCACCCTGGGACACGTTCAGGAGGGAAGAGGAAAGATGTCCAGAGTGGAGGGAGGAAGGAAGGAATCCCAGAATCACAGAATGGTTTGGGTTGGGACATTAAAGATCATCCAGTTCCACCCCCTGCCATGGACAGGGACACTGTGGAAAACCCCCTGGATACACCTGGGGAGGAGCAGAGGTGGAAGGTGTCCACCTGGAACTTCACAAAGACTTTTCCCCTGCCGTGGTTCAGCCCAGGCAGGAGCAGAGGAGGTGGAAAAGGAAGGCAGGGAGTTGTGGTTGCTGCACCATGAGCTCCTCAGACACCAACCCCGAGCTCATCAAATCATATTAAAATCCCAGGCCTGGGTTGGCAGGGACCTTAAAGCCCATCTCGTTCCTAAATCCGTTGGCTGAACAGCTGGGAACACCCTCTGGGATCTGCCCAGGAAGTCCCAAAAATGGAAGAAGGAGGTGTGGCCAGAGCAGGAATATTTGGGCAGGACCACTGCAGGGAGGCATCTGGGGATGGGCACACAGCTGACAGGTTGTCCTGTGTTGTCCCTGCCTCTGTGATTCCCTGTTTTCTCTTCCCCCTTCCCTGGAGATTTCCAGGTAAAATGAGTTATTCAGAGCCACCTGCACTGGGGTTTAACTGGTCACCAACTGGTGCAACTGGTCACCAACTGGGACACACGAGGCTGGTCCCTGCAGGAGGTGTGGCCTCCTCCTCCTTGAACTTTAATGGAATAAATCCCATTAAATTTGTGAGATAACCCCACAAATGTGTCTGATGACGTGGTGACAGCTCTTTTCTCCCTTTCCAAAATGCCACAGGTGACTTAATTCTCTGCAAAATTCCCCCAGAATTGCCTGTGGATAAATAAAGAGGAAGGACCTGGATGCAGGTGAGGCATTTCCTGGCATGGTTCCTGCTGAAGGAAGTTCGGGAGGGAAGAGGAGAAGTGCCTGAAGGGAGGAAAGGAGGAGTCACAGAATCATGGAGTGGTTTGGGTGGGAAGGGACCTTAAAGCCCATCCAGTGCCACCCCTGCCATGGGTGGGGACACCTTCCACCTCTGCTCCTCCCCAGGTGTATCCAGGGGGTTTTCCACAGTGTCCCTGTCCATGGCAGGGGGTGGAACTGGATGATCTTTAATGTCCCAACCCAAACCATTCTGTGATTCTGTGATTCCTTCACTCTGGACATCTTTCCTCCTCCCTCCTGAACATGTCCCAGGGTTATGGACACGGTCGTGTTCCCCTGGAATGATGTGGGAAATGGGAGAAAAATAGGTCAGAAGGTTGAGCTGGGGTGTCTGCCCTGGTGATTTCTGCATTTCAGTGACTTCTGGGAGAAGAAATAAGGAGCAAATCCAGGAGAGAAATCCGGGAAGAGACTGTTCAGTGTGCACATGGGGGATTAAATGATTTCTTGTAAAAAAAAAAGGCCCTGTTTCTATTGCCTTGTTCTGCAGGGGCTTATCCAGAACCGCTGGCAATTTGGATTGGCATCAAACCACAGAATATCCTGAGCTGGGAGGGACCCCCAAGGCTCATCCAGTCCAACCCCTGGCCCTGCCCAGGACACCCCAACAATCCCCCCCCGGCCCTGGAGCGTTGCCCAAACGCTGCTTGAACCAGAGTGTGTTTCCCATCTTCTTCCTTTTATTCAAATTGCATTTTATCCCATTCCAATCCCTTTCTCAAGAGCGGGATCTGGATGGAAAGACTTGGATGGAAAGACTCGGATGGACAGAGATCTTTTGGTTTGGGGTTTTTTGTTTGTTTTTGTTTGTTTTTGTTTGTTTGTTTTGGGTTTTTTTTGGGTTTTGGTTTTTTTTTGGGGGGGGTTGGTTTGGTTTTTTGTTTGTTTGTTTGTTTGGGTTTTTTGGGAGGTTTTTTGTCCTTTTTTTGTTTTGGTTTGGTTTTTTTTGTTTGTTTATTTGTTTGGTTTGGGTTTTTTGTTTGGTTGTTTTGTTAGGGTTTTTTTGTCCTTTTTTGTTTTGTTTTGGGTTTTTTTGTTTTGTTTGTTTGTTTTCTTTTTTTAGTTTTTGTTTTTTTGAGGGGGTTGGTTTGGTTTCTTGTTTGTTTGTTTTTTGTTTGTTTTTTTGGGGTTTTTTTTGTCCTTTTTTTGTTTTGTTTTGGGTTTTTTGTTTGTTTATTTGTTCGGTTTGGTTTTTTTGTTTTGTTGTTTTGTTTGGGGGTTTTTTGTCCTTTTTTGGTTTGTTTTGGTTTTTTTTGTTTGGTTTTTTTTGTTTGTTTGGTTTTTTGTTTTGTTTGGGGGTTTTGTTTCGTTTTTTTTTGTTTTTTGGGGGGGTTTTTTGGTTTTTCTTTTTTTGTTGTTTGTTGGGTTTTTTTTGTTTGTTTGTTTGCTTGGTTGGTTTTGCTTTTGGTTTGTTTGTATTTTTTTTGAGAGGAGGAAATAAATAGAAGCACAGCAGGGAGCTGATTTTGGGTGTCAACCCCAGAGGGTGCCAGGCTGGTGAAGGTGCTGCTTTGTCCATTCTTGCATCACAACCCTTGCAAATCAAGGCGAAAAAATCAGACTTTGGTGTTTAATCCCTCCAGCTCCGATCCAGCCCTGGGATCCTCAGATCCAGAGGCCCCTGTGGAGTGAGCTGTGATTCCAGAGGTCCCTGTGGAGTGAGCTCTGGTTCCAGAGGCCCCTGTGGAGCGAGCTCTGCTCCAGCAGCCCAGGGCAGGACCCTCCCTGCAGGGGCAGGGCTGGGGGCAGGTGGTTGTTTGCACTCTTGTCCCAGCTGTGTTTTGCTTTGGGAAGTGGGAAGCTGATGATAAATCCTTGAGGAAACGCCACCAGGACAAAAGTTCCCATGGGATTGGGGGTTCCTAAAGCTGCTGCTGCCTCGGGGCTGAGGAAAGAGCACAAGTTTGAGGTTGGTGTGCAGGGAACTGAAGCAGAACAGCTGCTGGATCGAGGGATCCTCTGGCAGGTTGTGCTGCCACTCCAGGCTGGAGGCTGCAAGGAAAGAGGAAATGGGAGCTCAGGCTTTGGGAAGAAGGGGTGGGATCCAGGCTGATCTCACCTGGAGGGGGGACTGAGGGCCAGAGGGAGTGGTTTGGGGGGAAAAACTGGTGAAGGATGAGCACTGAAGTGAGGGAGCAGTGCTGGTGGGGCTGGGCCAGCATTGCCTTCCACATCCCAGCTCTGGATCAATCCCTGGTCCTCAGGGTTAAATCATGGATTCATGGAACGGTTTGGGGTGGGAGGGACCTTAAAGATCATCCCATTCCACCCCCTGCCATGGGCAGGGACACCTTCCCCTAGCCCAGGTTGCTCCAAGCCCCGTCCAACCTGGCCTTGGACACTTCAAATCAGGATGGATGCTCAGAGCTGAGATAAGGAGCTTTTCTTGTGTAACAGTATAAAAAGTGCACCTAGAGACAAAATCAGGAGTGTTCCTTACTGAGAATCCATTTACTGGATGTCAGGAAAAGCTGGGAGAGCTGGGATTGTTCAGCCTGGAGAGGAGAAGCTTTGGGGTGACCTGACTGTGGCCTTGCAGGGCCTGAAGGAGCTCCAAGAAAGATGGAGAGAGACTATTTCCAAGGGCTGGAGGGACAGGACAAGGAGGAATGGCTTCAAACTGGCAGAGGGCAGGGTTAGATGGGATATTGAGAAGGAATTCTTGGCTGTGAGGGTGGCACCAGCACCCCCAAGTCCTTCTCCATCTCTTCATCCCCAGCCTGGATTGATCCCAGGGGCTGCCCCCACCCTGGTGCAGCACCAGCACTTGTTAAACCTCATGAGATTCCCACTGAGATTCCCTCTGGATGGCTCCCTCCCACATCCCCTGACCTCCCCCAGCCTCCTCTGCCCTGCCTGGAGCAGGTTCCTGGGAAAGGCTCCCTGGAGGTGGATTGGGAGATTAGGGAGGGAGTTCTGGGGTGGTGATAACGACGTGTAAAAATGAAACAGGATGCCAGAGCAGTATTATGTGAGATAACCCCAGTTATCAGCTGTAAAAGAATGTTCTGCCTGCTCCTGATTGCCCCTATCTTCTATTTTTATCTGTTTCCTCCTGCTTGTCTCTGGCCATGTTTCCAGGTTTGGCAGGTCTGACCCAGCCAGCTGCAAATCAAGATAACGCTGATAATTATAAAGTGAGATGGGGGAACTCACTTTAAACTCACCCACTCCAGCTGGGCTCTTGAATCCCAGGGGTTTGACCTCCTGTCCCTGCAGCTCTGAGGGGTTTTGGGGGGTACAATGAAGAGCCACCTGCTGCAGGTTCTCCATGAGATGGGAAATAAGAGCTTGGAGCTCTCCAGGGTGGTGAGAAGAGAGGGGAGGTTCTGCACTGAAGGCAAAGGATGAGCCCTCAGTTTGGGCACATCCTGGTTTCCTGGGTATAAACCACTTGGAGTCACTGCTTGGGCATGTTGGTCTCCATTCCAGGACATGAAGGAGCTCCAAGAAGGATGGAGAGAGACTATTTCCAAGGATGGAGGGGCAGGACAAGGGGGAATGGCTTCAAACTGCCAGAGGGCAGGGTTAGATGGGATATTGGGAAGGAATTCCTGGCTGGGAGGATGGGGAAACCCTGGCTCAGGTTGCCCAGAGAAGCTGTGGCTGCCCCTGGATCCCTGGAGCTTCTTCCCCCCAAGGCACGAGGACTAAATTTCCCCTCCAAGAAGTGCAGCACAGAACCTTTCTGTCCTCCTTTCTGCTGCTATTCATAAATGTTTTAGTGGTGGGGTTTTGTCCCACACAACTTCCAGGTTAATCTGCAGCTGGACAAAGCAGAACCTCCCAAACACCCCCAGGGGAGAAGCTGCTCCCCTGGGCTTTGGTTTTGCTCAAAGTCTGGGTGTGTTCCCATCACGTCGCTGTAACAATGCAGGGTGGAAATTCAAAATGTTATTTCTGTGTAATCCCAGGATCCCTGGGGCTGGAAAAGCCCTCCCAGCCCATGGATCCCCCCTGTGCCCCATCCCCACCTTGTCCCCCAGCCCAGAGCACTGAGTGCCACGGCCAGGCCTTCCTGGGACACCTCCAGGGCTGGGCACTCCAAACCTCCCTGGGCAGCCCCTGCCAAGGCCTGACCACCCTTTCCAGCAGGAAATTCCTCCTCCTGTCCCACCTGAGCCTCCCCTGGCACAGCTGGAGGTCATTCCCTCTCCTCTTGTCCCTTGTCCCCTGGGAGAAAAGGCCAGCTGGAGAAAAATAACTCTCTGAGTCTCCTTGGTCATTTTATGTCTCCTGAGTAAAAGACTTTTAAAATTTGGGCCAAAGAAAATGCAAGACTTGCTTAAGGGGTTTAAAATTCTTCAACCTCCCCAACAAGCAGGAGATCAGGAAACATGAGCTCTGCTTGATGGGCAGTTTGTTGGTGGCCTTTGGTCTGTGGCAAAGATGAGGAGCAAGTGAAGGAATCCCACATTTCTGGGCACTCCTTGGGCACTGGATCCTGTTTCTGACGTTACCTGAAGTCAGAGATGGGTCCTGTGTCAGCCCAGTGTGGACACTTCCAGGGATCCAGGGGCAGCCACAGCTTCTCTGGGAAACCTGGGCCAGGGCCTCCCCACCCTCCCAGCCAGGAATTCCTTCCCAATATCCCATCTAACCCTTCCCTCTGGCAGTGGGAAGCCATTCCCTGTGTCCTGTCCCTCCAGCCCTTGGAAATAGTCTCTCTCCATCTTTCCTGGAGCCCCTTTAGGCCCTGGAAGGGGCTCTCAGGTCTCCCTGGAGCTTCTCTTCTCCAGGGGAACCCCCCCAGCTCTCTCGTAGCAGAGCCCTGGGATCAACTCCGTGTCCTCAGGACTCATTCCAGCAGTTCCTTGTCATTTTGGGGGGTCACAAAGCCAGGGGTCCCCTCAGGCAGGTGCTGCTGGGGCTGCAGGGGGGAAAACTGTGCAATTCCTGCTCGATGGCTGCCCCGGGATCGGGATCGCTGCCCCGGACACGGAGCCAAACTGACCCCAGGGGGGGTTGAAACCCTGGGAGTTCCTGGAGGTGAGGAATTTGTTCCTGACCTTCTGATATTTGGCCAGATCTGGGTGCCCTGGGAGATCTCCCAGCACCTGGCCCTGGTTAATAGGGTGTAGAGGGGACGGGTGAGTGGGTGCCCGTGGGTGGGAGCTGCACCTTCCCCCGAGCTCGTGGAACAGGTTGGGAGGAAAAACCAGCAGCTGAGGCCACAAAGTGTGTTTGGAATTCGTATTTTATTGCTTTGTACGAGTGAAAAAAGCAGGGGGTGGAGAGAAGAACTACAAGGTAATGTGAAAACCACAGTGGGAGTCCAGATCTGCCCCCGAAGGGTGACCCAGGAAAAGCCACGTTGAGTCCTGGTGGTTCCTCTCTCGTTTAAATCAATCAAAAGGCAGGACTGGTAAAATTAAAATATGGGAATCAAGAAAGGCTGACATGATATTGTCACAAATAACCACCCTGGAGGTCCTGAAATAAAGTGAGAAGCCAGGGCTTAGACCCAAAACACCTGAAAACACCCGAGGTGGAGGGAGAGCTGCAGGAGGGAGCCCTCGGAGGAACTTCTTGTTCAAAGTGTTTGATGTAACTACAGGTTTTAATTAATGAAAAGCCACTTTTGAGGCGAGTTCAAACAAAGTTTTTGCAGGGAGAAACCCACCCAGGGGGGAGGGATGAGGGAGCCATGAACAGAGTGCACGGGGAGATCCCAAAAGAGCTGAGAAACCAACATTTCCCCCAAGCTGGGCTTGGCTTTACGTCCCTCCAGGGGAAAAAGTGCCCTGGGTAATGAAGCTGATGGAGATTTTCCAAGCTGAAAACATGGATCTTGCCCTCAGCTTGATGGTAGGAGCTGGATAAATAGCTTTAAAAGAAACCAAGCTTGCATTCTGAAGGGTTTGAAGAGTTCTGGGAGGACAAACTGGGCTGGAATGTTTCTGAAATGGAAGTGCAGGGCTACAGAAGTGCCTGGAAAAGGGATGTGCTGGCACTGGCACTGCTGCCCATCCAGACTGCTGCCTTTGGAGCAGCTGATCTGCACAACAGTCAGGCCTTTCCCACTCCTCCTTCCTCTCCAGGAGCTCAAAATGGGATGTGTGTCTGCAGAGCAGGAATGATAAAAATTATTATTTTTAATAATTTTAAAATTATTAAATTTAAATTTAAATTAATTAATTTAAATTACAGGCTGTGGTTTCTTTCATCACAAACAAACAAACAAAAAAACAAACAGGCTTCAAGCTGGTAAAGTTGTTATTCTGAGTATTGCAGTGTCCAGGGGGGATGTTCCTCCTCTTTATGGAGAGAGGTGGAAGCTGAGTTTGGCTGCCTGTGCCCCCCTCAGCTCAGCAGCCACAGCCCAGGAAGGAGGGAGAAGAAAGCCAAGGGCTTGAAAACCTTCCTGGCCTGGATTTTGGGTTGGATGCTGCCAGAGGTGACAGGGGGCTGCTCCTGGGAGCTCGGAGTGAAGCACAGACATCACTCATGTCACTGATTAAACACCAGGAACTTGGGGGAATTGCTCTTCCCAGGGTGGAAGTTCCCTTCCCCACCACGGGGCAATAATTGGGATTGAAACCCTGGAAATGTCACACCCTTGGGCTGCTCAACCTCTGGGCACGGATCCTGCCCCCAGGATCAACTCCCATCCATGAGGAGAACCAAAAATAACCAGCAAGCCCAGGCTGGGGAACCTGCAGTGAATTAGGATCATTTAGGTTGGAAAAGCCCTCTAAGATCTCCAAGTCCAACCCTGAGCCCAGCAGTGCCAAGCCCATCCCTAACCTGTGTCCCCAAGGGCCACATCTACAACAGTTATTTCAAAATTCCCTCAAAGTCTTTATTTTCCCACAGAAATAGTTGCCAGAAACAAAAAATGCATTTTTTTCCTGAAATTTTATCCCAGAGAAGTGGATGATTCCGAAAGAAAAAGGCAATCCACAGCATTGTGCAGGTCATGGAATTATTCCGGATAAAAAGCACAAATGGAAGATTTCAGCTGCTTTTCCTTGGAAGAAATTGGTCTCACTTGGAAATGGTTGTCTAAGACATGCTTGGAAACTAAAAAAAAACCCCTAAACTAATTAAAACCCTAAGCCATGCTTGGGTCCAATTTGGTTCTAATTAAGTTCTAATTTCCCACTGGCAACACCAGCTTTTGCCTTTTTATGGAATCATAAAACCACGGGACGGGTTTGGGTTGGGAGGGATTTGAAGGATCATCTCCTTCCACCCCCTGCCACGGGCAGGGACACCTTCCACTATCCCAGGTGGCTCCAACCCGGCCTTGGACGCTTCCAGGGATGGAATTTCTTCCTAATATCCCACCTAACCCTGCCTTCCTTCAGCTCAGGGCTGTTTTCCAGTAGGTGAAGCTGCTGAGTCCGTGATATTCCCTCCGTGTGTCCCCTCCTTGACCTCACAGCGATTCCAAGGAGCTTCTGCCTCCCCAGGCACCACAGACCTCTCAGCTTCACCAGCACTCCTGATTATTCAGAGAATCACAGAATCAGCTGGGTTGGAAGGGACCTCCAAGATCAAGTCCAACCCTTGATCCAACCCCGCCGTGGTTCCCAGCCCATGGCACTGATGCCACATCCAGTCTGTCCTTAAACACCTCCAGGGATGGAGAATCCACCCCCTCCCTGGGCAGCCCATTCCAATGGCTGAGCACCCTCTCTGCAAAGAAATTCTTTCTGATATCCAACCTAACCCTCTCCTGGCACAGCTGAAGACCCAGCCCTCTTGTCTTGCTGATGGTTCCCTGGGAAAAGAGACCAACCCCCCCTGGCTCCCCCCTCCTGTCAGGGAGTTGCAGAGAGTGAGGAGGTCTCCCCTGAGCCTCCTCTTCTCCAGGCTGAACAGCCCCAGCTCCCTCAGCCTCTCCTCACAGCACTTGTGCTCCAGTCCCTTCCCCAGCCTCGTTGCCCATCTCTGCACCTGCTCCAGCCCCTCCATGTCCTTCCTGAGCTGAGGGCCCAGAACTGGACACAGCACTCCAGGGGTGGCCTCACCAGCGCTGAGTCCAGGCCAAGAATCACTTCCCTGGCCCTGTTGGCCACCCTGTTCCTGAGCCAGGCCAGGATCCATTGGCCCTCTTGTCCTCCTGGGCACACTCTGGCTCCTGTTCAGCTCCCTGTCCATCCCCACTCCCAGCTCCCTTCCTTCCTGGCTGCTCTCCAGCCCCTCTGGCCCAGCCTGGAGCTGCCGGGGGTTGTTGTGGCCAAAGGTCCGGACCCGGCCCTTGGCCTGGTGGAACCTCATCCCCTTGGAATCAGCCCAACCCTCCAACCCATCCAGGTCCCTCTGCAGAGCCCTCCTGCCTTCCAGCTGATCAACACTCCCCCCCAGCTTGGTGTCATCTGCAAATTTGCTGACGATGGACTCAATCCCCTCATCCAGATCATCAATAAAGATATTAAACAGAATCATCAATAAAGATATTAAACAGAATATGAGGACAGGAGCACCCTCCTATCTCACAGGCCTCTTAACACCCAGTTTATAGCCTGAGGAGTCAGGGGTGCTCTGGGCAGAGGGTGTAAATGTTCCATTGACAACAGTTCCTGGGCAATGGCATGGAAGGCTATGGAATACCCAGTTTTGGGTTACACCCATCCAGTGATGAACTGGTCCCAGCTGTTCTAACCAGGACAACCTCCCGAGTCCCCGCTCCCGTCGTCCCTCCCGATCCTCAGGAACGCTTCTCCTCGGGGATCTGCGCCGCCGGCCGCTCCGGGGCCAGCCGGTTCTCCAGGACGCAGCACAGCTTGTAGCTCTCCAGCACCTTGGCCTGGAGGAGCTCCCTGTCCTTCCTGCCCCACAGGTCCGAGGCGATGTAGGTGTCGAAGGGGTCGGGGGCGCCGGCGGGGCCGCGCGAGCGCAGGTTGGTCACCAGCACCCCCACGGTGAAGAAGCCGAAGAGCCCCAGCATGAGCAGCACGTAGAGGATCTCCAGGCTGCTGCCCACAGCCCTCACCGGGGCGGGGGAAGAGCTGTTGCCCCGCTCCAGGTAGCCCTGGAGCAGCTTGGAGAGGAGCAGCTCCAGGGCCGTGGCGTTGGACGGCGCCAGCATCTCGTCCTCCTGCTGCCCTTCCCTCTTCTTCGTCACCGGGGGTTTGTCTGGAAAAGGGTGAAAATCAGGGAGATGGCAGGGAGAAACCCACCCAGGGGGAGGGAGGAGCAAGCCAGGAACAGAGTGCACGGGGAGATCCCAAAAGAGCAGAGCCCGAGCTGAGAAACCAACATTTCCCCCAAGCTGGGCTTTGCTTTACGTTCCAGAGGGTGTTATTACATTACATACATTCTATACATCATGTATTACATATAATACACTATACAGAGTGTATTATATACATCCCAGAGGGTGTTATTACATTACATATGTTATATACATTATGTATTACATATAATACATTATACAGAGTGTATTATATACATCCCAGAGGGTGTTATTACATTACATACGTTATATACATCATGTATTACATATAATACATTATACAGAGTGTATTATATACATCCCAGAGGGTGATATACATTACATACGTTATATACATCATGTATTACATATAATACATTATACAGAGTGTATTATATACATCCCAGAGGGTGTTATTATATTACACACGTTATATACATTATGTATTACATGTAATACATTCTGTGTAACTCAGTTAGTCAGAGGAATCCTGTCAGCACTGCATTCCCAGGTCCTCAGCAGCCAGGGAACAGAAAATCATGGAATCGTGGAATGGTTTGGGTTGGAAGGGACCTCAAAGATCATCCCATTCCCACCCCCTGCCATGGGCAGGGACACCTTCCACCAGCCCAGGGTGCTCCAAGCCCTGTCCAACCTGGCCTTGGGCACTTCCAGGGATCCAGGGGCAGCCACAGCTTCTCTGGGAATTCTATCCCATCCCCTCCCCACCCTCCCAGGGAAGAACTGTTTTCCAGTATCCCATCTATCCCTGCCCTCTGGCAGTGGGAAGCCATTCCCTTTGTCCTGTCCCTCCATCCCTTGTCCCCAGTCCCTCTCCAGCTCTCCTGGAGCCACTTTAGGCCCTGGAAGGGTTCTCAGATCTCTCTGGATCCTTCTCTTCTCCAGGTGAGCACCTCCAGCTCTCCCAGCCTGGCTCCAGAGCAGAGGAATTCCATGGATAAAGCCCCATTCTCCTCCCCACAGAGCCCTAGGGGACACGAGTGGCACCAGCCCAGGTGACATCAACCTGCTCCCCTTGGCCCCTGGGTGACTGAGGAGTTAAAATCTATCCCCATTTCCCAGCTGTTTGCAGATCCCTTGGAAGGGAAATGAAGGGAAGGAGGAGTTTCAACCTTTCTCTGAGGTTCCTCCTCCCGAGATGCTGCAAAATATAGACCTGCTGACAAATCACTGCAGGAACTTCAAAATGAGGGAGAATTTCCCTGGATTCTCAATATTTTCTCACCATAAAGACAGGCAATGTTTTCTCATAGCAATTGTCAACAGCAGGGGATAATTACCAAATAATTATACAATTATTTGATATCAATTATCAATAATTATCAGAGGCACTTGAGGTGCTGATGAATTGGCATTTTGAGGCTGGATGTCCTCACCCAGCTCACTGTATAATCTGGGAGGTTTCTGGGTTGTGAGGTATCCCCTAATCCAGGGTTCTCCTGGAAGCTGGTGGGAGCTGAGGGGTCTCCACCTCCATGTCCACATCAGGTGGCAAAACCAGGAGAGGGACGCCCAGGAAACCTCCTCCCAAAATCTCAAGGAGCCCAAAGCCTTCAGCTGTGCAGCTCCAGTGTGGAATCCACACTGGGACTGGTTTGGAGTGGGACTGCCCAGGGCTGGGAAGAGCCAGAGGTGTCAGGGAGCTGCTCCATGATGGGTTCCCATCTCACTGTCCCAAAAGCTCAGGTTTGGGGCCAGAACCAGAGGGGCTTTGTGCTCCTCACTCCTCTCCCCAGGCAGCTGCTGAGGGATTGTGCCCAGCTCAAATCAGCATCCTGGTTTAGCCAGGTTGCATCCTGCTGAGCCAGGACCTCACCTGGGGTGGTGACTCCCATCCCACCCCATCCCACCTCATCCCACCTCATCCCACTCCATCCCACCCCATCCCAACGTATCCCACCCCATCCCAACGTATCCCACCCCATCCTACCCCATCCACCTCATCCCACTCCATCCCACCCCATCCCACCCCATCCCACCACATTCACCTCATCCCACCCCATCCCATCCCACCCCATCCCACCTCATGCCACTCCATCCCACCTCATCCCACCCCATCCCATCCCACCCCATCCCACCTCATCCCACTCCATCCCACCTCATCCCACCCCATCCACCTGATCCCACCTGATGCCACCTGATCCCACTCCATCCCACCCCATCCACCTCATCCCACCTCATCCCACCCCATCCCACTCCATCCCACCTCATCCCACCCCATCCACCTCATCCCACCTCATCCCACCTCATCCCACCCCATCCCACTCCATCCCACCTCATCCCACCCCATCCACCTCATCCCACCCCATCCACCTCATCCCACCCCATCCCACCTCATCCCACCTGATCCCACCCCATCCCACAGGAGGTTTTGGGGGGGTCACCCCTCCTCCCTCTCTTGGGAGGGGCGATCCCTGAGCAGTGACTGTCCCTGTCCAGAATGACCTGGGGCAAAACTGAACAGTCCAGCAGCTCTTCCCGAGGGATTCAGTGGGAATTCCCTGCAGTTGGCAGCAACCTGGGCCACAGGAATTGCTGTTTATCCACCTGTTACAGTCAAGGCAGGTGCCAGATCTACACCATAAATCATGGAATGGCAGGAGGTTTGGGTTGGAAGGGATTTTAAGGATCATCCAGTGCCACTCCCTGCCATGGACAGAGACAACTTCCACCAGCCCAGGTGGCTCCAAGTTTATCCAACCTGGCCTTGGACACTTCCAGGGATCCAGGGGCAGCCACAGCTTCTCTGGGAATTCTATCCCAGCCCCTCCCCACCCTCCCAGGGAAGGATTTTTCCCCAATATCCCAATATCAAGGCCCTTTTTCAGTAGGTGAAGGTGAATCCACGATATCCCTTCATGGCCAGGTTGGAAGGGGCTTGGAGCAACCTGGGACAGTGGAAGGTGTCCCTGCCCATGGCAGGGGGTTGGAATGGGGTGATCTTTAAGGTCCCTTCTCCCAAACCAGGCTGGGATTCTCTAATTCCATGGCCTGCTCTGAATCTCTTCAACATCCAGATCCTCACAGCTCCGGAGTGTCAGAGCTGCCAAAGGCAAGTCCAGGAGACACTTCCCGTGTGCTGTGGGATCTGAGCCCGGCTGGGGCAGGAGAGAGACCAGTCTGGACCTCTGGAAAGCCCCTGGTGCCTGTCCAGGTGCTGAGGCCGTGGGGAATATCCCAAGAGAGCCATAAATTGCCATTTTGAGTCCAAATGCAGCTGCAGAGCTTTGGCACCAAATGTAACCTCTGTGTGCAGTTCACATGTCAGAAATGCCTCAGTCCTGGCTGGTTCCCAACCCAGGCAGAGCAGGATGGGCCTGGCTGCCCAAAAAGCTGCTCCCTGAGCCTGGAGGCTGCTCCCACTGGAGCTGGAACGGGACGGGGCTTGGAGCAACCTGGGCTAGTGGAAGGTGTCCCTGCCCGTGGCAGGGGCTGGAGCTGGATGGGCTTTAAAGTCCTTCCAAGCCAACCCTTCCAGCTATAATTCCATGATCCTGATTCTTTGGCTGTATTTCTCTTCCCTTTGGAGGTGGAACTGCTCTATTTCTCCTGTAACAGGGGTGGGTGTTAAATGACAGATCCTCGTCCTCTGGACACAATCCTCTCACCTCTCCCAAATCAAAGGACACTTATTCTAATTGCTGCTAATGAGCAAACATTTCCAACACTTTCTCTCTCCCTCCAATTGCTGCCAGAAACATCAGGAACCCAGCACCAGAAAGTGAGGGGGACAAGAGGAACACTCACCTTTGGAAAACACAGCTCCCTAGAAACTTCTCATGCTCCCATGACCCACAAAAAGCCTGAGCCACGCTCGGAGCAAAAGCCAGCCCAGCACATCCCCTATTCCCGACATTTTCTGCCAGCAACAAGCTTCTCCACCACCCTAAAGGATCCACTGACCTCCCTGGCTCGTTTCCCTGCAGGGATGAGGAGGTCAGACAACGTTCTGGAGGATTGCACAAGACAGACCCATTTCCTCCGGGAAATTTTGCAACAGTGCAGCATCCAGGACGCTACTCCTGTCTGGGATGGGCCAGCAGCACATCCCAGGGGGAAGCAGTGCCATATGGACACAGAGCTGGAGTTCTACACCGAGTGGAAGCACCTCCTGCAGCCCCACCTGTCTCTGGAAAATCCGTAATCTCTCCCTGCCTGTCCCAGGGTCATCCAGGGCCTGGGCAACACTTCAGATCCTTGTGTGGCCTCAAAAAGAAGCATTTAAGCAGAGGGGACACTTAATTCTCCTCCAAAATATCAGCTTTGTCTGATCACAAAACGTTAAAGCAGTTCTCTGACACGCTGGGTAGGGATCACATTATTTTGAAGAAGAATCCCAGAATCCCAGGATGTGCTGAGCTGGGAGGGATCCACGAGGATCATCAAGTCCAGCTCTTAACTCTGCCCAGCACCATCTCCAAGAAAGCCCAGAAACTCTCCCAAAAAACCACCCACCCGAGTTTATCCCCGTGGATGCAGCTGCCTCGGGTTCACATCCAGCCCGAAGGAGCAGGAAAACCCTGGCACTGCTGGAACAGCAAACAAACCCTGGCGGGCAGAGCCCCGGCTCCCTCTTTTCCATCAGTTCGGCTCCGCTGCCCGGCAGCTCCCGGGCTCCTGGAGCTTCCCGGTTCTCCACCACCCCCTGCTCCCGTTCCCGGGGTCGGCACAGACCTGGCGGGCGCGGGGCTCCGGCGATTCCCGGCGAGGAGGAGCAGGGAGATGCCAGCCTGGAACCCCCCCCGGGGCTGGCTCGGGGCTCCTGCAGGGCCAGCAGCCCGGCTGTCACTGTGCCCGGCTGTCACTGTGCCCGGGGTGTCACTGTGCCCTGTCTGTCACTGTGCCCGGCTGTCACTGTGCCCGGCTGTCACCGTGCCCCGGCTCCCGGCTCGGTGCAAAAGGTAAGAGGCAAACAGGGAAACACCTGGAAATCCCTGGGATGGGGCAGGGCAGGAGCGGCAGCTCCCGTGTCCGGCTGCAGGGGGAGGTGCTGGGGGGGCACAGGGTGGCACAGGGGGGTGCCACGGGCTCTGCCAGGCAGGAGAGTTACCACAGAATCACAGAATATCCTGAGCTGGAAGGACCCCCAAGGATCACCCAGTCCAAGCCCTGCCCTGCCCAGGACACCCCAACACTCCCCCCTGTCCCTCAGAGCGTTGTCCAAACCCTCCTGGAGCTCTGGCAGCCTTGGGGCCGTGCCCACTGCCCTGGGGAGCCTGGGCAGTGCCCACCACCCTCTGGGGGAAGAACCTTGTCCTGAGATCCCCCCTGAGCCTGCCCTGTCCCAGCTCCAGCCCTGCCCTGGGTCCTGTCCCTGCTCCCAGAAGTCGGAGCTGCCCCTCGGGAGGAGCTGCAGCCCCCAGTGAATCTCCCCTCAGTCCCAGGGACATTTTGGGGTGTTGGGATGTCTCCAGTGCTGCTGCCCTTGCTCCCTGACACATCTCCCCTCCCGTCCCTGCTCCCTCACACACACAAACCCCCCGTGCCCTGCGTGGCTTTGGGTCTGCACAGGGGATGAACCTGTGCAGGAGGCCTTTCTAGAAACAGAAATTGTGGGGTTTAGAATCAGAAATAGCATTTTATTAGAAACAGAAATAGTGCCAGCGAAGTCCCCTGGGAACAGGAGGTCCATCTTCCCAGGATATTGCACATTTGGGCACGGCCCCAAGGCTGCCAGAGCTCCAGGAGGGTTTGGACAACGCTCTGAGGGACAGGGGGGAGTGTTGGGGTGTCCTGGGCAGGGCCAGGGCTTGGACTGGGTGATCCCTGGGGGTCCCTCCCAGCTCAGGATGTTCTGTGATTCCCTGATTTTGGGGTGCAAGGAGGAAGGAGGAGCCATTCCCAGGTCTGCTCTCAAACCCAACACAAACCCCTCACTGACTGCCCTTCCTTACAGCAAATTCAGTTTTCTGGAAGCATCTGGGTGACTTCTGTTTGACTTTGGTGGGACCTGAGGGCTCCTGTGACAGGGCCATTGTTGTTTTATATAATATTTATATAACTCTGACTCCAGGCACGGGTTTTCTTTGCCCTCCTGGATCTGTCAGCAGCCAAAGATTTCCTCTCCTTCCATTCCAATACAACCTGGAGAGTGATGGGATCCCTCAGAAAGCCAAGGCAGCTTTTCTCAGGAAGGTGATCAAGGACATTTCCCAGCACAGGAGCTTGAAGATCTCTTGGAACCACATTCCTGGAAGCCTTTTGGTTTTAAATTGGGCCCTGTTGTTGTTTTGAGGAAAGAAACACTGAAATAAGGACGGGGGTTAGAAAACATACTTTGCTTTTTCAGTGAATTGTTGCTCTTCCTTGGAAAAGCTGCTGCTGTGGCCCTTGAAAGGAAACAGAGGAAGTTTGGCAAGTCCAGATCTTTGTCTCTGGCACTTTCCCATGTTAATCCTTCAAAATTAGGGGGAATCATCAAAGCAAACCCTCCCTGGCTGAGTTTTTTGGGCTCCTGAGGGGGTTTTCCAAGTCATCCTACAAAGGATGGGCTCTCAGGAGAACCCCAAAACAGGATTGGGATTATCCAGGTGATTTTACAAAGGATGGGCTTCCAGGAGAACCCCAGCACAGGATTGGGATTATCCAGGTGATTTTACAAAGATAGGCTTGCAGGAGAACCCCAGCACAGGATTGGGATTATCCAGGTGATTTTACAAAGATAGGCTTGCAGGAGAACCCCAGCACAGGACTGGCATTATCCAAGTGATTTTATAAAGGATGGGTTTCCAGGAGAACCTTAATACAGGATTGGGATTATCCAAGTGATTTTACAGAGGATGGGCTCTCAGGAGAACCCCAGCACAGGATTGGGATTATCCAAGTCATCCTACAAAGGATGGGCTCTCAGGAGAACCCCAAAACAGGATGGGGATTATCCAAGTGATTTTAGAGAGGATGGGCTCTCAGGAGAACCCCAGCACAGGACTGGGATTATTCAGGTCATTTTACAGAGGATGGGCTCTCAGGAGAACCCCAGGTCAGCAAATCTGACCAAAAGGGGACATTTATTCACTTCCTGACATCCCAGGTTCTGAAAACAAGGCTTTGGACAACCTGTTCCCCCCTATTTGTGCAATATTTGCTGTTATCCAGCTGCAAAATAAAGGTGCCCTTGGCTGCAGCAGCAGCAGGAATTCCCCAGGGAAGGGAAGCAGTGAAGTCAACTGTGGGGATTTACACTGAAATGCAGCTTAGATTGAAAAAAAATACCCCAAAGTTAAATTAAAAATGTGCAATTTTGGGAGAGGTGGAGGATGGAGGCACTTCCAACCCACAGAACGAGGTTAAATTCAATTCCCTTCATGCAGAGGAGTTCAGGGATGACAGGACAGGGAAGGAGAGAATGGAAGAAAGAAAGGAAGAAGGAAATAGAGAAAGAAGGAAAGAGGGAAGGAAGGAAGGAAGGAAGGAAGGAGGGAGAGAGGGAAGGGAGGAAGAAAGGAAGGAGAGAAAGAAAAAGAAAGAGAGAAAGTAAGAAAGAAAGAAAGGAAGAAAAAAGGAAGAAAAGAAAGAAAAAAGGAAGGAAGGAAAGAAGGAAGGAAGGAAGGAAAGAGAGAAAGAGAGAAAGAAAGGAGGGAAGAAAGGAAAGAAGAAAAGAAAGAAAGGAAAGAAAGAAAAGAAAGAAAAAAGAAGGAAAGGAAGAAAGAAAGAAAAATGAAGGATGGAAGAAAGGAGGGATGGAAGAAGGAAGGAAAGAGAGAAAGAGAGAATGAAAGGAAGAATGAGAGAAAGGAAGAAAGAAGGAAGAAAAGAATGAAAGAAGAAAAGAAGGAAAGAAGAAAAAAAGGAAAGAAGGAAGAAAAGAGAGAAAGAGAGAGAGAAAGAAAGAAAGGAAGAAAGAAAGAAAGAAAAGAAAGAAAGAAAAGAAAGAAAGAAAAGAAAGAAAAAATGAAAGAAAGAATGAAAATTGCTGGGTAAGGATGGGAGAGGAGGAACCTCCATTGACAAGCAGTGACCCCCAAATCACACCCAGCTGGGAGCAGAGCCAGAGCAGGGGGAAGGGAAAGTTTGTACCCTGAGAAGGTAAAATTACAACCACCTTTGTGTGCTGGAACTGAGGCAGTGCCAGCTCTGTGCCCGTGCTCTGCCCACACAGCCACAGCTTCCTGGGCTGCCCAGCACGGAAGCACCAGCCCTGAGTGGGTTTTTTAATCTCTTTTCCTCTCCTTTAGAAGCTGCTGGTTTGTGGGGTGAGCCCAGATAAGGTGGTTGTGTTTTTTTTTCCAGAAGCAGCCACGTGGATCTTCCTACTGGTTTTCCCCCTGGAGCAGAGACCAGAGGGGAGCAGCAGGAGGAGATTCCACCCTGCAGGAACCTCTGGGGGCTTCTGTGCTCATGGTGCAGGGATTCCCTGTGGGGTGAGAGGGTCAGCAGTGCCCTGGATGTGCAGTTGTGCCCCTGCAGCCTTCGCTGGAGAACTTGGATTTGCAGCATCCTGAGCATCTCATCCCTCCTGCCCTCAGTTTGCAGGGGTTTAACCACGTCAGTGGGAGGGAATTCATCCCAAATTTGCTATGAGCAAGGTCAGACCTCAAGCATGGCCTCGAGGCAGGGCCAGAACTTTTGTGGGTGCTCCCAGAGCAGCAGCAGAGGAGCCAGGCCATGGAATCACAGAATCAGGGAATGCTTTGGGTTGGAAGGGACCTCAAAGATCCTCCAGCTCCATCCCCTGCCATAAAGGTCAGGCTGGACGGGGCTTGGAGCAACCTGGGCTGGTGGAAGGTGTCCCTGCCCATGGCAGGGGGTGGCACTGGGTGGGCTTTGAGGTCCCTCCCAACCCATTCCATGACTCCACATTCATTCCTTGGCTGGCACACAGAGTTTCTGTTTCTTCTCTGGTCCCAGCCAAGCAGCTCAGGGTCAGAAGACACAGAGAAGTCAGCCCAGGAGGGGTTTTCCTCCCCCTGGAACCAGTGCTTTCTGTCACCTCCCTCTGCTTTAACACAGGAGAAAAAGCCAAAGGGGTGGGGGGGGATTTGGGATACTCAGATGCCTGGAGCACGTGGGATCCAGTGCTCCCACCATCCCATCCAACTGGGAACAAGCCAGACTGACCCAAGCAGGGAAAAATGTTCCTGAGCTGCCTCCCAGGATGAGAACCAGGAGGCAAAACACCTCGAGGGGGTGATGGAGCCTCAGGCACCCCTGCTGAGGGTGACAGAGCACAGGGATGGGCTGCCCAAAGGGGTTGTGGAGATCCCCAAAACCTGCCAGGACACAGTGCTGGGAACCTGCTTTAGGAGAAGCTTGGCCTGGGTGATCCCAAGATCCAACCCCGACCGTCCTGATCCCGAAGAAAAGGCACGACCTGTGCTGTGTTTCCTCTGGGAAACCTCGACCAGCTCCTACAGCCAGTCACTGCTGGCTGAATCCAGCTCACCCAACATCCTGAGTGAGGGAAAACTGGTCACAAACCAGTGTCAAACTGGGTAGAAACCAGTGTCAAACTGGGTAGAAACCAGTGTCAAACTGGGCAGCCATGGGCACTCCTGGCACAGCCCCACACGTGCTGATGGTTCCTCAAGTCTTGCTGGAATTAGGCCCCCAGGAAGCAGGAACACTCTGAAGCAATCCAGGCATTCTTCTGGGGGTGTTTTTCACAAAGGAAGCCCAAAAGCAGAGGTGGAATTGAGGCAGAATAGTCCAGGTTAGAAATCTTTGCTCCTTTAGGATCGTGGGCTGAAAATGCCTTGGAAAGGAGAAAACTGGGGCCACAGATTTTCCTGGCCTGGAGCTGGGTTTGGATCCACCATGGGCAGCACCTCTGCCCATCCCTGCCCCAGCTGAGCACTGTCCAACACCCCTGACACCCACTTTGTCCTCCAGGCTGGAGGAGAAACACTTGCTGCAGATGCTCCACTGGTGGACCAGAAACCCCAGTTTCACCCAAAAAATCACCAATTCTCCTCCATTTCCAATAAAATCAGCTCTTGTTTCAGACCTACCTGCAGTTGGTGTCCCAAGGTCCCTGCAGGGGGTTCAGAGCTGGTTTTGGTGGGATCAACCTGGGAGTGCAGACCAGGTTTAACCAGCCTTGCCTTGAGCTGAGGTGGGGCAGGTTCAGTTAGTCAGAGCTTAAATCCTGCCCTCTGACAGCACCAGGGAGAGGAGGAGAGGAGAGAAACAAAGCTCAGCACAGGTCCAGGGCCGGGCTGGGGGGTTTGAGGAAGTCCTTCCCCTCTGTATCTCCACCAGCATCACGTGTTCAGCAGAACCTCACGGAGCCCCAGAGCCACTGGGGTGGGAAAAGACCTCCAGGATCATCACCCAGCCCAACCTGTGAGGGAGAGTTGGCTTCCTTGTCTCCTGCTGACCTAAAAATCCTCTCACAGACCTAAAAATCCTCTCACAGAGCGTGGGGTGACACAATCAGCGGTGACAGTGATGACAGTGAGTTGATTTTGAGGTTCTCATCTGCCTTCAGTGCCTGCTGGGTGGCAGATAAAGAGCCTCCCAGAAGGGCCAGGGGCTGGAAGGGAACCTCCAGGAGATGATTGGGGGGGACTCACACCCCAAGGGTTGGTTTGGGATGGAGGTGGGAGGCCAAGGAATTCCTTGGGAAAGGGATGAATTCGTCAGCTGGGAGCTCCCCTGGGGAGGAGGCAAAGCTGGGGAGGGGCAGAAGGAGCCCAAGTGGAGCCCAAGGGGTTTGTAGCAGTCCACTGAAAAGAAATGCCTGGATCATGGAATCATGGAATGGGGTGGGTTGGAAGGGATCTGAAAGATCATCCAGTGCCACCCCCTGGGACACCTCCCACCAGCCCAGGTTGCTCCAAGCCCCGTCCAACCTGGCCTGGGACACTTCCAGGGATCCAGGGGCAGCCACAGCTTCTCTGGGAATTCCATCCCAGTCTCTCCCCACCCTCCCAGGGAAGAATTCCTCCCCAATATCCCATCTAACCCCTCCCTTAAACAATTCCCTGTGTCCTGTCCCTCCAGCCCTTGTCCCCAGTCCCTCTCCAGCTCTCCTGGAGCCCCTTCAGGCCCTGGAAGGGGCTCTGAGGTGCCCCCAGAGCCTTGGTGATTCCCAGTATCCATAACACCAGTCTCAAAACCCAGTCCCTCCCTCCCCTACTGTCCTATTTTTTGGGTGCAGGCAGGAAGGAAAGGAAGGGAGATGGTTTTCCCAGGATCTCCAGGCTGTGCCAGCTCTGCAGGAAGCTCAGGAGAAGGAGAAGGAGCTCTCTGAGAGCTGAGGTGGTGACAGGCCCACCTGCACCATCCCATGGCTTCCTGAGAGCCAGGAAACCTTTTCCTTCCACTCCGTGGTCCAGGGAGGGAGAACCTTCCTGGGCAACCACCCCTGGGGAGGGAACTGCTGCCCAGCCAAAGCTCTGCCCTGCTCCCCCCACCTGGGACAGTCCCAGCTGGGAGACATCCTGGAAAATGGACTGGGGAGTGCACTGGGGAGGGATTTTGTAGGGATAGGACGAGGGGGAATGGCCTCGGGCTGAAGGAGGGCAGGGTGAGGGGATGTTGGGAAGGAATCCTTGGCTGTGAGGGGGGTGGGGAGGGGCTGGCACGGGGTGATTGATCCCTGTGGGTCCCTCCCAGCTCGGGGTATTCCCTGATCCTGCGGTTCTGGCTGTGCCAGGGGGGTGTTTTCTCCCCACACCACATATTTGCATTTCTTCAGGCCTTTCTTTCCCTCCTCAGCAAACGAGTCCTCCCAGTTCTTTTGAATTCCCTCCCACTCCAAACAACGGGCTGGCTGAGGAGTGGAACTGTCCCTCCTTCTGTCGGGCTGCCTCACATTCCCCTTGCTTTCCATCGGGGACTCTTGGCTAAACTCATCCTTCCCCTTCTCCCCCAGTCACCAGGAAAGGCTGGGAAAGGAAAGGCTGGGAAAGGAAAGGCTGGGAAAGGAAAGGCTGGGAAAGGAAAGGCTGGGAAAGGAAAGGCTGGGAAAGGAAAGGCTGGAAAAGGAAAGGCTGGGAAAGGAAAGGCTGGTTCTCTGTAGGGCTGGAAAAGCACCTGGATCAGGAGTTCTGCAACTCAGTCACAACACAATGTTTGTGAAAGGGTTGGGATTCATTACTGAGGTGTTTCAATTTTCCTGTTTTTCCCTACTTTGAAAAATTCCCGGAGTTCTGCTGAATGACAAACGGCCTCAGCAAACAGGCTGCAGGGAAATGGAAGCTGAAAATGAGGTTTCAGATGCACACAAAGACACTCTGGGAGAGCCAGACTTAACTGGGGGAGAGCAGCCCTTCCATGGAAATCCCAGATTGCTACAAAACCCGTGGGATTTCACAGAATCACGGAATCATGGAGGCTTTAATTTTAATTTTAATTTTAATTTTAAGCCTCCTTTGTTGAATGTGAATTCAGCCCTCGCACCAGATATAGAATATTATTCCTCTTGTTTGGAAAGTTCAGTTTCCAAGCACCACCCATTAATCCAAGTGCATTAATGCCATGGATTCACCCTCCAAACAGTTTCCAGGAGATCCCACCAGGAGGATGTTTTTTACCCAACCAGCCACGCTCACATCACAAAGCCCTTTTAAATTAACCTAAATTTCAAAGAAATAAGTGGGATTCTTGCCCATTTAGGGTTTGAACCACCTGAGACCCTCCCAGGAGTGCTGGTGTGTTTGGAATTCTCCTCCCCTCAGCCCTGTCCCAGCCAAGCTGAGCTTTGCCACCTTTAGTGCTTATCAACCTTCACAAAATGTAATAATGCTGCTGATGGCAAACTAATTAAACACGTTGACAGCCACGATTTAATTGCTGGGGATGAAGGAACCTCTTGGAAAGAGTCAAAGGGAGGAGTGGACCCTGAAGTGAAGCTTTCCAGGGCAAAGCACCAGCCTGAAAACTGGTTTTGTTTGCTCTGTTTGCATCTTGTTGCTACATCTCAAGGTCGAGTTTAACCCCTGATGGTCCCACAGAGCAGAAAAATGGGATTTTTTTCCTTTGAAGCTCAGCCAAAATGTCATGAATATGATTTTATCAATAGAATCATGGAATGGTTTGGGTGGGAAGGGACCTTAAAGCCCATCCAGTGCCACCCCTGCCATGGGCAGGGACACCTTCCACCAGCCCAGGGTGCTCCAAGTTTATCCAGCCTGGCCTTGCAGAGGTGTCCATGACTTGGGTGCTGCTCCTCACACCAGTGAATAAACCAGGGCAGCAAAGTTGCTTAAAATCATCAAGAGACAAAACTGGAACAACCAAGAATTCCACCCTTCCCTTGTTTTAATTAAAGCTGCAACATCCAAACCCTCGGGTGGGATCGGGGTCTCCTTTGGCCTCGGGAATCACAATCACAGAACGGGGTTTGGGGTTGGGTTTGGGGTTGGGTTTGGGGTTGGGTTTGGGGGTTTGTTTTCTCTTTAAACTGAGATCAGTGTTAAATCACCTTGCAAATGTGGATTTTATAGAATCCCAGAGTCATCAAGGCTGGGAGAGACCTCCAGGATCATCCAGTCATAGAAGCACCACCAGGATCACCCCTAATCCACGTCCCCAAGGGCCACATCCAGACACCTCTGGGACACTCCCAGACACGGGGATTCCACCACCTCCCTGGGACACTGATTCCAGGGCTCAGGAGGGCCCAGCAGCCCCCAGCACCGAGGTGGAACCAAAGCAAACTGCACTCAGGGCACGGGCAGGGCAAATAACGGGGGTGGGTTTTTTCCCCAGTCAAAAAGGAGGAAGAGGGACGAGGCTCCCTCCCTGACTCCACCCAGAGCAAACCCCACACAAAAGGCCTCTGTTGTGTCTTCACAGGCAAAAAAAATCCCCTGGGTTCCACTTGGATTGATAACCTGCCAGAAACTGGGGGGGAAAGAATGTAAATGAAAGGTTGGTTTGGAGAATGAGGGCTCCAAGGGTGTGTGTCTGTCACTGTTTGGGGGGTTGCACATTCCCAGGGACTCTGGGGAACAGCACAGGGAGGACATGGAGCTGCTGGAGAGAGGCCAGAGCAGGAACCAAGAGGATCCCAGGGCTGGAGCAGCTCTGCTGGGAGGAAAGGCTGGGAGAGCTGGGATTGTTCAGCCTGGAGAGGAGAAGCTTTGGGGTGACCTGTGGCCTTCCAGGACCTGAAGGAGCTCCAGGAAAGATGGAGAGAGACTATTTCCAAGGGTGACAGGACAAGGGGAATGGCTTCAAAGTGACAAAAAGCAGGGTTAGATGGGATATTGGGAAGGAATTCCTGGCTGGGAGGGTGGGGAGGCCCTGGCCCAGGTTGCCCAGAGAAGCTGTGGCTGCCCCTGGATCCCTGGAAGTGTCCAAGGCCAGGTTGGACGGGGCTTGGAGCACCCTGGGCTGGTGGAAGGTGTCCCTGCCCATGGCAGGAGGTGGCACTGGATGAGCTTTAAGTTCCCTTCCAACCCAAACCATTCCATGATTCCATGAAATATCCAACCTTTCCTCCCCACAGACCAGGGCAAGGAATGAACCCATCCCTCCCTTCTCCCAGGTAACAAGTGACAGGACAAGAGGAAATGGCCTCAAGTTGCTCCAGGGAGGTTTAGATTGGATATTAAAGGAAATTCTCCACAGAAAGGGTTGTAAAGCCTTGGAATGGGCTGTCCAGGGAAGTGGTGGAGTCATCATCCCTGGAATTGTCCAAAAAACGTGGATATGGCAGTTATGGACACACTGACCATGGTGGGGCTGGGTTGACAGTTGGCCTTGATGACCTTCAGGCCTTTTCCAACCTTAATGATTCTGTGATTCCCGTAACTTCCCTCCGTTCCCAGAGGTTCCCAAAATGCATCTGGCACTTGATCTCCCTGCCCTTGGCTCCCTCACAGACCTGACCCACTGTCAGAGCCATTCTGGGGCTCCTTCCATCCACAGCCCAGTTCCCATGTCCGAGGGGGTTGACAGGGAAACAAGGTCTGGGGGCTCCTGGGCAGATCCCAGGTGAGGGCTGGGAGGAGGGAAGGACTAATCAAACACTGGGATTAATCAAACACTGGGATTAATCAAACACTGGGATTAATCCTCCAAAGCCCACACTGGGGCTTGTCCTCGGCAAACATCAGGCTCCAGGAAGCCTCTGCCTCCAGCCACAGGCTGAGCAGAGACACTCAGAGGTGAGAGAAGGCTCTGGAAAGGCCAGGAAGAAATCCCTGAGCGCGAGCGGGGCATCCTAAAACAGCCCCGAGCCAGGGCTGAGCTCCCGGCTCGGGAAGTCCCAGGGAGCTCTCAGAGCTCTTTCCCGGAACACTTCATGAATTAAATCCTCCTGGAAATCGATATTTTATACCCCAGGGCAGCCAGGGATCGATCTGGGTTCTGGGAATTGTCCTTCCTGCAGGCTGGACTCAGGGGGTGGTGAGCGGGAAGGGGGCTGGCGCGGGCGGGCGGCGCTGGCACCGCTCCTCTCCTTGGCACCAAACGCCATCCTCTGTCCTGCTGAGTCACCCAGAGCTGCTCCAGCGCTGGAGATGCTCCTTTATGCAAGGATAACTCCCTGGACCCCAAGAGCTGTCCCCTCCTGCCCAGGGGGAGGGGGAAGCAGAAGGGGCCGTTTCGCTCCCGTGACTCAACTCGCCACCGAGACGAGTTTCAGCTGCTTCGGCTGATGCTGCAAAATCCCAGCTGGGATAGGACAGGGATAGATGGGATATTGGGAAGGAATTCCTGGCTGGGAGAGTGGGGAGGCCCTGGCCCAGGTTGCCCAGAGAAGCTGTGGCTGCCCCTGGATCCCTGGAAGTGTCCAAGGCCAGGTTGGACGGGGCTTGGAGCAACCTGGGCTGGTGGAAGGTGTCCCTGCCCATGGCAGGGGTGGCACTGGATGAGCTTTAAGGTCCCTTCCAGCCCAAACCATTCCAAGATTCCATAATTCATTCTATCATTCTATGATCAAGAGTTTCCAGTGTTCCCAAATTATTCCTAATTCCAAGTGAAGGTTGGATGACGGATCTGAGTGGGATGTTACACGGGGGTGGAATTTCTCAGGTGTCACAAAATCCCAGGATGGTTTGGGTTGGAAGGGACCTTAAATCCCATCCAGTGCCACCCCTGCCATGGGCAGGGACACCTTCCACCAGCCCAGGTTGCTCCAAGTTCCATTCAACCTGGCCTTGGACACTTCCAGGGATACAGGGGCAACCTCTGCCAGGGTCTCCCCACCCTCCCAGCCAGGAATTCCTTCCCAATATCCCATCTATCCCTGCCCTCTGGCAGTGGGAGCCATTCCCCTTGTCCTGTCCCTCCAGCCCTTGTCCAACATCCCTCTCCAGTGATGCTCAACTGAAATGAAAGGTATGGAAGTGTTTTGCTTTCCTGCTCTCTGATCCATCTATCCAACCTAAATTTCCCCTCTGGCAGTTTGAAGCCATTCCCCCTTGTCCTGTCCCTCCAGCCCTTGGAAATAGTCTCTCTCCATCTTTCCTGGAGCCCCTTCAGGTCCTGGAGGGCCACAATCAGTTCCCCCCAAAGCTTCTCCTCTCCAGGCTGAAGAATCCCAGCTCTCCCAGCCTGTCTCCCCGGGGAAGCTGCTCCAGCCCCTGCTGATTTTCCCCTGCCCAGCACGACCCTGGAAGGCTCTGGAACCCCCTGGATGCTGCCAAGGATGGGAAGTTCCTGCTGCAGCCTCTCCCACCCGGCCCAGTTTGCCAGAGGGATTTCCAGAGCCGAGGGAAATTCCACCTGCTTTTTAATCCCACCCATTCCAGCTGCTAAACCACCCTCCTGGTTTAAACCACCCTCCTCAGCCAGGACCTGCTGGAACCCCCAGGAATCCTGCCCTGCCTTCTTCAGGAGCTGCTTTACAGCTGGAATTAAAGCTGGAATCAAAGTTTCCATTCCCTAATGGCAAGGAGGCAGCTCCCAGAGCTGAAGGGACCTGGAGAAGTTCTTGGTTACTCAGCAAATTGCTTCGGGGCTTTTGTTGAGCGATTTAGGAATCTCATTTTAGTGGTTTAGCACTGTCAGAGTGAATAAACCCAACAATCCCAGGCTTTGCTGGGATTTGTTGGGATTTACAACCTGAAAGATTCCCTCAGAGTGCTCACAAATCCTGACAGTGGAAAACAAGAGGAGGAAAAACCTGCTTTTTGCTGAGTTGTGTGTTTTCCCAACTCGAAGAACACCAGTAAGTGGATCATTAATTTAATCACCACGAGGCTCAATCCTGCCCAGTTCAGCTCCAATCCTGGAAAAAGTCCCTCTCCTTCCTTTTTACAACCCCTTTTAGGCTCTGGAAGGGGCTCTAAGGTCTCCCTGGAGCTTTCCCTTCTCCAGGGTGAACACTGTAGCCGGTTCTCTTCACAATAAATCAAATTAAGGCATCATTTGGGATGATTTTATCCATAAATTAATACACCCTGGGAATTAGCATCACTTTATCCAGAGGCTACAGGGAGCTGAGCACCTGAACTTCCCCTTTTCCAGCTGGAACCAGCCAGTTTTCCCTCGGTGTGGCCCAGGGGGCTCCTTTAAAATCAGAAGAATTAAGAAGAAAACAGAGTTTGCAAAGGTACGATCAGAAAATCATGGAATGGTTTGGGTTGGAAGGGACCCGAGGGATCTTTTCCACCCCTGGGTGGGAGCCTGAGGTTTGAGTTGTGAGGCTCCAGGTTGTTGTTGGTGGATATTTAGCTCCACCTATGGGCACCTCCACGGAGCTCCGGGAATCCTCGGAATTAAAGCATTTAGTAAAAGTTCGGAGGCTCTGATTCCAGAATGGAGGTTGGAGGAGACCTTCAGGATCAGCCATGGAAGCACCACCAGGGTCACCCCCAATCCATGTCCCCAGGGGCCACATCCAGACACAGCCCGGGGTGCTCGGGGAGTTTTGGGACTTCCAAAATATGGACAAAAAGATGATTCCATGAAGTGTCTGCCCAGAGGGGTTGAGGACTCACCATCCCTGGAAGTGTCCAAGGCCAGGTTGGAGCAATCTGGGATAGTGGGAGGTGTCCCTGCCCATGGCAGGGGGTGGCACTGGATGGGCTTTGAGGTCCCTCCCAACCCAAACCAGTCTGGGATTCTGAGGATGAGGAGATCGTACAGAAAAAAATAAATCAGATGCAACCTCATATTTCTGATCCCTTCTTTCTCTCTGTTGGTTTGTGTCTGTCTGGAACAGGACTTGGACTGTCAGTTCTCTGAATCCCAGAATCCCCAGGGTTGGGAGAGACCTCCAGGATCATCCAGTGCCACCCCAGCACCACCAGGATCACCCCCAATCCACGTCCCCAAGGGCCACATCCAGACACCTCTGGGACACTCCCAGACACAGGGACTCCACCACCTCCCTGGGACACTCATTCCAAGGCCTGACCCCTCCTGCAGGGAAAAAGTGTTCCTAATTTCTCATCTGAACCTGTTCTGGGGCAATTCAAGGCCATTCCCTCTCATCCCTTAAATATCTTATATCTATTAAATACATTCTACTATATCCATCAAATACATTCTATTATATCCATTAAATACATTCTATTATATCCATTAAATACATTCTATTATAGCCATTAAATATATTATATCTCTTTAATATCTCATATTACATTGCTTAAATATATTCCATTATATCCATTAAATATCTTATGTCCCTTAAATATCCCAGTCACCTCTGGGGCCTTGCTTTGACTGGAAATATTGAAAATTTGATGTGATTTGAAAGCTCAGTGTCAAAATGTTAAGAGTATCTCGGGGAAGGTCTTTAACAGTGGTTGGTTTGTTGTTTTTTTTTTAGCCAGTTCGTGAATTAAAAATTAAAAAAAATTTTTAAAAAAGCATTTAAAAGGTGTAATTTTTGGCAAAAAGCACGTTGGGCAAGGGAGGATAAAAGCAAAGAGGATGGGTTTGTCTTCCCCAAGATGTTATTTGGGGAATAATAATACACATTATTAATTTTTATTAATTAATAATTAATTATTAATTTTTTTATTAATTAATTATTAATTAATTTTATTATTAATATAATATTTGGGGTATAATACACCTTATGGCTGCACAGGGATTATTATAAAACACTATGAGGTCGATCCCTTTGTTCAGAAGCAGCATCAGGCACAGGAGGAGCAGTTTTTAAACCGGAATATTCTGCATTTTATTCATCAGCAGATTCTCACCCTTCCACTGAGAAGCAAAAGGTTGGAAAGCTTTTCCAGGAATAGATTTATTTGGTTATTAAGGATGTGACCTGGCAATAGATCCTTCCCCCCCCTCCCCTTTGCAAAAATCCCAATTTTTGGTGTGATTTTTGTGCAGAAACACCACGACACCTTACAAGAAAGACAACCAAAATATTTTAATTTAAATATGCCCCGTGCTATACAACTGTAGAAAATACCAACCAAGCATTCAGTTGAACATTAAAAAGAAAAAAGGACCAGGAAAAGCCAAGGAGACACAACCAGGAACACGCTGTCACCATTCCAAGATTCCCAGGCTTTCCCAGTGGCCACTTTCTGGGTGTGGGAAATGGTTAAAAATCACGGATTTTGGTGGGTTTCAGTTGAAAAGCAGCACTGTTGGTTTTTTTAGGGAACAGAAGAGCAGCTCCCTGTGATGGAGAAGTCGTGTTGGGATTTGCCACGGGTGGAAAAGGACGGGAATTCTTCCATTTTCAACTGGATGAGACATTGAGTCCAGCAGGAACTGGAGAAACGTGGGAAAAATAATCTTGGAAAGGCTTAAAGGCAGTTGTGGCAAACCTGCTTGACTCCTTTCTTTTGGGGGCTGGTAGCCAAGGCCATAGCCCCAGCTGGATGTTGTACCCCCAAAATAACCTGATTTTCCCTCTGTGTCCATCCAAGAGCTCCAGCAGGACACGGAATCAGCTCTTTTTAACACCAAGGATCAGGGTTTCTTCCAGTTTCCAGGGATCAGTGATCAAAACCAGAGCAGAAAATTCCACATATCCCTGTTCTCCAGTCACTGGTTTCCCTTTCACTTGGCACCACCAGTCCTTGTTTCCCAGCTTGGGATGGCTCCATTCCACATCTTCGGTTTTCAAACAGGTATTATTGAAAGAAAGCAAGGGTGTTTGAGTCAATATTTGCTTCAAACTCCTTCTCAGACCAACTGTGGCAAAAGCAGAGCAGGAGGGAACCACGTCTGGATTCCTAAAAACTTCCCAACAAACTTCCTAAGACCCATAAATGACATTTTCCACAAAAATCAGTTCCTATCTCTTCCCCCAAAAATACCTGTTTCAAGGTGAGGATCTCCAGTTTTAAAAAAAACAAGTAATAAAATACATTTCTCTCTCATCTTTTTGGTTGTTTCTTTTTTGCCTTGGAATTGGGATTAATTATCAGGACTGTCTGGAACAATATAAAACCCCTAAAGCTTCTCCCCCACATTGCCATGATTTCAATGTGCATTACTTGGCATTAAAGCATCTCACACCAGCTCAGTCTGGAGGCAAAGCTAAGAAAGTTTGGGAGTTCTGGAGGTACAAAGCCAGTAGAAAAAGATCCAAGTGTGCAGCCTGTAGTAGGAATGGACAAGGCAAAGGCACCATCTCTCCTCCCTGTAATTTTCCAATCACCATTCAACCTTTTCTCACCAAAAAAACGCAGATTCAAGTCCCTCCAGCACTGAAAAAATTCTGAATATGCACCATTAGCCTTATTTATACCCTTAAAAGTCCTTTTTCCCCCCCCCCCCCCAAGTCAAAGCTACCAAACAAGTGTCATTGAAGATATAAATTATCAGAACTTAAATAATTTAAAATCCATTCATTTCAGCAAGTCTCCCGTTGCACCTTTTTTTTTTTCCCCATTGTTTTTTGCCAGATAAAACCCCACTGGAGGCATTTCAAAGGTGAACATTTTTAAAAGCACAGGTCTCCACAGCACCTAAATCAGGGGGGCTGAAGGGATTTTGTGCCTGCTGGTAAAGCAGTGCCAATAAAAACAAATATAAATATATGTATTTACACACCTAGAGGGAAATCTGGGATAATAAATACCTTAAACCTCCCCGATTTCCTGCTCGTGAGAAACTCTAGAAAATAACTCAGAAGTTACTTTAGAAGACCAAGGATGCACATGCACAAAATGCAGGAGGAGAAAAAGTACTTTTTTTTTTGAGTTTTAAGGACTTTAATCCTTAAAACCTTCTCTGTCATCCCGAGGTTTTTCCATCCAACCGGAGGATTTAAGAGTCAGGCAAGGAAAAGCTCCTTCACCCCCCAAAAATAAACCCTATTTTTGTCTTAGTTTGTCTCCAAATATCATCTTCTCCCAGTGATTTGGGAATACCCCCAGGGATCAACCTGCAGCCTCAAAAAAATCGGGATGAAACTTCCTTTATTTTTTCTCTCAGCCGGGGAATTTCTCCAGCGCCGCCGTCAAACCCAACGGGGTGGTTTGTTTTTTTTTCCCTGGGAAGTTTCCTACTGGGAAAAAAACCCCAAAAACCAAACCCAGCAGCAGCAGCAGCAGCTCAGCTGAGATGGGCGGGGGTGTAGTCGGGTCTCCGGGTCTGGATGATTTTGGGTTTGGGTTTTTTGGGCTCCTCGTCGCCGCCGTCGCTCTCCCGGTCGCTCTCGCACACGTGCACGACCACGCTGGGGGTGGTGGCGGTGGCCGCGTGCAGCTCGTACTTGTCACCTGCAGGACAACAACAACAAAACACCCCAAAAATGGGATTAAAAAGCCTCCATTCTGCATAGAAAAAAATTTAGTCTGGGAGGTTTTTTTTAAGGCGTAAAGATAAAATTGCACGAGGTTGATGAACGATGAGACGTCGAGCGTCCCGAAGGGTTTTAGTGAGCGCTGAGTTCAACGCTGGGTTTGTCTGAATGTAAAGAATTGCTTGAAAGCAGATTTACAAGGCCAAGGGCTGGGTCCTGCCTTTTGGTCACAACAACCTCATGCAGCGCTACAGGCTGGGCCAGAGGGGCTGGAGAGCAGCCAGGCAGGAAGGGAGCTGGGAGTGGGGATGGACAGGGAGCTGAACAGGAGCCAGGGTGTGCCCAGGGGGACAAGAGGGCCAATGGATCCTGGCCTGGCTCAGGAACAGTGTGGCCAACAGGTCCAGGGAAGTGATTCTTGCCCTGGGCTCAGCGCTGGTGAGGCCACCCCTGGAGTGCTGGGTCCAGTTCTGGGCCCTCAGCTCAGGAAGGACATGGAGGGGCTGGAGCAGGTGCAGAGGAGAGCAACGAGGCTGGGGAAGGGACTGGAGCACAAGTGCTGTGAGGAGAGGCTGAGGGAGCTGGGGCTGTTCAGCCTGGAGAAGAGGAGGCTCAGGGGAGACCTCCTCACTCTCTGCAACTCCCTGACAGGAGGGGGGAGCCAGGGGGGGGTTGGTCTCTTTTCCCAGGCAACCATCAGCAAGACAAGAGGGCTGGGTCTGCAGCTGTGCCAGGGGAGGGTTAGGTTGGATATTAGGAAGAATTTCTTTGCAGAGAGGGTGCTCAGCCATTGCAATGGGCTGCCCAGGGAGGGGGTGGATTCTCCATCCCTGGAGGTGTTTAAGGACAGACTGGATGTGGCATCAGTGCCATGGGCTGGGAACCACAGCGGGGTTGGATCAAGGGTTGGACTGGATGATCTGGGAGGTCCCTTCCAACCCAGCTGGTTCTGTGATAAAAATTTAGTTTGGGAGGTTTTTAAGGTGTAAAAATAAAACTGCACGAGGCTGATGAGACGTCGACCGTCCCGAAGGGTTTTAGTGAGCACTGACTTCAAAGAATACATTATTATATATATGTTTTTAATCATCTTAAACTGTTGCTGTTCATACAATTTAGTTGATGAAGGAAAAATGCCAACTTTTACAGATTTCTTGGAGGAACACTGCCATGGCAATTGAAAAATCCATGGGATTTTGTGCCTGCTGGAAAAGCAGTGCCAATAAAAACAAATATAAATATATGTATTTACACATCTAGAGGGAAATCTGGGATAATAAATACCTTAAACCTCCCCAGTTTCCAGAAGCTCGTGAGAAACTCTAGGAAATAACTCCAAGTTGCTTTAGAAGAACAAGGATACACAGGCACAAAATGCAGGAGGAGAAAAAGTACAATTTTTTTAAGGAATTTAATCCTTCAAACCTTCTCTGTTATCCTGAGGTTTTCCAGGCAACTGGAGGATTTAAGAGTCAGGCAAGGAAATTTTATAATGAATTTTTCTCTCTGTTTAGGGTTATAAAAGCTCACCAAAACACTGGTGTTATCAGAGAGACAAAAAGATTTTCCCTGGACAAAACTGAAGGTGCTGGTAGAAAAATGCTTCAGGTTACATGAAGTAAAAGTGGTTTTGCTGCTGTGAAAAAAGGGAGTGAAAAAAGAAATAAACCCACAAAAAGGGCCAACTTTTAGTGCCTTAACTATTTATTTTAAGAGCTACAGGTTTCTTTTTGGCATTCCTAAAAATTCCAAGGAAAGCCTGGAGTAAAGAAACAGCAGCTCTGAACTTTCACACCAACAGCAGCTGTTGGTATGAAATAATATTCTTTATAATATTGGTATGAAATGTTATTATTTATAATTATTTATAATTAAATAATAATATTTATCATATTATAAATAATATATAATGAACATATATAATGAATATAATAATATTTATCATATTATAAATAATATATAATGAACATATATAATGAATATAATAATATTTATAACATTATAAATAATATATATAAGGAATATATAATTAATATAATAATATTTATAATATTATAAATAATATATATAAGGAATATATATATATAAGAAATATATATATATATATATATATATATATATAATGAATATATATTATATATTCATTCAACATGTTCCATCCAAATCAGCTTTGTTTCCAAAAGCAGCTTCAGGAAAATTAAAATCTTTGATTAAAAAAAAAAATATGTCATTTAATTTAAAACTATTTATTTCAGCAGCAGGATCCTGGATGGAAAGATTTAAAGTCCTACAGGAGGGACCCAAAATTCTTCCCTGCCCTTTTCTCCCTAAACTGAGGAATAAAAATCCTCCAGGAAAATCAAATCAGGCTCAAGTTTTATTCCCTTTAATCCTGTCACTAAATGTGGCCATTTTTCTCTCCCCTCTAATTAATAATAAATCAGAGTTAGACTGGGGGGGAAATATTAATTTGCAGCAATTTTCAGGGAGAAGTTTGAGGGAGAAAATGAAATGGGGTCGTTAATCACTGAAAAAAAAGGGATGGCAGGAAATTTTTCCTCTTAATTTCAAAGGAATATTAGGTTTTCTCCCACACTTAGCAGTGGTTTCCTCCTCCTTAAATTCCTTGAATTCCTTAAATTCCATAGAGGAATTTAAGCCCAGCTCTGAGCTGGGTCAGTCTTAGTCCTGAGCCAGGACTAAAAGGTGTGGAAATCCCCAATTTCCCCTTCATTTTGGGGAAGCTGCTGCTTTAAAAATATTAATTAACGAGGTGATAATTGAAGGAGCGTTTGTGCTCTCAACAAATCCCATTGTGGAGCTCTGGGTCCTCCAAGGAATCCTGTGGAATTACTCCAGGGGTAAGAAATCCAGGTCCTCCAAGGAATCCTGTGGAATTACTCCAGGGGTAAGAAATCCTCATTTTTCTAAGTGTTCCTTCTGCCATTACAAGTTTAACTGGGAGATAATGATTTCCTGGGAAAGTTTGGGAAGCTCAGGAAGCTCAAAGGGTGTTTTGCTCACTCCCAATCCCGTTTTTTTTCCCAATTCTCACCTGGTCCTAGCTTGGAAATTGCATATAAAAGGTCGTAGTTGATGACTGGAGTTGCATCTTCCACTTGTTTCCAATCCACGGGGGGAGAGGCAGGAGGGGAAATCAGGAACTGCTTGTCTGGATTTGGAGGGGCCAAGTGGGAGCTTCCAATGTGCAAAGTCTGGGAATAAAAAGAAAAGGCAGGAAAGCCCAAAGCTGGGTCATTGTCATCCAGGAATTCGTCACTCAGGAGGGATTTTAAGGTGTTGTTCTCTGCCAGGGACTGGGGGTGGCAGCACGAGCCAGGATTCCACAGCCAAGCCCCCCCATCCAATTCCCAGGAAACTTCCAAGGAAGTTCCCTTTAAATCCCCTGCTTTCCCTTAAAATAAATTGGTTTTGATTTGAATATATTTTATTTCTAGATCTGCCCATAAAATCCCGGAGTGGGAGGAAGCTGGACCTGGCCTTTAATGACAAATGGGGTGGGAAGGCAACACCACAGGGAGAGTGCTGGGAATTCCCAGAGGGATAGAAATGAACTGGGACATCCCAAATGGACACACAGGGATTCCTTTTCCCACACAGAAATTCATCTTCCCATACAAGGACTCATTTTCCCACCCAGGGATTCCTTTTTCCATACAGGGATTTGTTTTCCCACACAGGGATTCATCTTCCCACACAAGGATTCCTTTTCCTCATCCAGGGACTCATTTTCCCATACAGGGATTCCTTTTCCCACACAAGGATTCATCTTCCCATACAAGGAATTCCCTTTTCCACATAGGGATTCCTTTTCCCACACAGGAATTCATTTTTCCCCACAGGAATTCCTTTTCCCACACAGGAATTCATTTTTCCCACACAGGAATTCCTTTTTCCATACAAGGATTCATTTTCCCTCACAGTTATTTCTTTTCCCACATAGGGATTCATTTTTCCACACAGGAATTCCTTTTCCCCACACAAGGACTCATTTTTCCCAGACAGGAATTCCTTTTCCTTTATAGGAATTCCTTTTCCCACACAGGGATTCATTTTCCCTCACAGAGATTCATTTTCCCACACAAGGATTCATTTTTCCCACACAGGAATTCCTTTTCCCATTCCAGGATTCCTTTTCCCATACAGGAATTCCTTTTCCCACAAAAGGACTCATTTTCCCATTCCAGGATTCATTTTCCCATTCCAGGATTCCTTTTCCCACACAGGGATTCATTTCCCATCCAACTTTCAGAGGGAAACCCGGAGCAGCTCCCAAACCTCACCCAGATTCCCAGAGTTCCTTTGGCAGCTCCCATGGAGATCTCCAAGAACAGGCTGCACAGGAAAAGCCTGGAATGTGCAGCTCTCCCCTTGGATCCCCTCAGGACACTCCCTGAAATCCCAATTCCCAGCACCTCCAAGGTTATCCCCAGGGATCCAACCCCAAATCCCCAGGGAGCTCTAGGCCCCCCTGGACCCTCCAAGCCATGGAAGTGCCAGAATTCCCAGGGAATTCCTACCCAGGAGCAGCTTTACCTGAGCAAAGCAGAGTTTGAGCTCTTTTCCCAGGAAGTGTGTCCTGTGCAGCTGGATCCTGGCATTGGCCCCAGCCAGGGGGTTGCTCAAGTGCTGAAGATTCCTTTTCCCTCACAGGAATTCCTTTTCCCACACAGGAATTCCTTTTCCCACACAGGAATTCCTTTTCCCACACAGGGATTTCTTTTCCCATACAGGGATTCCTTTTCCCATACAAGGATTCATTTTCCCATGCAGGAATTCCTTTTCCCACACAGGAATTCCTTTTCCCACACAAGGATTCCTTTTCCCATTCCAGGATTCCTTTTCCCACACAGGGATTCCTTTTCCCACACAAGGATTCCTTTTCCCATTCCAGGATTCCTTTTCCCATTCCAGGATTCATTTCCATGGAAGCTTTGGTGCTTCCATGACTCCCCAGGAGCAGTTTTACCTGAGCAAAGCAGAGTTTGAGCTCTTTTCCCAGGAATTGTGTCCTGTGCAGCTGGATCCTGGCATCAGCTGCAGCCAGGGGGTTGCTGAAGATTCCTATTCCCACACAGGAATTCCTTTTCCCACACAGGGATTCCTTTTCCCCACACAAGGATTCATTTTTCCCACACAGGAATTCCTTTTCCCACACAAGGACTCATTTTCCCATTCCAGGATTCATTTCCCATTCCAGGATTCCTTTTCCCACACAGGGATTCATTTCCCATCCAACTTTCCGAGGGAAACCCGGAGCAGCTCCCAAACCTCACCCAGATTCCCAGAGTTCCTTTGGCAGCTCCCATGGAGATCTCCAAGAACAGGCTGCACAGGAAAAGCCTGGAATGTGCAGCTCTCCCCTTGGATCCCCTCAGGACACTCCCTGAAATCCCAATTCCCAGCACCTCCAAGGTTATCCAAGCGATCCCCAGGGATCCAAGCCCAAATCCCCAGAGAGCTCTGGGCCCCCTGGACCCTCCAAGCCATGGAAGTGCCGGAATTCCCAGGAAGCTTTACCTGAGCAAAGTAGAGTTTGAGCTCCTTGCCCAAGAAGTGTGTCCTGTGCAGCTGGATCCTGGCATCGGCCGCAGCCAGGGGGTTGCTGAAGATTCCTTTTCCCACACAGGAATTCCTTTTCCCCACACAAGGATTCATTTTTCCCACACAGGAATTCCTTTTCCCACAAAAGGACTCATTTTCCCATTCCAGGATTCATTTCCCATTCCAGGATTCCTTTTCCCACACAGGGATTCATTTCCCATCCAACTTTCAGAGGGAAACCCGGAGCAGCTCCCAAACCCCACCCAGATTCCCAGAGTTCCTTTGGCAGCTCCAGAGCTGCTCCCATGGAGATCTCCAAGAAGAAGCTGGAAAAGCCTGGAATGTGCAGCTCCCCTTGGATCCCCTCAGGACACTCCCTGAAATCCCAATTCCCAGCACCTCCAAGGTTATCCCCAGGGATCCAAGCCCCAAATCCCCAGGGAGCTCTGGGCCCCCCTGGACCCTCCAAGCCATGGAAGTGCCGGAATTCCCAGGAAGTTTTACCTGAGCAAAGTAGAGTTTGAGCTCTTTCCCCAGGAATTGTGTCCTGTGCAGCTGGATCCTGGCATCGGCCGCAGCCAGGGGGTTGCTGAAGATTCCTTTTCCCACACAGGAATTCCTGTTCCCACACAGGGATTCCTTTTCCCACACAAGGATTCCTTTTCCTACACAGGGATTCCTTTTCCCACACAGGAATTCCTTTTCCCACACAGGAATTCCTTTTCCCACACAGGGATTCCTTTTCCCATACAAGGATTCATTTTCCCACAAAGGAATTCCTTTTCCCACACAAGGATTCCTTTTCCCACACAAGGATTCCTTTTCCCATACCAGGATTCCTTTTCCCATGCAGGAATTCCTTTTCCCACACAAGGATTCCTTTTCCCATTCCAGGACTCCTTTTCCCATTCCAGGATTCATTTCCATGGAAGCTTTGGTGCTTCCATGACTCCCCAGGAGCAGCTTTACCTGAGCAAAGCAGAGTTTGAGCTCTTTCCCCAGGAACTGTGTCCTGTGCAGCTGGATCCTGGCATCAGCTGCAGCCAGGGGGTTGCTGAAGCTGACCCGGACCCTGCGGAAGCTGCGGAAGTACTGGAATTTGGGCTCCCGGTCGAAGGGCAGGAACAGCGACTCGAACTTGGCCTGGCAGGGAAAGGAAGGGAGAAGGGAATGGGAAATGTTGGGGTTGCAACGAGAAATGAGGGCAAATGGAAAGAGGAATAAAGAAAATAAATAATAATTACAAAATAAATGATAATAAAATTAAAAAGAATAAAAGAAATAATAATAAAATCAATAACAATAAAATAAATAATAATAAATTAATAATAAAAGAAATAATAATAAAATAAAGATAATAAAATAAAAATAGTAAATCAATAATAAAAGAAATAATAATAAAATAAAGATAATAAAATAAAAATAATAAAATAAAAATAATAAAATAAAAATAATAAAATAAAAATAATAAAATCAATAATAATAAAACAAATAATAATAAAATAAGTAATAATAAAAGAAATAACAATAAAAGATAATAAAAATAATAATAAAATAAAGATAATAAAATAAAAATAATAAATCAATAATAAAAGAAATAATAATAAAATAAAGATAATAAAATAAAAATAATAAATCAATAATAAAAGAAATAATAATAAAATAAAGATAATAAAATAAAAATAATAAAATAAAAATAATAAAATAAAAATAATAAAATCAATAATAATAAAACAAATAATAATAAAATAAGTAATAATAAAAGAAATAATAATAAAATCAATAATAATAAAAGAAATAACAATAAAAGAAATAATAAAAAATAAAAATAATAAAATGAATAATAATAATAAAAGAAATAACAATAAAAGAAATAATAATAAAATAAAAATAATAAAATAAATAATAATAAAAGAAATAACAATAAAAGAAATAACAATAAAAGAAATAACAATAAAAGAAATAATAATAAAATAAAAATAATAAAATAAATAATAATAAAAGAAATAATAATAAAATAAAAATAATAAAATAAATAATAATAAAAGAAATAAAATATAAATAATAATAAAATAGAAATGAATATGTAAGGAAATATAAAGGAATAAAATATTAAAAGTCGTTTATTTGTAAAAATAAATTAAAATATAAAAAGCTGAATTTTGGTGAATTTTTTCCTACCATATTTTGACTTTTTTTCCTACCATATTTTGACTTTTTTTCCTACTGTATCACTACTGTATTTTGCACTTTTTTCCTACTATATTTTGAATTTATAAGGAGTGAAAAAAAAGCAGCAAAGCTCACATAAGAAGGTAGGAATCTGAAACAGGCCCAGGACCCTCCTGTGCCCCAGAGCTGAGATACAACCACGAAAAATAACCCAAATTGACCCCAAATCACATTTCCAAGTTCATGTTCAACCTTTAACCCCAGAGATTTGTGCAAAATATATGTATTCTATATCTGTCTATATATATTTAATGTGTGTGATCATACAGGTGAGAAATGTCCCACTGGCAACTCAATAAAATGTTATTTTTGCCCTTAAGGTCACTGCATTAGGATTTATATCTATTAAATATATTAAGTATATTATATTGTGCCTCTTAAACACATTATATTATATCCATCAATACATTATACCCATTAAATACATTCCATTATATCCATTAAATATCCTACATGATATCCATTTAATATCTTGTATTATATCCCTTAAATATCTTATATTATATTCCTTAAATATCTTGTATTATATCCATTAAATACATTCTATTATATCCATTAAATACATTCTATTATATCCATTAAATACATTCTATTATATCCATCAAATACATTCTATTATATCCATCAAATACATTCCATCTATTAAATATCTTACATTATATCCATCAAATACATTCCATTCTATCCATTAAATATCTTGTATTATATCCATTAAATACATTCTATTATATCCATTAAATATACTATATCCCTTAAATATCTCATATTATATTCCTTATAAATATTTCATTATATCCCTTAAATCTTACATTATATCCCTGAAATATCCTATATTGTATTGCTTAAATATCTTGTATTATATCCCTTAAATATCTTGTATTATATCCCTTAAATATCTTATATCCATTAAATACATTCTATTATATTCATTAAATATCTTATATCCCTTAAATATCCCATATTATATTGCTTAAGTATATTCCATTCTATCCATTAAATATCTTATCTTATATCCATTAAATATCTTGCATTATATCCCTCAAATATCTTATATTGTATCCATTAAATACATTCTATTATAGCCATTAAATATATTATTAATAATATATAATATATTATTATATCTATTAAATATCCCATATTATATCCCTTAAATATCTCATATCCCCTAAATATCCCATATTATATTGCTTAAATATATTCCATTATATCCATTAAATATCCCATATTATATCCCTTTAATATCTTATATTATATCCCTTAAACATCCCATAGGATATTGCTTAAATATATTCCATTATATCCATTAAATATTCCATATTATATCCCTTAAATATCTTATATCCCTTAAATATCCCATATTATATTGCTTAAATATATTGCATTATATCCATTAAATATCCCATATTATGTCCCTTTAATATCTTATATTATATCCCTTAAATATCCCATATTATATTGCTTAAATATATTCCATTATTTACTACGAAAATAACAATAATACAAATATTCCCTAAAAACTCAAGGGTGCAAGTCCAGCCAGCCAAGGAATTCCAGAGGGAAAATTGGGATAATAATAGAAATATTCCCTAAAAACTCAGGAGTGCAAGTACAGGAAAATCAGGATAATAATAGAAATATTCCTTAAAAACTCAGGAGTGCAAGTCCAGCCAGCCAAGGAATTCCAGAGGGAAAATCAGGATAATAATATTCCCTAAAAAATCAAGAGTGCAAGTCCAGCCAGTCAATTAATTCCGGAGGGAAAATCAGGATAATAATAGAAATATTCCCTAAAAACAAGTCCAGCCAGTCAAGGAATTCTGGAGGGAAAATCAGGATAATAATAGAAATATTTCCTAAAAACTCAAGCCAGCCAAGGAATTCTGGAGGGGAAAATCGGGATAATAATATAAATATTCCCTAAAAACTCAAGAGTGGAAGTCCAGGAAAATCAGGATAATAATAGAAATATTCCCTAAAAATCAGGATAATAATAGAAATATTCCCTAAAAATCAGGATAATAATATTCCCTAAAAACTCAAGCGTGCAAATATAAATATTCCCTAAAAACTCAAGCCAGCCAAGGAATTCTGGAGGGAAAATCAGGATTATTTCCCAAACAACTCAGTTTAAAATCACCTCATTCCCAGCCCTGGAATCACTCCCGTTGGGTGGGGAGTGGGGAGATCCAAACCCTTTATTCCCAATGAATTTTGGGGGATTTTGGGGGATTTAGGGAGCGGGTCCTGGGGGGGATTTCCCTGCGAGGGGTGGGGGCAGAAATCCCCCTCAGGACCCGCTCCATCAATCCCGAAAAATCCCTAAAAAATCCAAAAAAATCCCAAAAAATTCCTAAAAATCCCCCAAATCCCTAAAAATCTCTAAAATGCCAAAAAATCCCCCAAATCCCTAAAAATCTCCCAAATCCCTAAAAATCCCAAAAAATCCCCCAAATCCCTAAAAATCCAAAAAAAATCCCCAAAAATCCCTAAAAAATCTCCCAAATCCCTAAAAATCCCTAAAATCCCTAAAAATCTCGAAAATGCCAAAAAAATCCCCCAAATCCCTAAAAATCCCAAAAAATCCCAAAAAATCCCCAAAAATCCCTAAAAATCTCGAAAATGCCAAAAAATCCCAAAAATCCCTAAAAATCCCAAAAAATCCCCCAAATCCCTAAAAATCCAAAAAAAATCCCCAAGAATCCCCAAAAATCCCTAAAAAATCCCCAAAAATCCACAAAAATTCCTAAAAATCCCTAAAATCCCTAAAAATCTCGAAAATGCCAAAAAATCCCCCAAATCCCTAAAAATCCCTAAAAAATCTCAAAAAATCCCCAAAAATCCCTAAAAATCCCCCAAATCCCTAAAAATCTCTAAAATGCCACAAAATCCCCCAAATCCCTAAAAATACCAAAAAATCCCCAAAAATCCCCCAAATCCCTAAAAATCCAAAAAAATCCCTAAAAAATCTCAAAAAATCCCAAAAAATTCCTAAAAATCCGTAAAATCCCTAAAAATCTCTAAAATGCCAAAAAATCCCCCAAATCCCTAAAAATCCCAAAAATCGCTAAAATCCCAAAAAATCCCTAAAAATCAAAAAAAAAATCCCAAAAACCCCTAAAAATCTCTAAAATCCAAAACAACCCCCAAATCCCTAAAAATTCCAAAAAAATCCTCCAAATCCCTAAAAATCCCTAAAAAATCCCCAAAAATCCCTAAAAAATCCCCAAAAATCCCTAAAATCCCTAAAAGTCTCGAAAATGCCAAAAAATCCCCCAAATCCCTAAAAATCCCAAAAAATCCCCCAAATCCCTAAAAATCCAAAAAGAAATCCCCAAAAATCCCTAAAAAATCCCCAAAATCCCTAAAAAATCCAAAAAAATCCCCAAAAATTCCTAAAAATCCCTAAAAATCTCTAAAATGCCAAAAAAATCCCCCAAATCCCTAAAAATCCCATAAAAACCCCCAAATCCCTAAAAATCAAAAAAAATCCCCAAAAATCCCTAAAAAATCCCCAAAAATCCCCCAAAATTCCTAAAAATCCCTAAAATCCCTAAAAATCTCGAAAATGCCAAAAAAATCCCCCAAATCCCTAAAAATCCCAAAAAATCCCAAAAAATCCCCAAAAATCCCTAAAAATCTCGAAAATGCCAAAAAATCCCCCAAATCCCTAAAAATCCCAAAAAATCCCCCAAATCCCTAAAAATCCAAAAAAAATCCCCAAGAATCCCCAAAAATCCCTAAAAAATCCCCAAAAATCCACAAAAATTCCTAAAAATCCCTAAAATCCCTAAAAATCTCGAAAATGCCAAAAAAATCCCCCAAATCCCTAAAAATCCCAAAAATCCCTAAAATCCCAAAAAATCCCTAAAAATCCAAAAAAAAAATCCCAAAAATCCCTAAAAATCTCTAAAATCCAAAAAAACCCCCAAATCCCTAAAAATCCCAAAAAAATCCTCCAAATCCCTAAAAAATCCCTAAAAAATCCCCAAAAATCCCTAAAAATCCCTAAAATCCCTAAAAGTCTCGAAAATGCCAAAAAAATCCCCCAAATCCCTAAAAATCCCTAAAAATCCCAAAAAATCCCCAAAAATCCCTAAAAATCTCAAAAATGCCAAAAAATCCCCCAAATCCCTAAAAATCCCAAAAAATCCCCCAAATCCCTAAAAATCCAAAAAAAATCCCCAAGAATCCCCAAAAATCCCTAAAAATCCCCAAAAATCCCCAAAAATCTCGAAAATGCCAAAAAATGCCCCAAGTCCCTAAAAATCCCAAAAATCCCTAAAATCCCAAAAAATCCCTAAAAATCCAAAAAAAAATCCCAAAAATCCCTAAAAATCTCTAAAATCCAAAAAAAACCCCAAATCCCTAAAAATCCCAAAAAAATCCTCCAAATCCCTAAAAATCCCTAAAAAATCCCCAAAAATCCCTAAAAAATCCCCAAAAATCCCTAAAATCCCTAAAAGTCTCGAAAATGCCAAAAAATCCCCCAAATCCCTAAAAATCCCTAAAAATCCCCAAAAATCCCCAAAAACCCTAAAAATCCCAAAAAATCCCTAAAAAATCCCCAAAAATCCACAAAAATCCACAAAAATCCCCCAAATCCCTAAAAATCTCTAAAATGCCAAAAAATCCCCCAAATCCCTAAAAATCCCCAAAAATCCCCCAAATCCCTAAAAATCCCTAAAAAATCTCAAAAAATCCCCAAAAATCCCCAAAATCCCTAAAAATCTCTAAAATGCCAAAAAATCCCCCAAATCCCTAAAAATCCCAAAAATCGCTAAAATCCCAAAAAATCCCTAAAAATCCCTAAAAAATCCCAAAAATCCCCAAAAATCCCTAAAAAATCCCCAAAAAATCCCTAAAAATCCCTAAAATCCCTAAAAATCTCTAAAACGCCAAAAAATCCCCCAAATCCCTAAAAAACCAAAAAAAATCCCCAAAAATCCCTAAAAAATCCCCAAAAATTCCTAAAAATCCCTAAAATCCCTAAAAAGCCAAAAAATCCCCCAAATCCCTAAAAATCCCACAAATTCCCCCCCAAATCCCTAAAAAGCCCGTACCCGCAGGTCCTGGCGCTCGAAGAGCTCCCTGGCGGCGGCGCAGGCGACGAGCGAGCTGAGGCTGGACTGAAAATTCCCCAAATGCATCTTTTTTTCCCCTCAGGGGCTCGCGATTCCCGCCGGGAACGGGGCTGGCGTGCGGTTCTCCGGGAATTTATACGGGAAGCGAGGCCGGCCCCTCCCAAACCCTTTATTCCCAATAAATTTTGGGGGGGTTTTGGGGGATTTAGGGAGCGGGTCCTGAGGGGGATTTCCCTGTGAGCGGCGGGGGCAGAAATCCCCCTCAGGACCCGCTCCATCAATCCCGAAAAATCCCTAAAAAATCCAAAAAAATCCCAAAAAATTCCTAAAAATCCCTAAAATCCCTAAAAATCTCTAAAATGCCAAAAAATCCCCCAAATCCCTAAAAATCCCCAAAAATCCCCAAAAATCCCAAAAAACCCTAAATATCCCAAAAAATCCCTAAAAAATCCCAAAAAATTCCTAAAAATCCCTAAAAATCCCTAAAAATCTCTAAAATGCCAAAAATTCCCCCAAATCCCTAAAAATCCCAAAAAATCAAAAAAAAAAATCCCCAAAAATCCAAAAAAAAATCCCCAAAAATCCCTAAAAAATCCCAAAAAATTCCTAAAAATCCCCCAAATCTTTAAAAATCTCTAAAATGCCAAAAAAATCCCCCAAATCCCTAAAAATCCCCAAAATTCCCCCCCAATCCCTAAAAAGCCCATACCCGCAGGTCCTGGCGCTCGAAGAGCTCCCGGGCGGCGGCGCAGGCGACGAGCGAGCTGAGGCTGGACTGAAAATTCCCCAAATGCATCTTTTTTTTTTCCCCTCCGGGAAAATGGCCCCTCAGGCCGGCGCGATTCCCGCCGGGAATGGCGATGCCGCGCGGTTCGCCGGGAATTTATACGGGAAGAGAGTCCGGCCCCTCCCGGAAAAAAAGCTCGCGGAGCATCGTCCCTGTGGGGGCGTGAGGGAGAATTCCAGCCCCCAGCGGCGCGGGAATCAAAGGGAAGCGGAATTGGAAAAGGGGGACGTGAGGGCTGAGGCAGCTTCCCGAGGCTCATTCCCGGCTCGGGAACATGGAAAAAGCGGCAGCTGCTTCCTGAGGAATAGTTTCCGTGGGAGGGGATTCCAGGAGGAATTCCCGCCGGGAAGGGGCCGGGCCCGGCGGGAAGGGGGAAAAGGGGAGCGGGGAGGGGGGGAAGGAGCGCAGGGAAGGGGTTTTTATGGAGACAGGAGGGGAATTTCTAAGGAGTTGGGAAAGCAGGGGAAATCCAGCAGGGCGATGGGATTTGGGGGGAAAAACATCCCTACAGGTTGGAATTTAGGGATGAGGAGGGGGAATAATTTTCCTCACGTTCCAGGGGGAATTAATTTAGAAGCTTTTCTAAAGTAACAATTTTATACATATAAATATATATATATATATATACGTAATATATATATATTATATATGTGTAAAAATATATATAAATATATATACATATATATAATATAAATATACATATATAAATATACATATAAATATACATATAATACACATATAAATATACATATAAATATACATATAAATATATATACATATATATATATAATATATATAAAATATAAACTTTGGGAATGGAAAAGAAATACCCCACAGGGCAACAGCTTTTTTGGGAAAAAAATCCACAGGTTGGAATTTAGGGATGAGGAGGGGGAATGGTTTTGCTCGTGTTGCAGGAGGATTCATTTGGAAGCTTTTTCAAAGTAATAATTTTTTATATATTATATATATTGTATATATTGTATATACTGTATATATTATATAGTATATATTATATACATTATATAATATATATTTATATTTATTTTATATATATGTGTGTATATATGTGTGTATATATATACACACATATATATGTATATATATACACATATATATATGTATATATATACATATATATATATATAAGGCTTTGGGAATGGAAAAAAAAATCCCTCAGGGCAGCAGCTTTTTTTTTGGAAAAAAACCCCACAATTTGGAATTTAGGGATTAGAAGAGAGGAATAATTTTCCTCACATTCCAGAGGGAATTCATATATATATATATATATAATATATGTATATATAAGGCTTTGGGAATGGAAAAGAAATCCCCCTCAGGGCAACAGCTTTTTTTGGAAGTAAAATCTACAGGTTAGAATTTAGGGATGAGGAGTGGGAATCGTTTTCCTCACATTCCAGGGGGAATTCATTTGGGAGCTTCTTCAAAGCAAAAATATGGATTAATTCCCAGTCTCACCTTATTAAAAACTCCTCCCAAGCCTCAGGGATTGGAGAAGGATTTTTTTGGAGGAGTTTTTTGTGGATTTTTTTTTATTTTGGGGGGTGGTTTTGTGGGTTTTGTTTCGAATCAAGAAAGATTTAAAAAATTCATCACCACTTAAAGTAATTAATTAAATTTAAACTGACGTTTTAGAAACTTTTTGGGACTTTCCTTTGCACCTTCAGCTCAAAATTTATACTGAACTCAACCCCTGTGTGCAATTTAGTTCTTTATAATGTAACTCAGGGCTTGGAAAAGCAGCAGGTTTTATGGAATACCTGCAAAAATCAGCCAGTCCTTAAGTTTAAAACCTTATTTCCCAAATATTTCACCATGGATAGCTCTCCAGAGGGAGGGTATTCCCTATTTTCAGGGGTTAAAATCCCCTTTAGGAGGCAAACTCTGTAAGGTTACTTTGGGGTAGGAGTGAAAGAACACTCAGACCAATTTCTTGGCACCTTTTCCTGGATGTCCTCCCTTCAGAATCCCAGAATCCCGGGATCACTGAGGCTGGAAAAGCCCTCCAAGGTCACAGAGTCCAGGCTGTGCCCGATGCCCACCTTGGCCCCGAGCTCTGGGTGCCACAGCCAGGCCTTCCCTGGGCACCTCCGGGGCTTGGACACCTCCAAACCTCCCTGGGCAGCCCCTGCCAAGGTTTCTGAGCCTTCCCATGAAGGAAGGGATGGATCCATCCCATCAGATCCGGACTGGGAACACACTGAGGGCCCTGAGCTCCCACCCAAACCAGGGCCTGGATCCTGCCCCGGAATTCCGGGGTCGAGCCCTAAAGCCTTCGGGTGTGGGAGCGCCAGCGGTGACTCCGGAGAGCAGAGGTGGGGATGTCACCTGGAAAATATGGGTGGGACTCACCCCAGCAGGGAAGGCAAACAGGCTCTGGCTTTGCAAGCCTGATCAGGAAGCCAAGCAGGGTCCAGGTTTAAGCCAGGCCTGAGTCCCTGGCACAGTCTGGAATTGCATCTCCTCATCACAAAGCCAAGGAGGTTCCAGCTTTAAGCTGAGCCTGAGTCCCTGGCACAGCCTGGAGTTGCATCTCCTGATCACAAAGCCAAGCAGGGTCCAGCTCTAAGCCAGACCTGAGTCCTTGGCACAGCCTGGGGCTGCAGCTCCTGATCACAAAGCCAGGCAGGGTCCAGCTTTAAGCTGAGCCTGAGTCCCTGGCACAGCCTGGAATTGCATCTCCTCATCACAAAGCCAGGCAGGGTCCAGCTTTAAGCTGAGCCTGAGTCCTTGGCACATCCTGGGGCTGCAGCTCCTCATCAGAAAACCAAGGAGGTTCCAGCTTTAAGCTGGGCCTGAGTCCTTGGCACAGTCTGGAGCTGCAGCTCCTGATCACAAAGCCAGGCAGGGTCCAGCTTTAAGCCAGGCCTGAGTCCCTGGCACAGCCTGGGGCTGCAGCTCCTCATCACAAAGCCAAGGAGGTTCCAGCTTTAGGCCAGGCCTGAGTCCCTGGCACAGCCTGGAGTTGCATTTCCTCATCACAAAGCCAAGGAGGTTCCAGCTTTAAGCCAGGCCTGAGTCCCTGGCACAGCCTGGAGTTGCATCTCCTCATCACAAAGCCAAGCAGGGTCCAGCTTTAAGCTGAGCCTGAGTCCTTGGCACAGCCTGGGGCTGCAGCTCCTCATCAGAAAACCAAGGAGGTTCTAGCTTTAAGCCAGGCCTGAGTCCTTGGCACAGCCTGGAGCTGCAGCTCCTCATCACAAAGCCAAGCAGGGTCCAGCTTTAAGCTGGGCCTGAGTCCTTGGCACAGCCTGGGGGGGGACACTTTAATGCCCAGATCTCACAGAGAGCAAGACATTTAAAATGCTGTCCCCAGGGCCACCTGCACATCACTGAGAGCCAGGGAGAAGGACTTTCCAGGCCACCTTTCAGCTGTCACTTTGTCACTGGTGCAGGGCAGGAGCCTGCTGTGCTGTCTGCAAACAAACCCACTGTTCTGAGAACATTTCTCACCTCACAAACTCATTTTTCCCCCCTGTGTTCTCCAGATGTAAAATAAACATCGAGTCTTCCACTGCTACACACCTGCTTAAAACACCAAGAAATCAGTCCCAGTGTGCTCCATTTTATCACTGTCATCATCATTTTTTGGGGGAGGTTTGTCCCAAGTCACAGAATCCTGGGTTGGGTTGGAAGGGACCTTCAAGAACAGCTCATTCCAACCCCCTGCCATGGGCAGGGACACCTTCCACCAGCCCAGGTTGCTCCAAACCCTGTCCAAGCTGGCCTTGGACACTTCAGGGATCCAGGGGCAGCTTCTCTGGGAATCCTATCCCAGCCCCTCCCCACTCTCCCAGGGAAGAATCCCTTCCAATATCCCACCTAACCCTGCCCTCTTCAGCTCAAGCCCAGAGCGTATTAAATAAACCCCCCTGAATTATTACAAATCAAGCAGAAACACTTATTATCTCCCAAAAAAACCCCCAATTCTCAGTGTCCCTGCCCAGCTCCCCAAGGGCTCTTTGAGGAGCAGGGGGAGAAACCAGGAGCCAGAGTTCCCCAACCCCCTGTTGCCAAAGCCTGGCGGTGTCGAAATGTTCCTTCAGCCCCTGGAATGTTCCCTCTGCCCCTGGAATGCTTGGGAAGGACCTGCAAGTGGAACAAGAACACCAAGAACAGGACCAGACACTATCAGAGGCTGTGGATCTGATGTTCTGATGTTATCAGAGGGCAGGTTTTGTTCTCCCTTTTATCTCCCTTGGGCAGTTTGGCGCTTTCTGCCTTCGCTTTGAGCCTCCCCAGTGACCCAGGGAGAGAGGACAAGGGCAAGGACAGCACCTGCTCGAGGTGTGGGCTGTCATTAGGGACTAATTAAGGCCACAATTCATCAGGGCAACAGCGGGTTTTGGTGCCCCCAACATAAGGAGGACGTGGAATTGTTGGAACAGGTGCAAAGGAGGCCACGAAGTTCCTGAGGGGACTGGAGCAGCTTCCCTATGGAGACAGGATGGGAGAGTTGGGGTGTCCAGCCTGGAGAGGAGAAGGGGGTGTGGAGACCTCAGAGCACCTTCCAGGGGCTGGAGGGGCTCCAGGGAAGCTGGAGAGGGATGTTCATCAGGAACTGCCCTGACAGGACGAGGGGGAGTGGGTACAAATTGGAAGAGGGGAAACTTAGGTGGGATATTGGGAAGGAATTCCTGGCTGGGAGGGTGGGGAGGGGCTGGGATAGAATTCCCAGAGAAGCTGTGGCTGCCCCTGGATCCCTGGAAGTGTCCAAGGCCAGGTTGGACCTGGAACAACCTGGGATAGGGAAAGGTGTCCCTGCCCATGGCAGGGGGTGAAATGAGATGATCCCTAAGGTCCCTTCCAAGCCAAACCATTCCAGGATTCTCTGATGCTGCTGCACTTTGGGAAACAAGACCCAAGGAAAGGAGAGGGCTCAGAACAGTGGGACACAACAGCACAGCCAGCCCTGATCCCTCAGCTTTCCCTTTTCCCTTGGGAGGTGCAGGTTCCAGGGCTCAAGTTCTGAAAGCTGAGTTCTAAACACCACAGACAAGATGCTCAAGGAAGTGCTAAAGTCCAAACAGCCCCTCCACTGGAAGCACTGCCCAAGGAGAGAAGTTTACAGAGACTATTTTTGGATACTTTTGGGATGAAAGGAGAAACAAGGAGTCAAATGAGTGCCTGGAATAGTGGGAACACAAAATGGTTAAATGCCATAGTAAGTCCATAACTTAACCCCCACATGCAGTAGGAGAGGGAAGGGAGAGGAGATGAGGCCACAGAGTTCATAAAAAAGGCAAGTCCCCAACATTGCCCAGAACTACAGCAGCAAAGTGAACATTCCAAGAGGGAAAATGAATGTAAATGTGTTGGAAATTCCATAAAATGATCCCCCCCAAGCCATAAACCAGAACAATCCAGGCCATTCTTGTCTCTCCTCCCTGGCAGGTTTTACAGGTGCCCTTGGAGCTGCTCCTTCCCTCTCAACATCCAGCTCCTATTCCTGTCTCCATGTTCCTTGTCCTGCCTTAGCCCTTCCTTAGGCCAGGGATAAACCCCCTCAAGTTCTCTGGAGTGAAAACCACCCCGGGTTTGTTTTCCTGGGGGTTGGGAGAGCAGAGGGAGGGGCAGACAGGGAAGCACAACCAGCTTCCAGAGCTGTCCATGCGTGGCTGGGGTCGGGAAGCTCCGTGGGCACTGGAGCACACCTGGATTCAGGTGACCTTCAAACCAATCAGGGAAACATCCCCAAAATCCCCACAGCTCAGGGGCACTGGAAAAGTCAGGAAGTTTAACACAGGAAGGGTTAATGAGCACAAATCCCTGATTTTTCTCTCCTGCTTTGAAAAACATCCTCCAGCACCTTCTTTTCCCTGCCCTTGGGATTTGAGAAGTGGGATTCCAGAAAGGGGATGTTTTCCAAGTGGAGGTTTGTGTTGGGGGCTGGTGAGCAAGAGGAGTCACATGGAAGTCACATTTAGATGGGATATTGGGAGGGAATTCCTGGCTGGGAGGGTGGGGAGGGGCTGGGATAGAATTCCCAGAGAAGCTGTGGCTGCCCCTGGATCCCTGGAAGTGTCCCAGGCCAGGTTGGACGGGGCTTGGAGCAACCTGGGCTGGTGGAAGGTGTCCCTGCCCATGGCAGGGGTGGCACTGGGTGGGCTTTGAGGTCCCTTCCATCCCAAATCACTCTGGGATTTTATGATCCCATGGGCAGGGACACCTTCCACCAGCCCAGGTTGCTCCAAGTTTATCCAGCCTGGCCTTGGACGCTTCCAGGGATCCAGGGGCAGCCACAGCTTCTCTGGGAAAGACAACTGAGAGGAGACCTGGACACCATTTCTCCCTGCAAGTCTGACAGGGTTTGTTAGGAGGTAAAATCCCCTGGCAGATCAATCCTGCTGGAATATACTTTTCTCCTCAAAATCCTTCCAAGAGCCTGAGCACTGGGAAAGCAGCAGTGGCAGCCTCAGCTGAGCCAGGAGACTGGAATAGCAACACACCTACTCAGGGCTCCAAATTATCCCCAGAAATTTCTGCCAGGCCAAGCACAGCCAGAGCACAAACACAGGGAGCAGGAGGGACTCGGAATCCTCATCACTGAGAGTGTTAAAGGACAGTTTAGGAGGAAATTTTAGGAGGGAATTCTTCCCCTTGAGGGTTGGGATAGAATTCCCAGAGAAGCTGTGGCTGCCTTATCCTGGGAAGTTTCCAAGGCCAGGCTGGAGCAGCCTTGGGATAGTGGAAGGTGTCGCTGTGGGGTTGGAACTGGGTGATCTTTAAGGTCCCTTCCATCCCAAACCATTCCATGATTCTGGAATTCTATAATTCCTTCTGTTTTGTGGTTATGGAGAAGTTTCAGGTGTTTCAGAGCTGCACATTCCATGTTCTATTCCAGAAAAAGTGGAACCAGTCAGTTAAGAAGGAAGGTCTGAGTCCAAACATCAGCAGAGAAACAACCTGCCCCCAAACCACCTCCTTCCCATGGAAAAACCCTTTGGCATCCCAGCCTGAACTGCACAAAGGGATTTATTTACAGCCAAGGAGTCAGAGCCCAGCCATCCAAGCCCACAAACTGGTTTTTCCAAGTTGCTGAGGGTTGAGGTGACACCCACACGATGACAACACGGAAAAAGGGGTCAGAGCCAGAGCTGGGCCCATCCCACAGGAGCACTCCCTGTTCCACAGCCCTGCAAATATCCCAAACCCTGCCATTCCCAACCCTAAAACACAGGGATGAAAACTGGGGGCAGTTTTAACAGAGCTGAAGCATCTGATTGCAGGGAATGAGGGGCTCCAAGCCTGGCTGTGCTCCCTCAAATCACGTCCAGTTCTGGACGTGAGCAGCTGAAAAAAACTCCAATATTTGGAGGTCTTTCCAGGAAAAAGGCTGGAATGCTGCCAGCAATATTTATCAGAGCACTGGCTCAGCACAACTAGCACTGGGAATGCTATGAAATATTTATTGCAGAGACAGGACCAGACCCAGCTGACAATAAAACCCGACCCCCACGTGTCTGGGGTGTGTTGTCACCTCTGGTTTAGACTTTTAGCTCTTCCCAAACAGCTTTTCCAAACAGAAAAACAAGGGGAATGGCTGCTCGTTTTTCAAGAGGCAAAACCACAGGAAAACAGGAAAAAAAAGCTGTGAAGGTTTTGACACAGGACTCAAATATCTTTATACACCTAAAATTATAAATGGATAAATGCCAGTGCCAAGGAGTTCTTAAATAACTCTATTTCTCCTGTCTTTCTCTCTGTTTAAACTCATTAACTGCTTCACTTTAATTCCATCATTCTCTACAGGTAACATATTTATAGGAGAGCACCTATTTCTGGAAATAATATTAGCATGAAACCCCTTTTTGCAGGAATTGGGTTGGGAGGCTGAAAAAAAGGGAAGGAGAAAGTTCTTGCAAGGTCAGTCCTTCAAAAAAAAAAATAACCCCTCATCCCCCAGCACAGAGAGAATTTGGTTCCAGATGGTCCAAACATCCTTCAAGAAGATGCTTTTAGTTTAAAATTCCAGGAAAATACCTGAAAAATGGATGTTATGAATCAATTCAGGATGTGCTGGGGGGAGGTGGAGGGAAAATAAAAACCCCAAAATCAGGAGGATGATCTTGAGCCAGGCCAGATGGAAACAGGATCACTCCCAGGCACAGTGTTGATTATTTAATTCTATATGGCAGAAAGGAGGAAAAAAAAAAAAAAAAAGAGTCCAGTCTCCAGTTCCTGATGGAATTTGTGGCCATGCCATGCTGGGAAAGGCTAACTATGGAATGGGAAGGGCAGGAAATCCTGACCCAACCACAACTCCAACTTGTTGGAGGCTTCTATAAATACAGAGCTCGATATAAATCCTTCCCTCAGAGTGGAGACTAAAAAGGGGGAAAGAGAGGAAAATTCTCCACAGATCTTCTATATTTATGAAGAATTAAAAAAGAACTTTTGAAGGCAAAATGGGTTCACAGGCCATTGTTCACATTGTACAAAAAGGTATTTACAGAAGTGGAGGAAGTTATTTGTTCAAAAATGCTCCTAAATAGGCAGGAATTTCTCCTGGGTAACCATGAAATAAAGGAAGCACCAGGTATTCCCACCACTGTAACCAGGAAAAAGCAGCTGCAATCCCACCTTTCCAAGGTTATTTATCTGAATAACAGCACGAGGTGGGAGGGGGAAATAAATCTGGGGGGGGAATTAAGAGATGTGTGGAATTGGGAAATGGAATAATCTATGAAAAAACATAATAAAAGGCCATTTTTATAACCATCAGCTCCTAAAGCAAAACTGGGCTTTGGGTAATTATTTCTTGAGGGAGGGGGCACCTTGTGGCTGAAGACCATGTTGTTTTGGGACCAGGGAACAGCTGCCAAGTTATTTATAAGTGGGATGGAGAGGAGGGAGAGGTGCAGGGAATGGGGCACGTGCTCCCAGTGGGATTCAGGGATTCTTCAGGCATGTCCTGCATTCTCTGAGAGCACAGCTGGAGCCCTGCACATCCCTGGGGCAGGGGGAGCCAGGGGGGACAAGGAAATGGGCTGGGACAGTGGGGGGAGAGTGAACAGGGAGCAAATTCCAGAGAAATGGGCCCTCGGGGTTGATGGAAAGAGATTGAAGTGGTGACAGGGACACGGGAGAAGGAGCAGCAGCTGAACAGGGGCTGGGGCTGGAAGGTCTCTGACAACCACAACCACAACCAGGTTGGGACAGCTCCTGAGGAAGGATGGGGAGGGAAAGGCACAGAAACCAAGGGCACAGAATCCTGGAATCCCTGAGGTTGGAAAAGAGCTCCAAGGTGAAGGAGCCCACCCTGTGCCCCATCCCCACCTTGTCCCCAGCCCAGAGCACTGAGTGCCACGGCCAGGCCTTCCTGGGACACCTCCAGGGCTGGGCACTCCAAACCTCCCTGGGCAGCCCCTGCCAAGGCCTCACCACCCTTTCCAGCAGGAAATTCCTCCTCCTGTCCCACCTGAGCCTCCCCTGGCACAGCTGGAGGCCGTTCCCTCTCCTCCTGTCCCTTGTTCCCTGGCAGCAGAGCCCGACCCCCCCCCCCGGCTCCCCCCTCCTGTCAGGGGGTTGCAGAGCCAGAAGGTCCCCCCTGAGCCTCTTTAAATTAAACCTTTCCACACCTGGTCACCCTCCTGCTCCTCCTGGAATTCTGTGCCACAGCCTCAGGCCTCAGAGGGCTGAGAATCTTCCATGATTTCCAACCTAAATCCACCTGTGGCCAATATAATCCGATTTCTCCCAATATCAACATCATCCTTTGATAAAGTCCTGCTCTTTTCCTGTGTGTTGTTCCCTCTCCAGGTGCTCCAGGAGAGCTCTAATATCCCTTTTCACAGGCAAATCCTTTCAGGGGTGAAGATGAAGCTGTCCAACCTGAGCCTCCCCTGGCACAGCCTGAGGCCGTTCCCTCTCCTCCTGTCCCTTGTTCCCTGGCAGCAGAGCCCGACCCCCCCGACTCCAACCTCCTCCCAGGGAATTTTAGGGATCCAGAAGGTCCCCCCTGAGCCTCCTTTTCTCCAGGCTGAGCCCCCCCCAGCTCCCTCAGCCCCTCCTGCTGCTCCAGCTCCTCTGACTGTTCCAGAACAGCTTTGGAAACAAAGCCCTGGTTGCTCAAAGACTCCTTTAATTGGTTTCTGGGAACCTTTAATAAGCTCTGATTCACTCCTGATTTAGATGCTGAGTGGGGAATAAAGACAAGCTGACACAGATTCCTTCCTCCTGCGTTTTCTCCTCTGCACTGACCTTTTATCACTCCCTCCTTCTTTATCTGGAATGTACAAAGGGGGATAAAAATATCTGGGCTTTATTTTCTTTTTGTTGGTCTTTTGAGAAAAGTTTCAGTGCAGATGGAAGGAAACCAAACCCAAAATGCCACCTGCCTTTTCATCCTGCTGGGATGGTGAGCAGGGGGTGGGGCAGAAAACCAGAGAGCCAAAGGAATAGGCTTTTTCCCCCCCCCTCAAGGAATATTTAAAAGATTGGGATGCTAACATCAGGCCTGTACTGTTAAGATGGTATAAAATAGATATATTAGAAGATTAGGCTTTAATATTCCATGGAATCCCAGACTGGTTTGGGTGGGAAGGGACCTCAAAGCCCATCCAGTGCCACCCCTGCCATGGGCAGGGACACCTTCCACCAGCCCAGGGTGCTCCAACCTGGCCTTGGACACTTGCAGGGATCCAGGGGCAGCCACAGCTTCCCTGGGAATTCTCTCCCAGCCCCTCCCCACCCTCCCAGGGAAGGATTTTTCCCTAATTCCTAATCTAACCCTCCTCTGTGCCTGTTTGAAGCCATTCCCCCTCCTCCACTCACTCCAGGCCCTCCTAAAGAATTCTTGGGAGTTCCAACCTTATTTCTTCTTCCTTTAAATCCTCCCCTATCCCAGGGATGGGAATTGCAGCTCAGGTTTGCTCCAGTTTCATTTACTCATTTCCTGGCTCTTAATTCAACAGCTTCTGACGTGACAGAAGGAAAAATCCCTCCCCAAGGTCACCTGCAGTTATTGGTGTTGTTTCAAAAGGAGAATAAAGAAGAATCAGGGAATATCCTGAGTGGGAAAAGACCCCCAAGGATCATCCCAGTCCCTGCCCAGGACACCCCAAAAATCCCCCTCTGTCCCTGAGAGCTTTGTCCACATTTTTTGAAGGTAAATTCCAAGAGCAGAGCCGAGGCAAGGAGCTGTTTTCCCTCAACAGCCTCTCCCAAGGTATTTTCCTTTCAGAGCCTGAAATTTTGGAGCTGTCCCATGATTTCTATGGACCCCACACAGATCCAAAATGAATATAACAGAGCTGTGCTCTGTCCCAGAAAATCCATTTACAGGTTCCCTGTGGGACAGTTTTCCAGCCCCACCACCTGAAAAATAAATCCCTATGATGTGTTTATTCCTCCCTTGGAAAAATCCATGACTTGACCCTTCCACTTCCAGGCATTAAACACCAAATTCCTGTTCACTGACTGGCAAACTTTAAAGGGAAATTCCACTTCAGAATATCTGAGTAACCAACCAGACTCCTTATAGAAAAGTTTGGAAGGAGCACATTCCAAAATGTAAAGGGCTTTTTCCAACCTTGTTTCCACTCCTGCAGGGAATATAATCAAATGATCCAGAGTAAATTGATGACAGTTTTTCCCCTCATTTGATTATTCTGGGAGGGAATAAACATTTTTCAGACATAATTTAGTGGCAACTATTTCTCTGGTCGTGTTAAGTTCTGTTTTCCACCTGGAAAACGTTCCAACACTTTGGGATCTTAATCCCAAAGAAACCTGCTGAGGGAAGGACAAAGCCCTCCAGGGAAAAATCTCCAGGAAATCTCTTGTCCCTTGTTCAAGAAGTGATATTTTGATATTTTTTGGAACAAAACCAAACCTAAACTGAGGAATCCTGATGTTCATTTATCCCTAATTCAGGTAATTCCACCTGGAATTCCTTCCTCAAAGCCATCCTGGGTCTTGGGAGCTGGGTTGGGAAAACACAAGGAATATTTCTGATTGAGGAGTGTTTAGGAATCCCACACAAGGTTTGTTCTCCTCTGGAAAGGGGGGAACATAGGAAAAAAAAAATAGGAGTGTTAAAAGGTTGGGAATTTTTAAGGAGCACTCTCTGTTCACTCCCAGTAATCCTGGGAGTCTCTAAACCCAGATCCAGACACCAGTAAGGGATTATTTCCTCAGGACATTCCTTGATCCTTGAAAAAAGGATCTGGAAAAGGTGGTTTCCTTTGACAGAGCTCCTTCCTGGAAGGAAAAATCCAGGGAAGAAAAGTGGCCCTTGGAGGGAGAGGGGGGAGTTTTCTCCAAGACATCACAGAGCAAAAAACATGGAATGTCTGGAGGCTCCTGGGGAGTTTCCATGGGATGTTAGAGCAGGAAAAAGGGTTAAAGGAGAAGGGGGGATGAAAAGGGTATTTGGCAGAGGATGATTTTAAGAATTAAAGGGCAGAAGTGACAGAGAGAATTCCCATGGGATGGGGATAAAAGCTGTGGGAATTAAAGAATCCCAGGGGATGGAGAGGGGCAGGGGGAAGTTCAATCTGGATTCCATATCCAGGGAGGGGGCTCAGCTCAGTGGGATCTGGGATGGCTCAGAATTAACGTTTAAAGGCCCTTTCTGGTCATTAAATCTCTTCAGATTGAGCTGAAAACGAGGCCCCACCCACTTCCCAAAGAAATTCCAGTGGTTTAAAGCATTTTCCCTTTCCTTTGGCCTCTTCCAAAAGAGCCCAGGAATTGAGCAGGACACAGGAATTGGGAGAACACCCCCCAGGAGTTCCCACTCTTTCTCACACCAATTCCCTCTCCAAGTTCTCGTTGGCCCCAGAAAATCTGGGCCTATTTAACATCCCAACCTGCCAGAAATGTGCATTTTAATTCCTGTCTTCTTTGGCCTGGTATTTCCTGTCATCCTCCTCCCTGAACTGGAATATTACAGCAAATATTCCCAGGACTAAAAACTAACCCAAGCTTTCCATGGTAATGGAAATATTCCTGCTGCCACCAGCTCTGAGGAATTATTTATATTTTATATATTTATATATTCTAATATATTTTTATAGTTTTATATATTTATATATTCTAATATATTTATATATTCTATATATATTTTTATATTTATATTTTTATATATATTTATATTTTTTATATATATAAATAAATATAAAGACTGTTCCCATGTGACCAGTTAAGGCTTATCATTTTTTTTCCAGCTGAATTGGGTTTTCATGGAACTCCTCTAAGGGAGGGTTTTGTTGCACAAGGAGGAAAACCCAGGAATGTGCTCAAGTGTTCTTCAGAAAAACACCATTAATGCTGCTTTAGGACCCTTAAACACCACATTTTGGGGAAGGGACACTTCAAATAATGATTATTAAACAATAATTTGCAAACATATGAAATGAATTCAATCAGATCTCTCTGCTCATCAATCAACTCTGCTGTCCCACATCCAATCTAATTGAAAAAAATTCAGATTATTCACTTCCAAGACTGAAGTTGGGCCGGTTGGGTTCAAGACCTTTCAGCATTTCTTTGTTTAGGGTCGTTCCTCGGGGTTGGATTTGCTGATCCCAGTGTTTTTTCCCAAGATTTGGACTCCTGGTCTGTCATGTTGCAGCTGCATTTTGTTCAGAGATTTATTATTATTATTATTACTATTATTATTATTATTTTGATCTTTAGCTGCCATTTCTGAGAAGCAAAAAAGCAGGATTTGTCCCCAAAGCGGTTTTTTGTACATTTTTACAGTGTTTTTTCCCCCTCTGGCAGGTACAAGAACTGTCACCCAGCGAAGGTATGGCCATAACCCCGACGAAGGAGAATGAAAAATCCTTCTAAAATTAACAATTTACTACCTTGATTATGGTAAAACTGCTCCTTGAGGGAGTGCAAAGGTAAAGAGATGGAAAAATCCCGTGTTTGGGGTTTTTTCTAATGCCAACACTTATTTAATTCAAATATTAGAGATATTTGTTATGTGCCCATCCTCTGACACACCCCCTGTAACTCAGGGAAAAATAAAACTCCAGGAAATTCAAAATGAGACTCCCAACACAGGAGTTCAGGAAACCACAGGAGCTGCTCGGAATCAGGCTGGGATTTTGGGAATTTTAAGGAAAGAAATTCTCCCACTGAAGTCACAGAAGAGCAAAATATCTTCTAAGAATGTTCCAAGAGGGGAGCAAAAAAAAAAAAAAGGCAATTTAATATAATATTAAGTTATTGGACCTCTAAGAACATATTAAAAGCACCCAGAAATTTCAGAAGTGTTTAAAAATATACTAATAAAGAGCATAAAATGTGGTGGAAGGGACCTTCAAGATCATCTCATTCCAACCCCCTGCCATGGGACCTTCCTCTAGAACAAGTTGCTCCAACCTGGCCTTGATAAGATAATAAAATGTAATAAAAGGAGCCACAAAAAAGTCTGGATTTTATCCTGAACCCCCTGAATTTTTGGTAAGGTTAATACCTGATATATTGGAATTTTCTCAGACATTTAGTGACACATCAGCATCACACTGAAAGCTTTTAAAGTCTTTAACAATAAAGCTTCGAGGTTGCATTTAATGTCTTTGATTTTATGGTTCTGATTGAAGGGAAGAAAACAAACCAAAAAAAGGACCAGCATTAGAAAATAACTCCTGAAAACATTTTAACTTCCTGAACCTTCAAGGCAGTGATTTTTGGTTTAGGAACTTCCACTTGCTGAAGTGGAAGTTTTGCACCTTGTTTTAAGTTCTGCTACAGGAATTTTTGGGTTTCCCTATTTTTTTTTTTTTCAGCAGGGGAGATGAAAACATTCACTGCAGCCCAGCAGATGAAAATGGAATTTTACTTTGGAAGGAAAGAAAACATGACTAAGGAACAATCTCTCCTGAACCATCTCCTGAAGAATTCCTGCACTTCCACTGCTCTGGGTGAGGTTCCTAAAAGCGGATTTCTATTGGGATATAGCAAAAAAAAAAGCTTTTTAAATGAGCTCAAAGTCAATATACACCTTATATATATTATATACCTCCTCCTCCCTTCCCTTCCCCATGGAAAAATCCCCAAATCCTGATGGGAAAAGCTTTATTCCTGCCTTATTGATGGGCTCTCTTTAGTGTGTTTGATGTGCTGTGATGAGGAGTGAACACACACTCATTGTTTTTAATAGAAGCCTGATGATTTAACCTGCTCTGATCCGATTATTCCTTGGATTACACAACCCCAGGCTGGAGTTATTCAGACTTTCCACTGCCTGCACCAGCAGCTGTTTCCCTGGCACCTGGAGCTGAGGAAAATCCGAGCCCTTAATCAGAGTTTCCATGAGCCAAGAGATGCCTGCAATGGGCCGGACGGGATGTGGCCCAAGGGCCAAGTGGGCAGAGACAGGAACTCCAGGAAAAATAAACCCCATCCTGCAAAGGGGTGAACACCCCTCAGGAGCTGGGAGAACATCCCGCCAGGAGGCAGGAGAACACTCTCAGGAGCTGGGAGAACACCCCTTAGGAACTGGGAGAACAACCCTCAGGAGGTGGGAGAAAACATTCCCTCAGGAGGTGGGAGAAAACATTCCCTCAGGAGGTGGGAGAAAACATTCCCTCAGGAGGTGGGAGAAAACATTCCCTCAGGAGGTGGGAGAACATCCCTCAGGAATTGGGAGAACATCCCCTCAGGAATTGGGAAAACACCCCTCAGGAATTGGGAGAACAACCTTCAGGAGGTGGGAGAAAACAACCCCTCAGGAATTGGGAAAACAGCCCTCAGGAATTGGGAAAACAGCCCTCAGGAATTGGGAGAATGTCCCCTCAGGAACTGGGAGAACACCCCTCAGGAACTGGGAGAAAACATTCTTTCAGGAATTGGGATAACATCCCTCAGAAAACAGGAGAACACTCCACAGGAATTGGGAGAACACCCTTCAGGAACTGGAAGAACATCCCCTCAGGAATTGGGAGAACATCCCCTCAGGAACTGGAAGAACACCTGTCAGGAATTGGGAGAACATCCCCTCAGGAATTGGGAAAAAAAATCCCCTCAGGAACTGGGAGAAAACATCCCCTCAGGAACTGGGAGAAAACATCCCCTCAGGAATGGGGAGAAAACATCCCCTCAGGAATGGGGGGAAAACATCCCCTCAGGAATTGGGAGAACATCCCCTCAGGAGGTTGGAAAACATCCCTCAGGAGGTAGGAAAACACCCCTCAGGAATCAGGAGAAAACATCCCCTCAGGAATTGGGAAAACATCCCCTCAGGAATTGGGAGAACATCCCCTCAGGAATTGGGAGAACATCCCCTCAGGAATTGGGAGAACACCCCTCAGGAATTGGGAGAACATCCCCTCAGGAATTGGGAGAACATCCCCTCAGGAATTGGGAAAACATCCCCTCAGGAATTGGGAGAACACCCCTCAGGAATTGGGAGAAAACATCCCCTCAGGAATTGGGAGAACATCCCCTCAGGAACTGGAAGAACACCTGTCAGGAATTGGGAGAACATCCCCTCAGGAATTGGGAGAACATCCCCTCAGGAATTGGGAGAACATCCCCTCAGGAATTGGGAAAACATCCCCTCAGGAATGGGGAGAAAACATCCCCTCAGGAATGGGGAGAAAACATCCCCTCAGGAATGGGGAGAAAACATCCCCTCAGGAATGGGGAGAAAACATCCCCTCAGGAATGGGGAGAAAACATCCCCTCAGGAACTGGGAGAAAACATCCCCTCAGGAATTGGGAGAACACCTGTCAGGAATTGGGAGAACATCCCCTCAGGAGGTTGGAAAACATCCCTCAGGAGGTAGGAAAACACCCCTCAGGAATCAGGAGAAAACATCCCCTCAGGAATTGGGAAAACATCCCCTCAGGAACTGGGAGAACACCCCTCAGGAATTGGGAGAACATCCCCTCAGGAATTGGGAGAACATCCCCTCAGGAATTGGGAAAACATCCCCTCAGGAATTGGGAAAACATCCCCTCAGGAATTGGGAAAACATCCCCTCAGGAATTGGGAAAACATCCCCTCAGGAATTGGGAGAAAATCCCCTCAGGAATGGGTAGAAAACATCCCCTCAGGAATTGGGAGAAAACATCCCCTCAGGAATTGGGAGAAAACATCCCCTCAGGAATTGGGAGAAAACATCCCCTCAGGAACTGGGAGAAAACATCCCCTCAGGAATTGGGAGAACATCCCCTCAGGAACTGGAAGAACACCTGTCAGGAATTGGGAGAACATCCCCTCAGGAATTGGGAGAAAACATCCCCTCAGGAACTGGGAGAAAACATCCCCTCAGGAACTGGGAGAAAACATCCCCTCAGGAATGGGGGGAAAACATCCCCTCAGGAATTGGGAGAACATCCCCTCAGGAGGTTGGAAAACATCCCTCAGGAGGTAGGAAAACACCCCTCAGGAATCAGGAGAAAACATCCCCTCAGGAATTGGGAAAACATCCCCTCAGGAACTGGGAGAACACCCCTCAGGAATTGGGAGAACATCCCCTCAGGAATGGGGAGAACATCCCCTCAGGAATGGGGAGAACATCCCCTCAGGAATGGGGAGAAAACATCCCCTCAGGAATGGGGAGAAAACATCCCCTCAGGAATGGGGAGAAAACATCCCCTCAGGAATGGGGAGAAAACATCCCCTCAGGAATGGGGAGAAAACATCCCCTCAGGAATGGGGAGAAAACATCCCCTCAGGAATGGGGAGAAAACATCCCCTCAGGAACTGGAAGAACACCTGTCAGGAATTGGGAGAACATCCCCTCAGGAATTGGGAGAACACCTGTCAGGAATTGGGAGAACATCCCCTCAGGAATTGGGAAAACACCCCCCAGGAGTTCCCACCGATTCCCTCTTTCTCACACCAATTCCCTCTCCAAGTTCTCGTTGGCCCCAGAAAATCTGGGCCTATTTAACATCCCAACCTGCCAGAAATGTGCATTTTAATTCCTGTCTTCTCTGGCCTGGTATTTCCTGTCATCCTCCTCCCTGAACTGGAATATTCCAACAAATATTCCCAGGACTAAAAACTAACCCAAGCTTTCCATGGTAATGGAAATATTCCTGCTGCCACCAGCTCGGAGGAATTATCACAGGCCAGACAAAACCAATAATAATAATTATCAAACTCCATAAAAAATATCAGAGATGGCCTTAATGTATTTAATAATATTATCTATATTTTTGGGGTTACCAGAAGGGAGGGGTTATTTTAACTACAAACCCACACAGGTGTTTTATTTAACTACAGGGATTCTTCACCTAAAAAAAAATGGAAATAGGGAAAAAAACCCGATTTATTTTAACAATCCAGCTTTTATCTCCTGGCACTTCACCAGCTTTCTATTTCTACAGAGAAAGGAAGCAGCAACTCTAGGAAAAAAAAACTAAAATAAAAAGAAACAGTTCTTGCCTTTCAGCCAGTTTTTACTTGGAAAACATCCTGATTTTTAAGAGGTCTTTATACAGAGATTTATTTCGAAACCAGACCTTCACAGAAGTTTCCAGAATGGCCAATAAAATAAAATAAAGTGATTTTTTTTGCTTTACCTGCCTGTATCTAAAAGTCAAAGCCTGATTATTTTTTTAATTAAGCATCCTGAGGTGATTTTTTTCCAATATCAAACAACCTCAAAAAGCAAACCCACCTCAAACCCAACTCGTGAACCACCTGAAAATCTGCAAAGGGAAGAAGAAGATTCATCCCTGATGAATTTTAATAAATCAAATTAACTGAGTATTGACAGGCCTGGTTTAGAGGGACCTGATTTACAGCTTTTATTTCTTCCTCCCAGCACTTTTTACTGCCCAAGATAAGCCAGAATGACTTGTTTTTAATTAATTAGTGAGTCATTATTTATTACTGGCCCCACTCATAAAGCAGAGCTGTCAATACTCAGTTAATTTTAAAATGTATTCCAAGTTATTATATAATTTATATTTTTTATATACCTTGTGCACATATATATTACATGTATTATATACCAGACACCACTCACAAATCAGTTCCACTTCCATTCTTAATATTAATATTCCCAACTTTTTCATATCTGAAAATATATTTTAATATATTATTAATATATTTATATATTATACTACATATATAGTATATTTTAAATATATTATATATAAATATATAATATGTATTATATATATTATATATTATATATTATATATAATATATTTATATATTAAATATATTATATATAATATATAAATATATTATATATAATATATAAATATATATTTTATATATTTTATATATTATATATTATATATAAATATATAATATATTTTATATATAAAATATATAAAATATAAATATATATTATATATATTATATATTATATATTATATATTATATATTATATATTATATATTATATATTATATATTATATATTATATATTATATATAAATATATTGTATTATTAAATATATTAAATATATTATTAAATATATATTTATATATAAATAAGTATATTATATATTGATATATTAATTTATTTTGATATATGTGAAAATATTAATATTACTCAATATTAATATACTTCAATATTAATATAATACATGATATGAAATATTATATCTATTAAAATATATATTGCTTTAATTTTTTAATGGTTTGACTGTTCAAAATAAACCCAGATTGTTGGGATGTGACTGAACCAACAATCTTAACCCTGAGCTTTTTTTTAGAAAGCAGCAGCGTTGAAAGAACTCAAAACACTGTCAAAATATATTGATTTTTTTTGGCAGAGGAAGAATGAAACCCTTCAAAATATCAGGAGAAAGGAGTTTGACACCCCCTCAGGGAAGGTTTTGGCCCAGGCAGAGCTGTAAAAATATTCCTCTTTTTCTGAAATCTTCCTTTGAATGGGATCTAAGAGGGTGTCTCGTGATGATTTCAGTGGGTTGTAAAGCCATTCAAAAGGTCTAAAAACGGGGCTCATTTAACAGCTTGAGTTTTAGGGCAGTTCCCAACAAGGTTTTGCTGCATAAAGCTGAAGGAAAAGCAGGATTTTGAAGGTGGAATTAGGATATTATAAATATAATTAATATAATTATAAATATAATTAAAAATATATAAATATATCTTATAATATAAAATATATAATATACATAATATATTATATAGAATATATTATAAAGAATAAATATAGTAGATATTATACAATAAATATATATCATATAATAAATATAGTATATATAATATATAATAAATATAATATATAATATATAATATATAATATATAATATATAATATATAATATATAATATATAATATATAATATATAATATATAATATATAATATATAATATATAATATATAGTATATAGTATATAGTATATAGTATATAGTATATAGTATATAGTATATAATATATAATATATAATATATAATATATAATATATTTATCTTGAGCTTATCATATTGATAAAAATATTCTATTACATTTATTACAGTTCTAAAATATAGATTATACATTATATTTCTACTGAAATTATATTTATATCAGATGAAATTGTTATAGTGATATAGTTCTATATAGTTATACAATAAATTTATTAGATAATGAATTATATTTGCATTGAAATCATTATATTTATGAAAATATTATATTGTTACATTTTAGTTATAAAATTACATTATTAGGTAATGAATTCTATTTATATTGAGATCATATTTATTACAATATTATATTAAATTGTTACATTATAGTTGTAAAATTATATTATTAGATAATGAATTCTATTTACATTGAGATCATTACATTAAACTATTATATGAAATGGTTCTATTGTAGTTATACAATTATATTATTATATAACAATATTAATAGTGAAATAATTATTAAAACATTACATTAAAATATCACATTAAATAGTTGTGTTATGCTATAAAATTGTATTATTGTGTAATAAATGATCTTATAACGCAGGATGATCAGGATTCAACCTCCTGAGCCCTGCTTTGCCTGGTCCTACAACTCCAGGGCTTTCTGCCCTTCTTTAGCCTTTAGCTTCAAGCACAAAAAGAACATTTCTCTTATTTTTTTCACTAAATAATCCCAGTTTCCCTGTTCCCCTGGGGTTATGTGAGGACACCCTGCAGGAAACTGCCTCACTCCAGCTTCCAACAGGCCACATTTATTTCATTATCCACCTTTCCAGCAAAGTTTTCCCAGAGAAAAAACTGTCACTGTGACAGAAAAGCCCCTTTTCAAGTTATCCAGAAATCTGAATATTTGCTAATTATGGCAAACCTGCTGCTGCTTTCACTGATTTGCAGGAACTCGGGGAAAAAAGAGCAGAATTCAGGGAATTATTAAGGTTGGAAAAGACTTTCAAACCCCCCAGAACCAGCCCTAAACCACATCCCTGGCGTGGTTTGAGAGCCCCAAAAATCCAATTTCCAAGTCCAATTCCCCTCCCACCTCCAGACAATTCCTGAGTAATTCCAGAGGCTGGGACTCCCCCACCTCCAGCCAATTCCTGAGCAATTCCAGAGGCTGGGACTCCCCCACCTCCAGCCAATTCCTGAGCAATTCCAGAGGCTGGGACTCGACCACATCCAGCCAATTCCTGAGCAATTCCAGAGGCTGGGACTCCCCCACCTCCAGACAATTCCCAAGCAATTCCAGAGGCTGGGACTCCCCCACCTCCAGCCAATTCCTGAGCAATTCCAGAGGCTGGGACTCCCCCACCTCCAACGCTCATCCCAGGGATATTTGAAAGGAATTTAAGGAGCAGCAGCAAAAAAATCCTTCCATTCTTTTCTCAGCAGCCCGGGGGAAATTTCTTTTCCAAGGAACTCTGTGTGTGTCCCTCTGGCACTTCCCAAATTCCCCAAGGAGCCTGGAATTAGGCCGGGATCAGCTGGCACAGCAGGGCTGGGGCACCTACTTAGGCAGGGACTAAGAGGGCACAGAGGAAGGTTTTTAGCCCAGAACTTCTCCAGCCAGCAGGAATTCACATCCCTTTGGAATTCCAGAATCCAAGGAAGTTTATTTATTGTCACTTGACAGCACAAGTTCTAGAAAAAAAAAAACCACCCTGAGTGTCTCCACTGAGAGAGAAAAGCTCTGGAAAAAATGGAATTACCAGCTGAGGAGGATGGGAAGATATAAAAGCAGAATTGCTGGCTTTAATAATTAGCTGATTATTATAATTTATTTTTTTTTTAAATAAATGAGCACACAGGAATAGTTCTAAGAGATAAAACTCATCTGGGGTTACAATCCCTCAAGTGTAAAAAATCAACAGCAAAACTACCAAAAAGCTGCAGGTCAGAAAACAGAAACAGAAATTGGTTCAGAAAGTCAAAAATGGCATTTTTGCATTTTTCCAAGGTCGTTTGCCAACCTAGAGATAAAAAAATCTTCATTTCTTGTGCTTAAGAATAAAAGAAAAGACAGAGAATTGAAAGGTATTCCTAAATTGTGCTTTAGAAAAACTTGGGAGTATTTAAGGGTTCTCTGGAAGATTTAGGGGCTGATATTAAAAAACTCAATTAGGAGGTATTTTTATTTCTCATGAGAATAAAGCAAAGAACAAACTGTCATTTATTAGAATTCCCCTCGATAAGAGGGTCTGTTTTTTAAAAGATTGGTCACAAATCAAATAAAAATTCAGATTTCTCAACGGGGACCTCGACAGGCTGCTAAAATAAATTTAAAACAAAATCAAAAAAGGAGAGAAATAACAAATTCAAGCAGCATTTCAAGCACAGAGCAGCGTTTGGGGAGGGTTAAAATAGAAATAGCTGTCCTGTCTCACCTTTGATGGGATCAACCCTCCCCAAATAGGGCAATCCAGGATTATTAAGGGGCCTTCTGAAGGGAAAAAGAACCATTAATTACACAGAGAAGGTATTTTAGGAGGGTTACACACGCTGGGAAAAGTAGGAAGCTCCCAGAAAAGCAGCAAACCACACCCAAATTCACAGGATATTTAAAAAACAGTGTCTGGGGTGTGTTTTACAACCCCCTTCCTCCTCCCTTCAACACCACAAAGCTCCACACAACTGTCTGCTGGGGTAAATTGAATTTTCTGTTCACACCCTACAGCAAACCAAGGGAGTTTTCTTTAAATTAAGCCCCTAACCAGGTGTTAAATTTAAATTATTTAAAATTATTATCTGGGACTCATTTTAGTGTGGTCAGCAGCACTTTACACCCCTGAGTGACAAAATATCTTCATTTTCTGAGACACCAGAGCCAGGAAATGCTGCAGGAAAACTGAAAGAACACGGGGTTTTCCTCACTTTTAATATAACCTTGTTATATTAAAATATGTAAATAAATAAAATATATAGATATATAAAAATAAAAGCACCACCTAAAATGCTGAAGGCACCTTTCCCACCCCCAAAATTAGAGATACAGCCTCGGTTCCACCTCCTCTCTCTCTTTGCAACCCCCTGACATTTGGCCCAAAGAACCAATTCCAACCAAATCCAGTCCATGAATGGGTTTCCCTACGCAGCATTCACATATTTCCAGCTTTATTTCCCACTAACTGCAGTTAAATTCTGTATTTCAGTGGTTAAAAGTTCAGTTCCCTGACACTTGAGCTCGTTTTTCCACCTATCAAATGTCTGTGCACAACCAGCATGTTTTAAATCACCAGGTCCCAAGTCCCTCAACTCTTCTCTTCCTTTATTTTGCATTATTTATAAAACTCTGAGGCTTTTTTCCCCTCTTGGACACACCCATTTATCCAAGTTCAAGAGAATTCTTCCATCCTTTGCCTCAGAAATGTGATTTATGCAGTAACTGTACAAGTTGTCACCCATAGGGAAGAGAACACAGTTTATGCTGAGATGATGAACAGCTAACTAATGATGAACATCTAATTAATGTGTTATTATTTTAAGGAATCTGCACCCCTTCCTGCTGCAGCTCTTAGGAAAGGAGGGAAAAAAGACTTTAAAACAATTTTTTATTGTAGTTTTAAGGACACCCAAGACTTTGCCCTCGTCTAAATTAAATTACTGGAGACAGAGATGAATTGGAATAATAAAAAGAAAGACTGAAAAATGGTTTAAGTGTTCAGAGACCCATCCCTGGGAGTGCCCAAGGCTGGGCTGGATGGAACCTGGAGCAACCTGGCATACTAAAGATGTCCCTGCCCATGGATCTTTAAGGTCCCTTCCGCCCCAAACCAGTCTGGAATTCTATGATAACACCAAAAGATAAAATATATTGGCATTAAAAATTCCATAACCTTAGAAACTGCAATATAATGTAGCCACATCTCCTATTTTTAATACATTTACACTGACAGCGGGTCGAGTATTTCACGAAGACAGGGGCAATTATTTTAAGGGATTTAAAACCAGCACCATTACTGCCTGATTTTTCAAGTCCATTCCCTTGAATTCCCACCCGTTTAAAAAAACCTTAAGCATCTCCCTCAGCATGAAAGACACCTGGAAAGAAGAGCCTGATAGGAAAACCAACCATAAAAACGTATTAAAAAAAAAAAGCCAAAAAAAAGTGCATTTGGGTGCCCCAACCAAAACCTCGACCCCAACCAAAACCTCGACCACAACGGCACAGGGTGGCCCAGGGCCAATCTTTTTCCCCATTCCGGTCTCTGCAGAGCTTCTCCCTGAGCTAAGGGTTGGGGAATTAAAGGAATTAAGTGGGGACGGTTGTTGGTGTTGAATCACGGAGGCTGGAGAGGAGCTCCGGGATGTGCCCATGTGCCCCAGCCCAGCCCAGGGCACCGAGCGCCGCGTCCCGGCGTTCCCCGGACACCCCCCGGGATGGGCACTGCAAACCTCCCAGGGCAGTTCTAATGTTTAACAACCTTTTCCACGAAGGAATTCCCCCTCCTGTCCAACCTGAGCCTCCCCTGGCACAGCTGGAGGCCGTTCCCTCTCCTCCTGTCCCTTGTTCCCTGGCAGCAGAGCCCGACCCCCCCCCGGCTCCCCGCTCCCGTCAGGGAGTTGCGGAGCGGGTTGGGCTCGTTCCCGACACCCGACGGCATTCCAGGCGCGGATCCCGGGCAGGGCAGGGCGCTGTCTCGCCGCCCTTTCCCCTCCGAGCCCCGCCGAGGTCGGCGGCGGCCCCTCACCCGCTGCCCCCCGGCCCCGCTCACCCGGCACGGCCCGTCCTGGAACACGCGCGGGTCCAGGTTGCAGGCGATGATGGCGGTGGGCAGGTCCCGCAGCGCCACCGCCTCCATCTCGCCGTCAACGAAGCTCCACTCCGCGTCCGTCTCCTCCTCCTCCTCTTCCTCTCCCTCCTCCTCCTCCCCTTCCCCGGGCGGCGGCGGCGGCTCCCGGAGCGGCGGCTCCTCCATGGCCGGGGCCGCGCGGAGGCGGCTGAGCGGACGTTGCCGAGGCGGCTTCACCCGCCCCTCCGGCCGCCATTTTGTTTACTGCACCCCCGCGCCGTCTGAGCCAATAGGAAGCCGCCGCCGCCGCCCCCCCGCCCCGTGTCAGCCAATAGAAAGCGGCGGCCGCCGTGGCAACAGGTGTTCGGCTGAGGCGCCTTCCGCCATCTTGAGTGAGGGCAACGGTGAGGGAGAGCAACAGACGGTATATTTAATATACTATATACGTGAAATATGCCATAAATACTATATATACTGTAGAGATGGCATACAAAGTTGTCGTTGCTTCGCCCCAACTGGCAACCGAGCAACATACTATATATAGATATATATACATGTATATATGTGTATATATATGTATATATATATGTATATATGTATACATATCTATGTATCTATAGATGCATATATATGTGTATATGTAGACTGTGTTATATATATGTATACCATATATATATATATACACTATATACACTATATATACACTATATACACTATATATACACTATATACATGTATAGTGTGTATATGGCATATACATAGTGTATATATACAGTGTAAGTATACTATATATAAAATTATGGTATATATGATATACTGTCCGTGCAGTATATATAGTATAAATACTACATATTATAGTGTAAACATACAGTGTGTATATATACATACATTATATATAATATAATACATATTATATATAATATAACACATATTAAATCTATATTAAAACATACAATATATTAAAATATACTATATATAAATATATCGTTATTAAAAACCACTATATATTATTATAATATATTAGTATGTATTATATATTATTATAATATCTTATATATTATTATGGTGTTCTACAAATGGATCACTGAACAGGCCAACAAAAGGAAACTTGGAATTTAAAAAAGGCCATAATGTTGTTTGTACAGTTGTGTCTCCTCCTGCTGGTGATTGATCCAGTTTATTTTATCCTTAGAGAAGGTATTTTCTTACAACATTCCTTCTTTACTTAGGTCAATAAAGCCATAAAGGCCAATTGCAAATATATATATATCTATATATATGTGTGTGTATACATACATACATATATATATATATATACATATATATACGTATATAAATATAAATAAATAAATAAATAAATAAATAAATAAATAAATAAATAAATAAATAAATAAATGTAGCACCTCCTTCCAGGGGAAGGCCCAAAAATGAACTTCAGAGGTCACAGGGTTCTTTTAAATTAAATTTATTTCCCCTAAACCTGCCCTCCTTCAGCTTAAAACCATTGCCCTTGTCCTGTCACTCTCTGCCTGTATAAATAATTAGCTTAATTTAATAGTTACTCTAGATCACAGCTTTTAACTGTAATTTTTTTGTGGAGAAAATGTGTCACTTGGAAAACATTATTGTGCCAAATCTGGGATTGGATTTCGTATCCAGGCTATAAAAATGCTGGGATATGTCACTTCTGCTGGCACAGCAAATATTTTTAATTATATTCAAAGTAAAATACTCCTAAGATCTGGGTTTATTTCCAAAACACAGCATTAAACCGGGGGGGAAAAAAGCTAATTTTCACAGTTCTGGGCAAAGTTAACAGCAGAAACTCCTGGGGATAAACTTCGAAATTATCACTTCTCACCTTTTTTTTCTGAGGGATCAAAGGCTTTAAACCGATAAATTAAAATCTCAGCCAACACACAGAGCAGGAGAAAAAAATTGCCCCCTTCCTCCTCTTCATTTGCAGGTTTTTTTGGCTCTCTAATCTGTTTTAAGTCTTTTTTTGGGGGAGAGAGAAGCTAAATACAGGATATTTTTGTGCTCACTTGTGACACAAATCCGTGTGTTTTCAATCCCATTTTCACAAAAGTTCAAACAGGTGGTACCTTTAAAAGGAAAATCAAAATATATGCAAGTGTTTCATGGTAAATGCAGCCAAAATAATGCCATTTTTAACCCTGTTCTTTGATGTCCAAGGTGCTGCCCGGGTGGATTTTCCAGCCCCCTGTGGGAATTCCACCTGAGGAAATGGAGCTCTGCTGGGACACAGATTTAGAAAAAGCCAAGAAGCAAAACCTCCCACTGATAAATTCCTGGAACTGCAGCCTGGAATCTTCCTGTTGGGAAAACTGGGGCCAAATATTTATTTCCCCTCGGCTGGTTATTGCAATTCAGGTGTCACATTTGTGGGTGCAGTAAGTTCTTAATTATATTTAATGCAATAAAATAGTTTAATATTTAATTTACTATAATTCAATATAATTTAATATTAAATATGTTTAATATTTGATTAAATATTTATATTTATATTTCATATTATAATATATAACATTGTATATTCTATATTATATATAATATATTAAATATAAAAGATATATTATATATAATATAATATTATATATATTCTATGTTATATATAGTATATATAGAATATATATTCTATAGAATATATAATATAATATTCTATATATTCTATATATTCTATATTATATGTTCTATAGGATATATTCTATAGAATATATATAGAATATATAATATAGAATATACATAATATATATAGATAATATATATTATATAATTATAATAGTATATAAATATAATATAATATTATATAAAATAAATATAATATAATATAGTATAATAATATAATATAAATATAATAATGTAATAATATTATATATAATATTACATAAATATAATAATATAATAATATAAATATAACAAATATAATATAATATAATATAAAATAAATATAATATTATATAAATATAATAATATATATAGATGATATATATATAATATATATATTCTATAGAATATATATAGAGTATATAATATAAAATATATATAATATTATATTATATATTATAATATTAGATATAAATATAAATATTTAATTAAATATTAAACATATTTAATATTCTATTACATTAAATATAATTAATAACTTACTGTGCCCACAAATGTGACATCTGAATTACACTAACCTGCCGAGGTTATTGCATATATTATATATATATTGCATATATTATATATACTATTGTATAATATATATTAATATGTAATATAATATTACATAGAATATCATATTTCTATTTAATTAAATATAAATATATTTAATACAATTACTATAATTAATTAAGCCTAAAGCTGAGATCGTGATCACCAAGGACCTCTTTGCCCTGAGAGCTTCAAAGTTCAAACCCCAAATTAATTCAAATTACAACCCCCCAGTAGCAGGCACCAGAAAAAAAAAATAATATATAAATAAACCTGAATCTCCCTAAATTTAGGATTTAAAGATTCATCCTTTCTTGTTCAAAAATCGGATTTTCCCCCTCGATATTTGAGGCCGGAGCGTGTCTTTCGGCGTAAATGGGCAGCGATTAACTCTAATGGTTTCTTTGCCCGCAGGAAAAGCTTCCCGGGGGGAAAATCGTTAAATATTCCTTGGAAGGCAGCCAGGGGAACGTTCCGAGCGCTGCCACCACCATCTAGCGGCAAAAGAAAACCTCGGAGGGCTCAAAAGCGCTGCTTTTGTTTACACCGGCTTTGAAAATCCCAATTTCTCCGGTGAAAAGCAGCTGGTCGGAAAGGCAAAAAAAAAATAAAAGACATTAAAATAAAATCAGATTATACGAGACTCGGTTATAAATAAATGGAAATAATGGAGGGAGAAAAAAAAATCACAAAATCACCAAATAATGGAGATTGGGAGGGACCTTCCACCAGCCCAGGTTGCTCCAACCTGGCCTGGGACTTCCAGGGATCCAGGGGCAGCCTCAGCTTCTCTGGGAATTCTATCCCAGCCCATCCCCACCCTCCCAGTCAGGAATTCCTTCCCAATATCCCATCTCTCCCTGCCCTCTGGCAGTTTGAAGCCATTCCCCCTTGTCCTGTCCCTCCAGGCCCTTGGAAATAGTCTCTCTCCATCTTTCCTGGAGCTCCTTCAGGCCCTGAAAGGCCACAATCAGGTGGAATCATGGAATCCTGGAATGGTTTGGGTTGGAAGGGACCTTAAGGATCATCCCATTCCACCCCCTTCCACCAGCCCAGGTTGCTCCAAGTTTATCCAACCTGGCCTTGGACACTTCCAGGGATCCAGTGGCAGCCACAGCTTCTCTGGGCAACCTGGGCCAGGGCCTCCCCACCCTCCCAGCCAGGAATTCCTTCCCAATATCCCATCTATCCCTGCCCTCTGTCAGTTGGAAGCCATTCCCTCTTGTCCACTCACTCCAGGCCCTTGGAGTCTCTCTCCATCTTTCCAGGAGCTCCTTCAGGCCCTGGAAGGCCAGAATGGTTTGGGTTGGAAGGGGAATTAAGGATTACCCAGTCCCACCCCCTGCCATGGGCAGGGACACCTTCCACCAGCCCAGGTTGTTCCAGGTCCAGCCTGGCCTTGGACACTTCCAGGGATCCAGGGGCTTCTCTGGGCATTCCATTCCAGTCCCACACCACCCTATTTCTTCCCAATATCCCATCTATCCCTACCCTCTGACAGTTTGAAGCCATTCCCCCTTGTCCTGTCCCTCCAGCCCTTGGAAATAGTCTCTCTCCATCTTTCCTGGAGCTCCTTCAGACCCTGCAAGGCCACAATCAGGTCACCCCAAAGCTTCTCCTCTCCAGGCTGAACAATCCCGGCTCTCCCAGCCTTTCCTCCCAGCAGAGCTGCTCCAGCCCTGGGATCCTCTTGGTTCCTGCTCTGGACTCTCTCCAGCAGCTCCATGTCCTTGCTGGGCTGTTCCCCAGGGCTGGAGCAGCTCTGCAGGGGGGTCACACCCGAGGGGCAGAGGGGCACAATCCCCCCCTGCCCTGCTGCCCACGCTGGGGATCAGCCCAGGATCTGTTGGATGTCAGAGCTGCCAACACACACTTCTGGCTCATCTCCACCTTTTCACCCACGAGAATCCCCCAGATCCTTCTCCCCAGGGCTGCTCTCAGGGAATTCTTCTCCCAGTCCGTGCTCAGGGCTGGGATTGCCCCGACCCAGGGGCAGCCCCAGCTCTGGGACTGGTTGAACCTCCTGAGGTTCTCGTGGGCCCCTCCTCCTGAAAAAACCAATAAAATGCCATTAAACCAAATCAGTGCAGTGAAGTTCATGGTTTGTTTTTTCTCCTTTGGCATCGGTGGGCTGGTGAAAAGCTCTGCGGGGCAGGAGCCGAGGTGGCTGAGGAGCGTCTGGAGCTCGGGTGACGCACAAAGCTCCTGTTCCCGATGCACATCAGCTCCTTCGGTCGCTATGGGCACAATCTCCTCTCTTTTCCCGGGATCTCCCCCTCCTCCCGCCGCTCCCTCGGCCGTTCCCAGCGGGCCGGGAAGCTCTGGAATGTGCCTTTCCCTGCCCGGGGACAGGTTGGGCTCCCAAGGTCGCCGCCACCCCTGGGTTCCACCCCAGCTCCTCTGAGCAGGAATGCAGCGGCTCGTCCGGCACCTCCTCCTGCTTTTCAAGCTCCGCTGGTTCGGCTCCGAAATTAGGGAGAAAAGGGAAACATCCAGGAGGGAAAAGGCTTTTATGGCAGGAATGATCCTGGTTAATGATTTAAAGCAGGGCTCAGCTCCAAGGGCTGCAGGAGAGCCGCGGGGAAGGGACAAGGAACGGAGCACGGCTTCCATGAAAACTGCTGGAAATGGCACAAGGAAGAGGAGGGTTGGGTTCCTAATGCTGGGAAATAGAAAGGAAATAATTACAAAAAAAAAAAAAAAAAATAAAAAAAAAAAAGAAAAGAAAAAGAGGAAAATGGAAAATGAAAAGAAAAAGAGGAAAATGGAAAAGGAAAGGGAAGGTTTGGGAAGGTTTGGGAAGGTTTGGGAAGGGAAGGTTTGGGAAGGGAAATTTGGGAAGGTTTGGGAAGAGAAGGTTTGGGAAGGGAAGGTTTGGGAAGGGAAGGTTTGGGAGGGGAAGGGAAGGTTTGGGAAGGTTTGGGAAGGTTTGGGAAGGGAAGGTTTGGGAAGGGAAGGTTTGGGAAGGTTTGGGAAGGGAAGGTTTGGGAAGGTTTGGGAAGGGAAGGGAAAAGAGAAGAGAAGAGAAACAGGAAAAACAGAGAAAAAAGAGAGAAAGAAGAAAGAGATAAAGGAAAAAGAGAGAAAGGAAAGAGGAAAAAGGGAAAAGGAAAAAGGAAAAAGGAAAAAGAAAAAAGAAAAAGATTGTGGCATAACCTGTGGGCAAATAACATAAAATAAAATGAATATTAGTGACAAATGAACATTACTGAAGGATTAGTGGACCTCGAGTGCCCGGGGAAGTTCCCTCTGGCAGAACTCAGAGCATCTCAGGGCTGACCTGAAATATCCCAAGTTTTATTCCCAAAATCTGTGATTGTCAGGGAATCCTCAGGGCTGGAAGAGCCCTTCAGGACCATCCAGTCCCACCATCATCACCCCCAAACCCTGTCCCCGAGCAGTTCTTTGAAAAGCTAAAAGAAATTTAAAAGTTCTCCCAATTTCAATAAATAAATAAATAAATAAATATAAAAATAAAAATAAAAATAAAAATAAAAATAAAAATAAAAATAAATATAAATATACATATACGTATACATATAAATATACATATAAATATAAATATTAAAATGCAAGTTGAAGTGGAAGTGGTTGAGGATGTGACTCTGTTTTACATGGGGGGAAAAAAAGCTGTGAGAGGCGAAGTGAAATTTAAAACAAGGGTATAAAAAATTGAGATTTAAAACGAGATATAAATTTCAAACGAGAGTATTAAAAAAAAAATCAACAAAGGAGCTGTGGCTGGGGATTATATTTTAAGAGATTATTCCAAGAATTATATTATTCCAATTATTTTAAATAAATTTATTTATTTAAAATAAATGACAGTGGTTTGAAATGGGAGTTAAAATAACAGAGTTCAAGACAATCCATAATTAAAAGTGAAGAAAATCTCTCAGAGCTTAAAAAAACTTCGAGTTATTTCCAGTTCCACACTAAAAAGCTCTCTTGGGTCTGACTGAGGCTTCATAGACTTTTAATAGACATATAGATTTAAAATATTTTAATATATTATATATTTATATTTTATATTTAAATATATATTTATATTTTTATTTTTATATTTTATATTATATATCTTTATATATTTATAATTATATTTTAGAATATCTATTTTATTATATATTATTAAATTTTATTATATATATGAATATATATTTATATTTTATATTTAAATATATATTTATGTTTTTATATTTATATTTTATATTATATGATATATATTTATATATTTATAGTTAAATTTTATAATATCTATTTTATTATATATTATTATATTTTATTATATATATGAATATACATATTTATATTTTATTATATATAAATATAAATATATTTATATTTTATAATATATGAAAAATATATTTTAATGTTTTATATATTTAAAAATTATTTAAAATATATTTTAAAGCAAATAGTGAGAAAAGCAGAGTTTATGACAGGGAAAAAAAATCTCTCTTGGAGCTTAAAAAAAGCTTTGAGTTATTTCCAGTTCCACACTAAAAAGATCTGTTGGATCTAACTGAGGCTTCATAGACATTTTATAGATATATATATTTCGAATATTTGAATATATTATATATATATATATAGTATTTAAATATATATTTATATTTTATATTTATATTTTATATTATATATTTATATTTTTATATTATATAATATATATTTATATTTATATTTATATATTTATATTTATATATTATAAAATATAAATATGTATTAATGTTTTATATATTTAAAATTGTTTAAAATGTATTTTAAAGCAAAATGTGAGAAAAGCAGAGTTTATAAGAAAAAAGAAAAATTATATATATTATATTTAAATATATATTTCTATTTTATATTTATATTTTATATTATATAATATATATTTATATAAATATAAATATACTTTATATAATATATAAAAATAATATATAATGCATATAAATATATAAATATATATAAAAGAATATAAAATTTAAATATATATAATATATAAATAATACATAGGTATAAATATATTTAATATCATATATAAATATATAGATATATTTATATTTATATTTTATAATATATAAAATATGTGTTTTAATGCGTTATATATTTACAAATTATTTAAAATATATTTTAAAGCAAAAAGTAAGAAAAGCAGAGTTTATAAGAAAGAAGAAAAAAATTTATGTATATTATATTTAAATATATATTTATATTTTATATTATATAACATATATAAATATAAATATATTTTATATAATATATAAATAATATATAATGTATATAAATATATAAATATAGATAAAAGAATATAAAATTTAAATATATATAATATATAAATAATACATAGATATAAATATATTTAATATACTATATAAATATATAAATATATTTATATTTATATTTTATAACATATAACATATATATTTTAATGCGTTATATATTTACAAATTATTTAAAATATATAAATAATACATAGATATAAATACATTTAATATCATATATAAATATATAAATATATTTATATTTATATTTTATAATATATAAAATATATGTTTTAATGCGTTATATATTTACAAATTATTTAAAATATATTTTAAAGCAAAAAGTGAGAAAAGCAGAGTTTAAAAGACAGGAAAAAAAAGAATTACGACCCACTGGGTTTGTCTATTTAATTTTGGTTGCAGAACGAGTCACAGCTCATTTCCAGCTTTGGAACTGGAATTGGGAGGAATTTGGAGTTGGAATTGGGAGGAATTTGGAAGGATCCCAAGCCTGGAGTTGCCCAAAATAAACCCGAGCTCACGGTGCTTGTTAAGCTGGACTTAATTTAGTGAGGAAACAAAACCTTCCAGGACATTCTCCAGACCTTCCAGGACCTCGGTGCTTCCACGTTAATTCCAAACCACCGTTTTATGGGAAATTATTTATTTAGAAGTGATTTAGAAATGTTTTTTTCGAAAGGATACCTGACAATAATAATAATAATAATAATAATAATAATAATAATAATAATAATAATAATAATAATAATAATAATAAAACCCACAAAAAACCACAATAAAAATAAAACACGTGTTTGCTGCCTCACCCGAGGCACGTGGAGGGGGTTAATTCTTCATTGCAGTTGTGCTTTTAAAGGAAAATGTAAGGAAAAGGGGAAAAAATGGGAAAATCGAAGATTCTTTTGGAGGATGAGCGGGTTTTAAGGGCTTAAAAAACAGAGGGGAAAAAAAAAATCGGTGTTTTGTTGGGTTTTGAAAGGTTTGTTGTCAATATACTCCTATTTTTTAACAGGCTGGGGAAGGATTCAGGATTAAATCAGCCGGGATTTAAATCCAGGCTGCTCTGGGGGATGCTGGGAATTGAGGACCGGGAGGAGAGGAGGGACTGGGAGTCCCCGGAATGAAGGCGCAGCTCCTCTTTCTCCTGGAGGGAGGTTGGAATTCTGCGCTTCCCAGCCCTGCAAGGAGCTCTCCCCCCCTCCCTGGAACATTCCCACCTTTCCCGAGGCAGCTGGGAAGGGAAGGGATTGCCCTTAATCAGCTCAGAGCCGGGAAGCTCAGAACTCTAAATACAGATGGCATCACCCCCCCCAGCTGCTCTTCAACTCCCTCTTACCTTGGGACACCCTCTCCCCTCCAAAATAATGGAATATCGCCCCAAATTCTCCATGGAAAACTAAGAAACTCGGGACAAACACAGCCTCTGGAAAGCAGGAAAAAATTCCAACCCTCCAACGCTGGTTTTCCACTCCCAAATTTGTCTTTTCTACTCCCAACTTTGTCTTTTCCACAGTTGAAATAACATTTTAAAAACATTACAGAAAATACTTATGAAGTTTCAGGGTCCTTTTTTTATCCATCTCGAAGGGCCGGGCACTCCTATTCTTGTGTGAATATTCATAATATTATAGTCATAATATTATATAATATTATATATTATTATATATTATTATATATTATATTATATATATTTATTATATTTTTATTATATTTATTATATATTATTTATTATATTTATATATCATATATTATTTATTATATTTATATTTATATTATATTTTATTATATTTTATTTTTTAATATATTATTATATATATTATATATTATTATATAATATTATAGTCATAATATTATGGGAAAATCAAAGATTCTTTGGGAAGATGAGCAGGTTTTAAGTGCTTAAAAAATAGAGGGAAAAAAATAGGGGTTTTGTTGGGTTTTGAAAGGTTTGTTGTCAATATACTCCTAATAGTCATAATATTATAGACATATTATACTCCAATAGTCATAATATTATAACTATATTATATTATATATAATATTGTATATATATTATATATATTATATATTATAATATTCTATATATTCTATATATTCTATATATTATTATATAGAATATTATATTAATATATAATATTATATATATTATATATTATTATATTATATATATTATATATATTATTAGTCATATATAATATTATAGTCACAATATTATATTCATAATATTCTATTAATAGAATATTGTTTTATACCACAAGCGATTTGTGGAAGTTCCAGTTAAACCCTCGGACGCGGGGTTTGTACCTGTCTGTGTTTAATCCGACAAATCCCTCCAGGGAACACAATTAAATGCCACCCAAATTCCAGAGGCTCTTCTTCCCTCTGTTTCCCGCAAAACACCCGAAGACAAAGGAATTTTTTCCTCACCTCCGGCTGCTAAAAAAAACCTCAGCTTGGATCTGCAACAACCTGGGCAGGCAGGGAAGGAAAAGAAGCTCCAATAATCCAAGCGAGCAGAGATTAATTAATTAATAACCCCCGGGGATAAAACTTGTTCCCTGCCAGACTGCGAAGGGATCTCGGTTTGTCACTAATGTTTAACGTCTGGGGGGTTTAATTACCTGCGCTCATCTTTTAACTGGAGAAGGTGTGAATTAATCCTGCCCGGAGCCGCAGAAAATCATATTTATTAGCCCAGGAGCTGTTCCAGAAACAGATGGGGCGTAAAGAGCTTGGAGATGGAGCGGGAGAGATTAATTGTAATTAAGTGGTGGAGGCAGGGGGAGAGTCCTGAGCGCCCAGAGCAGCCCGAGCGCCGGGATTCCACCGGCAGGGAGACGATGGGAATGTTTCCAAAGCTGCCTTTGGGAAAGCGGGATGCTGGAGGGTGACAAGGAGCAAAGGAGGGGCTCCGATTTTATCTCTCTGGCTTGGGAACCTCGTGGAATGGGAACCTCCAAACTGGAGTTCTGGGTTCCAGCGGTTTTATGGTTTGAGAGTTCTAAAATTTAGTTTTCTAGTTTAAACTTCCTCCCACATCTCAGCGAAGTGTGAGATGGTTTTTCAGATACTACACGAGACTCAAAATGGGGGGAAAAGGGAATATATTACAGTGATTGTGCAAATAAATATTCCAATACATAATATACAACCTTAGTTATCTCTACTATGGTATAAAAGTATTTACAATGGCTCAAATCTCTCTTGTAAATATTTTTCCCCTTCCCCCAATAACGAACGGTTGTGTTTTGTCTGAAAACTCTCCACGTGGGGTGAAAAAGATATCAAGTCCACACCATCACTAAACCCTCTCCCAGGGGCAAACTGTGGGAGGGGGGCTCGAACTTAAAAATTAGATTCTTGGGAATTTCAAACCACCACAAGCAGAAGGACAAAAATCTCTGTTCCTGGACTCGAGTTAAAACCCGGCAGGTTCTGATCCAAACTCTTCGATCATCCCCCCATAAAAGCGGTGACTGGATCACTCTGCCTTAAATTTGTCCCCTCCGAAGATAATCAGCGGCTGTTGTCCTTAAAGCTGTTAGTGCTTAAACTCTGTATATTTAAAGAGCTAATCTTTTGTTAGGCTTAAACGAGCGCCGGTAACAATCGGGGACTGTTTATCACTGAAAGGGGGTTTTTTTTGTTGTTGTTTTTGGCCTTGAAACCCTCCCCTCGTGGAAACGGAGAGCAGGGAAGAGGCAAAGAAAGGGAAAATGGGCTCGTGGTGTTGCCGGCTAAGGGAAGAGGGGCAGGGAGGCATCTCTCCTGTGCTTCCAGCAGATCAAATCCCGGGGCAAACTTGGGAGGGACTCGGCTGGCAGGGCCTGTCATGGAATTCCTGAGCTGGGAGGGACCCCCAAGGATCATCCAGTCCCAGCCCTGGCCCTGCCCAGGACACCCCAACACTCCCCCCTGTCCCTCAGAGCGTTGTCCAGAACCATCCCCAGCTGATTTCGGTGCTGTGTCCACAACCTGTCACCAGTTCTGCAAAATTCCCACCATTTCTATGCCAGGAACGTTGCTTGGCTGTTCCTTCCCACCCTAAAATCCTGAGCTGAACCTTGTTTTTCCACCCAGGGTCCTGTGACAGGTCAAGGACTTCACGGGATGGGCTCTGGCTCATGTCTGAAAGTTGTGGAAATGGGACTTGTGTGACACCTGGGGAACAGCCCAGCAGGGACATGGAGCTGCTGGAGAGAGGCCAGAGCAGGAACCAAGAGGATGCCAGGGCTGGAGCAGCTCTGCTGGGAGGAAAGGCTGGGAGAGCTGGGATTGTTCAGCCTGGAGAGGAGAAGCTTTGGGGGGAACTGATTGTGGCCTTGCAGGGCCTGAAGGGGCTCCAGGAAAGATGGAGAGAGACTATTTCCAAGGGCTGGAGGGACAGGACAAGGGGGGATGGCTTCAAACTGACAGAGGGCAGGGATAGATGGGATATTGGGAAGGAATTCCTGGCTGTGAGGGTGGTGGGACCCTGGCCCAGGTTGCCCAGAGAAGCTGTGGCTGCCCCTGGATCCCTGGAAGTGTCCAAGGCCAGGTTGGATGGGGCTTGGAGCAACCTGGGCTGGTGGAAGGTGTCCCTGCCCATGGCAGGGGGTGGAAGGGGATGATCCTTCAGGTCCCTTCCAGCCCAAACCATTCCATGCTGTGGCCAAGCTTCAGGCCAAGGGTTAAGAAGGATAAGGAAGAGTAAACCAATATTATCAACACAGACATGACTGAGTTGTGTCATTCTACTGATACCAAACCCCACAAGAGACAAGGGGGAAAATCACCTTATGCTGGGTCCAGCTGTGAGACCCCCATTGTCAGGTGCTGAGCCCCTGTTCCTAAACCTTCATGAACCCCTGTTCCCAAATTTCATGAGCTCCTGTTCCTAAATTTCATGAGCTCCTGTTCCTGAATTTCATGAACCCCTGTTCCTAAATCTTCATGAACTCCTGTTCCTAAATCTTCCTGAACCTCTGTTCCTAAATCTTCCTGAACTCCTGTTCCTAAATCTTCCTGAACCTCTGTTCCTAAATTTCATGAGCTCCTGTTCCTAAACCTTCATGAGCTCCTGTTCCTAAATCTTCCTGAACCCCTGTTCCTAAATTTCATGAGCTCCTGTTCCTAAATCTTCATGAACCCATGTTCCTAAACCTTCATGAGCCCCTGTTCCTAAACCTTCCTGAGCCATTCCTAAATCTTCCTGAACCCCTGTTCCTAAATTTCATGAGCCTCTGTTCCTGAATCTTCAGGAGTTTCCATTCCTGAATCTTCCTGAACCCCTGTTCTTAAATCTTCAGGAGCTTCTGTTCCTAAATTTCATGAGCTCCTGTTCCTAAATCTTCCTGAGCCCCAGTTCCTAAACCTTCGTGAGCCTCTGTTCCTAAATCTTCCTGAACCCCTGTTCCTAAATCTCCCTGAACCTCTGTTCCTAAACCTTCATGAGCCCCTGTTCCTAAATCTTCAGGAGCTTCTGTCCTAAATCTTCCCAAGCCCCTGTTCCTAAACCTTCCTGAACCCCTCTTCCTGAATTTCATGAGCCCCTGTTCCTAAACCTTCCTGAACCCCTGTTCCTAAATCTTCCTGAACCCCTGTTCCTAAACCTTCCTGAACCCCTCTTCCTAAATCTTCCTGAACCCCTGTTCCTAAATTTTCCGGAGCCTCTGTTCCTAAATTTTCCAGAACCATCCCTTCTGACCACAGCAGCCTCCGTTCTGTTGTCTCCCTACCAAAGCGCCCCCGGGCAAACACAAAAGAGCTGCAGGATCATTCCTTTGTTTGCCCGTTTATTTTTTTGGCAGAGCAGGTTTTTAACCTGCTGGGATGATTTATTCCGTAGGATTTCCCACCTCCCGTGGGCTGCACCTTCCCCCTTCCCACCCATTCCAAACCCGTGTTCTGTGTCCCCTCTTCCCCTTCTCGAATATATAAAAAAAGTGGATTTATAGACACTGATATAAAACTGTTTAACCACATTTTTTTAACTAGGGTAGCTCTGGCAGGTAACTCTGCCTCCACTCTTCTGCCTGCACCTAGAAAATTAGGATTTTTTTTTTTCTTTACCCACAGGAAAATTTGTTTCTTTCCCAACCCATTTAAATGCGGGCTCACGGAGGATCGAGGTACGTGAATGAAAACCACTTAAAAGTCTGCAAATCTCGGTGGTTTATTTTTCTACACGGAGTGTTTCGATGTTCCCTTTGACGAGGGAACACGTTTCCCTCCTCGCCGATGTTTGGAGCGGCTCAAAGGCTTTTTTCCCGGATTTTTTTTTTAACCGGCTGTCGAGGCCGTGGCGGTTCCAGAGGGTCAGAGCGGTGGGTGCGGGGACGAGAGGGGTGTCTTTATAAACCTGGATCTGGAAAACGGCATCTGCCTCCTTGTCCTGGCGGCCGGGAAAGCCTCGGGCAGCAGGTGAGAGGAGCAGGGACAGGGGGGTGCGGGGACACCGCGGCGAGGGTGCGACAGCCCCGAGGGGGGAAGAAAAGGGGTTCGGGGGGGTTTGGGGTGGCAGGGGATGCCCGGGCAGGTAACGGGTGCTTGGCAGGTGTTCCTTTTGCGGTGGGGCCGCTGGAGGGGGGGACAAACACACAAACACACACGCACACACAGAGAAGCTTTTTGGGCGCCCCCCCCCCCCGCCACCGCCCATCCAAAAAATCGCTGGAGAAGGGACTGAGCGGGGCGAGGAGCGGCGGGAGCGGGGAGAGGCTGTGCCGTGTGCGGGGGAGGTGCGGGAGGAGGAGGAGGAGGAGGAGGAGGAGGAGGAGGAGGAGGAGGAGGAGGAGGAGGAGGAGGAGGAGAGCGGGGCACCGGCGGCCGCCGCCCCGGGGGCACCGCGCGCAGGCTCCGCCTCCCCCCGTCCCGTCCCCCCCGTCGGTGGCCGGCGCTGATCCCGCCGGATCCTGCCCTGCTTCCCGCTCGTCCCAGCTCGTCCCCGTTCTCCGGGATGGCGGAGAGCCCGGGGCGGCCGCCGGAGGGGAGCGATGTCCCGCGGGGAGGAGGAGGAGGAGGAGATGAGGAAGCGCAGCCCGGGGTGACCCCCGAGGGGGCGGTGGAGCCCCCGGACCCTCCCGGTGAGGGGCCGAGCGGGGGCGCGGGGCTGGAGCCCCCCGGGGACGGCGCAGGGACGGGGAGCGGGTCCCCCCAAGGACCGGGGGGATCGGGAGAGGAGCAGCGAGACCCCGGTGGCGACAGCCCGGGGGGCTCGGGGATGCCACGGGGGGAGCCGGGAGGGGCGGACGAGCCCGAGGGCTCCGCGCAGGGCAGGGCAGAGCCCGAGGGAGAGGCGGCGGCAGCGGCGGGGACGGGGGATGGAGAGGCGGCAGCGGCGGGGACAGAGCCCCGGGACACGGCCGAGGGGCCGAACGGGACAGAGCCCGAGGACGCGGGGATGGCCCCGGCGGGGACGGAGCACGAAGAAGGGGTCTCGGTAGGGAAAGAGCCCGAGGACGCGGCCGGGGTTCCGGTGGGGACAGAGCCCGAGGACGTGGCGGTGGTCCCGGGGGGGGCAGAGCCCGAGGAGGCGGTGAGGGAGGAAGCCCCGACAGAGAAAGAGCCCGAGGAGGCGGCGACAGTCCCGGCAGAAGCAGAGGGGACAGCCCGGTCGGGGACAGAGCCCCCAGAGGCAGAGGGGACAGTCCTGTCGGGGACAGAGCCCGGGGAGGGGACAGTCCCGACGGGAACAGACTCCGGAGAGGCAGAGGGGACAGTCCTGTCGGGGACAGAGCCCGAAGAGCGGACAGTCTCGTCGGGAACAGAGCCTGGGGAGGCAGAGGGGACAGTCCTGTCGGGGACAGAGCCTGGGGAGGCAGAGGGGACAGCCCGGTCGGGGACAGAGCCCCCAGGGGCAGAGGGGACAGCTCAGTCGGAGACAGAGCCCGCAGAGAGGACAGTCCCGTCGGGGACAGAGCTTGGAGAGGCAGAGGGGACAGTCCCGTCGGGAACAGAGCCCGGGCAGGCGCTAGGACAGGCGGTCCCAGAGGGGACAGAGCCCCGAGAGGCAGAGGGGACAGGCCCGTCGGGGACAGAGCCCGGGGAGGCATCGGGGACAGGCCCCCAGGATGAGGTGCAGGAGGCAGCCCCGACGGGCGCAGTCCCTGAGGAGGCGCTGGGAACAGTCCCCGGGGATGTGCGGGAGGCAGCGCCGAGGGAGCCGGTCCCGCAGGATGAGGTGCGGGAGGAAAGCCCGGCTGGGACAGAGCCCGAGGATGCGCTGGGGACAGTCCCCGAGGCTGAGGGGCAGGAGGGAGTCCCTGCGGGGACAGTCCCCGAGGCTGAGGGGCGGGAGGAAGCCCCGTCGGGGATAGACCCCGAGGATGCGGTGCGGGAAGAAGCCCCGGCTGGGACAGGGCCCGAGGAGGTGCGGGAGGAAGCCCCGGCGGGGACAATCCCTGAGGATGCGGGACAGGAGGAAACCCCAGCGGGGACAATCCCTGAGGACGCAGTGCAGGATGCGGCCCCCTCGGGGACAATCCCTGAGGATGCGGGGCAGGAGGAAACCCCGGCGGGGACAATCCCTGAGGATGTGAGACAGGAGGAAACCCCGGCGGGGACAATCCCTGAGGACGCAGGGCGGGAGGCAGCCCCCTCTGGGACAATCCCTGGGGATGCGGGGCAGGAGGAAATCCCGGTGGGGACAATCCCTGAGGATGCAGTGCAGGATGCGGCCCCCTCGGGGACAATCCCTGGGGATGCAGTGCAGGATGCGGCCCCCTCGGGGACAATCCCTGAGGATGCGGGACCGGAGGAAACCCCGGCGGGGACAATCCCTGAGGATGCAGGGCGGGAGGCAGCCCCCTCTGGGACTATCCCTGTGGATGCGGGGCAGGATGCAGCCCCGGCGGGGACAATCCCCGAGGAGAGAGCTGCCCCCTCGGGGACAATCCCTGAGGATGCGGGACAGGAGGAAACCCCGGCTGGGACAATCCCTGCGGGTGCGGGGCAGGATGTATCCCCGGCGGGGACAATCCCCGAGGATGCGGGGCAGGATGTATCCCCGACGGGGCCAATCCCTGAGGATGCGGTGCGGGAGGAAACCCCGGCGGGGACAATCCCTGAGGATGCGGTGCGGGAGGAAGCCCCGCCAGGGACAATCCCCGAGGAGGGAGCGGCCCCGGCGGGGATGGAGGAGGCTCCCGGGAGCCGGGGGGAAGCGGAGCCGGCGCTGGAGCCCCAGGGCGCTCTCCGGTCTCCGGGCGGCCCCGACGGCGCGGACGGAGCGGAGCCCGAGCGGGGCCCGGCGGGGGCAGGAGCGGGGGACGCGACCCCCGAGGCAGCGGAAAGAGGGGCCCCGGACCCCCAGAGCGAGTGGGGTCGGAGCCTGAACGGAGTGAGGGGTCGGGCGGAGGACGAGGAGAACGAGACGGGCTCGCCGGCAACCCCCGAGGAGGAGGAGGAGGAAGAGGAGAAGCAGGAGCACGACATCTCCCTCTTCGTCAAGGTACGAGGGAATATCCGGGGGGGAAGGGGGGAATTCCCTCTTCCAGGAGCCCCTGGAAGCTCCTGGGATGAGGGGCATTTAAATCTGGCAGGCAAAATCCAGCCTGGCTAAGGTGATTTGGTTATTAATGCCCGATTTAAACTCGCCCCTGGCTCCTCATTCCTTCGGGAATCGCCGGCAGAAAGGAACTGCCAGGGGATTTTTACACCTCCCAAAACAGGGAGAAGGGTTCGCATCCCAGGGGCCGAGAGGGGAGAGGCTGGGAAATGGAATTCCCAACGGGATCCGGGGGTTTCCTGCCGTGAATTACGGGTGATATTCAGATAACTGCCCCGAACTTTGGCCGGGCTGAATTCAGAGTCGGGAAACAACCCCCGGGTCGGGTGTGTTTGGGCAGGGAAGGTTTTCGGGGTCATGGACAAAAAGGGGACAAAAATACAACTAATTTCTGGTATTTTATGGAGCAGAGCTTTAGAATTTTCTAACCTGTGCCTGCAATCCCACCAAAATCGCTGGAAACAACAGCCATCCACAGCTGGGAATTTTCTGTCTGTAGGAACCACCCTGAGGGGGTTTCTCTCCTCTTCTTTGGCCCTTCTGGACTAAAAGCGTGGAGCAGGGTGGGATATTTTTTTCTCAGAGTGACCCTAAAGCTCAGGAAATAAAAGCAGAGAAGCAGAAGACATTTGAGACCTTTTCTCATGCACATCCTGAGCTGGCTGAGGGTGCTTCTGCCAGACAGAATTGGCCTTAAAATTGAAATTAAACTCAGTGCCAGCACACAGGTCATGGCAGAAAAACGTGGCCAAAATTAGAGAGCAACCTAAACTGAGAATAAAAGCATCTGTTGTGACCACGTGCCCCCAAATATCAGGATTTGTGAAAATATTTGTGAATGAATAACGACAGAAGGAGGAAGGAGGAGCATTTTTGACTTAAGGCTGCCTAGAAAATAACCCCATAATTTCAGTGGAGAAATACTGCAAAGATGGAATATTTTCTCGATTTTGGGAGTGGAGACTGAATTAGCTCTTGCTTTCCCTCTGTCCTGCTCTTGGCAGCAGGAAAAGGGGTGTGAAAAGAGGGAGTCTGGAAGTTCTGGGCAGTGGCTTAAAGTGGGTTTTAAGAGCAGATTCCCAAGGCTGGGCTTAAATAACTCTTCATGTGTTTTGATGGGGAAAAAAAGGGGAGAGTGGATTCCAGCGTGGGTCAGGGTGGACTCTGGAATTTGGGGATTATTGTGTGTTTAATTCCACGTGCAGCCAGGGCTGATAATATAAATATATTATCCATGATCTCCCTGATCCTTCAAACCTCTGTTTGAAACTTCACCCTCCTCTAACACCACTAGAAACTGGGGAGTGACTGGGCTGGTTAAAATTAAAATGAAATTCAATTTAAATTAAAATTGCAATTATGGCCTGGCCTGGCCCTAATTCCTTATTTGTACCTGGTTCTCTTTGTTGGAGAGAAATATAAAAATAAGGCGATAACAGGAGAAAAATGCCCAGGAAAATGATACAGGGATAGAGCTGGAATGATCCTGGCAGCTTCCCTGCCTGGGAACACGATACGAGGCCAAAATTAAAATACTTGGGGGTCTTTTCAGTCATAAAGTAAATAAAGTAATCAAGTTTTAGCTCAGGAAGAGAATTCAATGTCAGAATGTCAGAATTCCTTTAAATCTTCCCTGAGCTGCTCCCTCTGTTTCCATTTCCCAGGAAACAATATCTTATATTTTCTTTAGATATCAAAATTTGATATTCCTGGTGTTCTCAAAGGCAAATGTTCTCCAAGGTCACCCAGATGTCCTTTGCAGTTGGTCCTTTGGGAATTCACCTTGTGACGTCTCCAAAGGCTTTTTTTTCTCCCTTTATTTATCAGGAAACTTCTGTAAATGCCCTGATTTGACCCTTCAACAGAGTCAAGCTGTGACTAAAATTACTCTGGTAATTTTAAGCAATGTCAGATTTATCTCTGACTTAGAAATTTATTTCTAAATTAAAATGATTATCTGATTATTTATACGTAGAGGACTCAACTGCCAGAATCACAACAGCAGATTTCATAATTCCCAAGGTTTCTTGGGATTTATCTGTGCCAAACAACCCAGTTGGAGCACAAGGCCTTCCCTGAGACTGCTCATCTTCCAGAACATTCCTTCCTTGGTTTCAGGGTTAGATGGATCACAGCAAAAGCTGACCATGAGCACAAGGTAATGGATTTTATCCAGTGAAAAGCAACAGGATTTATTCAGTTTTGGGACATTTTTGGTCACCAAATCGTTTCTTTTCGTTCAGGGAGTTATTTCATTCCTAATATTTCACTTGTTTGAAGCAGAATTTCCTTGCAGCATCCCTGAGGTATCCTGGGCTGACTTGACATGGAGCTGGGCAGAATTATGAAAAGTGCTGATAAATGAGGATTTAAAAGCTTTGCTGGGAGAAAAAAACCATGGGAACAGCAAGTTCTGCCTCCCTGCCCCCAAAACCCACGGTCACTGTGTTCAACTTCAGTGGTAATGGGGGTTTCATATAAAAAAAAATCTCCTTTTCTGGGCTTTTTATATAAGTTAGATTTAAAATACCAGCTGAGCTTCTGTAGGTAAAGGAGTCCGTGGGCAGCAGGAGCTCAAATCCCTGGAAAACCTCCTTGCCTGGACTGAGGGATTTGTGCCACACCTGGTGCTCAATATGATCATTGACAGTTCCATCACTGAGAGGTGTTTGGGCTTCAAATGTGGATTTTTTGCTCCTCAGGGTGTAAAACAGTGGCTTGTACAGAGAATAACCCAGGCCCTGCACCAAAATCCAGGTTTATTGTCCTTTTTAGTGCAGATTCCCACCAGGAGCTCGGTGTTTCAGCGACCTCAGGAAGAGAAATTAAAGATTTCTGGGTGGTCAGAGCTTGGGTTTGATGGTCTCAGAGGTCTTTTCCCACCTTCCTCCCGTGGTTCTGTGAAAGTTATCCCAGAACAGGGAGGAATTAAAGCAGGAGCAGCACGGGAGGCTGGATCTGCCAACCCCAGTCCCCGAGCAAAGCTGGGCAGGACTGGGCTGCCCAGTGACACCAGTGCAGCCCCACTGGGCTCTGCTGGTTCCCTCCTGTGTGTGAGCAGTGATTTGTGTTCTCTGACAACACAGAGCTGGCCAAAAAACCCCGACCTGTGTTTGTGGTTCTGCTCCCAAGGCTTGGGACAAAGCAGGAAGTTGGCTCCTTTCCCGGGGAGGGGATTTGCCCTCTCACAGCTCCCTTATTTGATTTTATTTTTTTTTTTTGGTTCCAGCTGGAATATGGCAATTCCAGGTTCCCTAATGCAGCTTAAGAGGGGTTGGCATTACAGATTCCTTCCATAACTCCTCAGGTTCCTGTGTGTGCCGGGGGCACTGGGACAGGGTTTTTTTTGGGGGGGTAGAACTGGATGGGAACTGGATGGGCTTTAAGGTCCCTTCCAACCCAAACTATTCTGGGATTTTATGGTTTTAAAAATGGCTGAGGGAGCTGGGGGGGTTTATCTGGAGAAGAGGAGGCTCAGGGGGGACCTCATTGCTCTCCCCAACTCCCTGACAGGAGGGGGCAGGGAGGGGGGTCGGGCTCTGCTGCCATGTCCCAAGGGAAAGGAGGAGAGGAAATGGCCTCAAACTGCACCAGGGCAGGTTTAGATTAGGGATTAGAAACAATTTTTCCCTGCAGGAGTGGTCAGGCCTTGGAATAAGTGTCCCAGGGAGGTGGTGGAGTCCCTGTGTCTGGGAGTGTCCCAGAGGTGTCTGGATGTGGCCCTTGGGGACATGGATTAGGGGTGATCCTGGTGGTGCTGGGTGAGGGTGGCACTGGATGATCCTGGAGGTCTCTCCCAACCCTGGTGATTCTGGGATTCAGAGAACTGACAGTCCAAGTCCTGTTCCAGAAAGACACAAACCAACAGAGAGAAAGAAGGGATCAGAAATATGAGGTTGCATCTAATTTATTTTTTTCTGTGCGATCTCCTCATGCTCAGAATCCCAGACTGGTTTGGGTTGGGAGGGACCTCAAAGCTCATCCTGTGCCACCCCCTGCCATGGGCAGGGACACCTCCCACTATCCCAGGTTGCTCCAACCTGGCCTTGGACACTTCCAGGGATGGTGAGTCCTCAACCCCTCCGGGCAGATACTTCATGGAATCATCTTTTTGTCCATATTTTGGAAGTCCCAAAACTCCCCGAGCACCCCGGGTTGTCCAGGCCTGGGGCATCTGTTCATTCTCAGGGCAGATCCCTGAGGTCTGAAGGTTTGTTTTAGGCCAAAAACACCCTTTTGAAATGAAGGCAACGTCCTCCAAGGTTCCTGGAGCTTTTCCTGTTGTTCTTTCCCCTCCCTCAGTGCCCCAGTAAAGCCCCTCACCGTGGGTTTGGCTTTAGGCCCAAGCTTAAAGTCCCGTGCTGGGTAAGCCCTTCCTTGCACAGGGAGCCCTTTCCTGAGCCAGGAAAGGCACAGCTTGGAATTCCTGCTGCCTGGAACCAGCAGAGGCTCCCGGGGAGATCAGCCTGGGCCCAAATTCCAGCCATCCCCTCTGCTCCTGGAGCTTGGGCTCCTTCCAAAGGCTGCTCTTCCCTGGGATGGGCCCGAGCAGGGGCAGGGATGGGAGTTTTCCTTGGCTGCTCCTGCCTTCAGTCCCTAAATCCTGGGGGAGAGATCCTGGTTCTGCAGCAACTTCCCTGGAAATGTCCCCCAGGTGTCTGGATGTGGCCCTTGGGGATGGATTGGATGGATTAGGGCTGATCCTGGTGGTGCTGGGGAATGGTGGGACTGGAGGATCCTGGAGGGTTTTTCCAACCCTTGGGAATCCTGGGATTCTGGGATGAGGTGATTGTCCTGCAGCTGTGCCAGGGAATTTTCCTGCCGCCTGTTGAATTTGAGGTTTAACTGATGTTTTCATGTAGGTGAATAACAAACCCACCTCCAGGACTCACCAATATAAAATTAGAGTGTGATTAAGGATTTTGTGGGGGAGGAAAAGAAAGGGATTGCACCAATTAGTTGGAAAATATAACTAAATATAACTAAAATCATGAATAAATTCAGGGGCAACTTTGCAAATGGCCTTCCTGAAATAAAAATGGAAGCAGGGGATGGAATGAGATGATTTTTAAGGTCCCTTCCGAGCCAAACCATTGAATAATTCCATGATTCCCTGTCTTCTCCCATTCCCAATCCATTCACTCCAGCACTTTGCTGCTCCCTTCACAGGAAGAGGATTAAACAACCTCGTGATTGTTCCCATTCCACAAACAATTCCTCCTTTTTTTGGGCTCCTCACCTTGACAGGTTCCTCCCGGGGACTCTCTTTGGCCTTTCTTCCAGATCCATAAAAAAAATCATATTTATGCCTCTTTGTGAGTTGAAATCCTGCAAAGCTGCCGGGCTGGATCCTCCCTGGGCATCCCTTCCCACCCAGGATATCCCATAAAAAGCACAATTCCTACAAAAAGCAGGGAATTTTCCCTCCCTCTGCCTGTGCCCAGGTCAATCAATGCCCTGTGAAGGTGCCAGGATTATTTTCTTGCTCAGGACTGAAATGTCCCCCCGTGCTCAGGACCTTGTGTGTGTTTCCATTCCCCTCCTGATTATTCCCAGAGGAATTTTTCCCTGAGGAATTATTTGCTGATAAAAACTCAGCAAGAACTGAGTGACCCTTTCCCAGCTGCCCTCAAGGACACCCAATTTGGGGGTTAATTCCTTCCGAAAATTATTGGCTTCTCCCAGCAGACAGAAATCCCAAGGGGGGAAATTTCCCTTTTTTTTTTTTGTTTTATTTCTCTCCACCTGCTGAAATTTTGGCGTCTCTGTGAAGGTTCCAAACAGAGCAAATATAAAAACTGTCCCAGAGCAAAGTCAGCCCGAGCAGGGTTGGAGTCTCCCTGCTCTGAGTTATTCAAATGGGGCAGTTAAAAAGTTAAATATTCACTGGGGTTTCAGAAAAGCCCTCATTTGTGTGCTGGCAAACGGGTGACATTGAACCCGTTTGGGGCTGTTTGGGGAAGAGTTTTATAAAAAAAAATAAAAATAATCAAGTTTCTTTTCGTAATGTGGCAGAGGAAACTCAAATCAGGATCAGAATAGATCCTAAAAAAAATAATTATGGAGCTTGTGCTGCCTGAGGAAATAAAAAAATGCCACTGAGCCCTCAGGAAAAGCCTCTTTTCCCGGGATGGGAATTCCCCGGGATCCAGGCCCTCGGGAACAGTCCCTGTGTTGAGGAGTCTCGGGGTTGGAGCCGCTGGGTTTGCAGGGATTCATTAAAAAATCCACTTTAATTAGGAATATTCCTTTTCTCCTTGTGTCCCAAGGAGGGGAGAGCAGGAGGAGGAAGAGCCTTGCACTGGAATTCACCCCAGGAAGGGAAGGGTCTTATATCCAATTTTTCACTGCTCTTCCAGGGCACTTTCCCACTGGAGCTGATATTTCTTTTATTATTTGAATTATTTTCTGTGTGGGTCAAAACATCCCAAATTATTGGAGGTGAAAAAAAAACAAACTACTCTTTTAACTTCCACTTTTCCCTCCTGATTTCAGTTGGGAATGTCACTGGCAACTTATTTTCTTTACTCTCTGAAGCTGCATAAAATAACTTCTTTATTATTTGAGTGTTTCTGATCTGTTTGCAGCACAAATCCCAGGTATTTTATACACAGAGTTTTTATATCTATGTAACTATATATATATATATCTATATATATCTATAGGGTTTTTATATAGATATAACTATATTGTTTTTATATAAACATAATGATCTTTAAACAGGTTTTATACAAATATATTTTGTATAAATATTTTATATAAATATTTATATATAATAAATATAGGAAACTATATATAAATATATAGTTTTATATAAATATAACTATATTTAAACATAGTTTTAATACAAATATATATTATATAAATACTTTATATAAATATTTATATATAATAAATATAGGAAACTATATTTAAATATGTCATTTTTATATAAATAAAACTATATTTAAACACAGGTTCAATATAAATATATATGTTTATATAATATTTTATATCAATATTTTTATATCTCTATATATTTAATAAATACATAAAACTATATATAAATATGTTGTTTTTATATAAATATAACTATATTTAAATATAGGTTTTATGTAAATATATATATGTTTATATAAATATTTTATACCAATATTTTTATACCAATATTTATATATGTAATAAATATATAAAACTATATATAAATATATAGGTTTTTAAATAAATATAACTATATTTAAATATAGTTTTAATATAAATATATATTTTATATATTTTATATCAATATTTTATATAAATATTTATATATGTAATAAATATATAAAACCATATATAAATATATAGTTTTTATATAAATATATTTAGATATAGGTTTTATATAAATATATATGTTTATGTAAATATTTTACATCAATATTTTATATAAATATTTTTATATATGTAATAAATATATAAAACCATACATAAATATTTAGGTTTTTTATAAATATAACTATATTTAAATATAGTTTTAATATAAATATATATTTTATATCAATATTTTATATAAATATTTATATATGTAATAAATATATAAAACCATATATAAATATATAGTTTTTATATAAATATTACTATATTTAAATATAGTTTTACATAAATATATATGTTTATATAAATATTTCATATAAATATTTTATATCAATATTTTATAGAAATATTTTATATCAATATTTATATATATAATAAATACATAAAACGATATATAAATATATAGTTTTTAGATAAATATATCTAAATATAGTTTTACATAAATATATATGTTTATATAAATATTTCATATAAATATTTATATATAATAAATATATAAAGCTATATATGAACACATAGGTTTTATATAAATATAACTATATTTAAATATAGTTTTATATAAGTATACATGTTTATGTAAATATTTTAGATCACTATTTTATATAAATACATATATTTTTATATATATATATACATAAAAATATACAAACCCATATATAAATATATAATTTTTATATAAATATATAATTTTTCTATAAATACAGAGAGGTTTTATCCATAGTTTTGACCCATAAATTCCAGCAGTGTTGCAGGGGGAGCAGAACTGGGGTGCAAACCAGGAGGTAGCACCAAAACACCAGTTAATCCCTTTTTCCCATAAAATGTTTGGGAATACAGGAGCCCTTTGTTGCAGTAATTCCCTGCAAGAATTCCGGAATTCCGCTCAAGGCTCAGCCCCCTCATTAAAGGGGGATTAGGAGGAGCAGGGGGGGATTTCACCCCCAATTCTCGTGACAGGATAAATAATTTAAGAGCATTTGGGGCCTGCTCGTGACCCGGGAATGTTCCCGTGGATCCAGGGACAGGGCAGGAGCTCCGGGGAAGTTTGGGTTGGAATCAGTTCCTGCTGCTCTGGAATTGGGTGGTGACTCCCAGCTCTGATTTCTCCTTTTCCCACTTTGAGGGCTCCTGGTTTCCTCCTGGTTTTGGGGGAAAAATAATCCTGGAAATTCAGATTTGGAGGAGGAGCAGGGGGAGGGAGCAGCACAGGGGGCTCCAACCTGGCCTTGGACAATCCCAGGGATGAGCCAGGGGCAGCTTCTCCAGGCAACCCCTGCCAGGGCCTCCCAACCCTCTGCAGAAAGGATTCCTCCCTAAAAAAGGAGATCATTCATTCCCTAAAAAAAGGGGATAATTCATTCCCTAAAAAAGGGGATAATTCATTCCCTAAAAAAGGGGATCATTCATTCCCTAAAAAAGGCAACAAATGGTGGTGCCTGGAATGTGGTTTGGAGTGAGACACAACCCAAGCCTGACTCGGGAAACGTGGAATTACCTGGGCAGGAAAATGGTCCCAAACTGGGCAAGAGGAATTTAAACCCTGCTCGGGTGCAGCTGAAGTTTTTCAGTCTTTCAATCCACAAGTTAGTTAATGCCCCTCTTTATTTTCACATTTCCCTCTTTATCTTTAGATTTTCCCTCTTTATTTTCGCATTTTCCTCTTTATTTTTACATTCCCCTCTTTATTTTTACATTTTCCCTCTTTAGTTTTACATTTCTCTCTTTTTTTTAATTTCCCTCTTTATTTTTACATTTTCCTCTTTATTTTTGCATTTTCCTCTTTATTTTACATTCCCCTCTTTATTTTTACATTTTCCCTCTTTATTTTTGCATTTCCCTCTTTAGTTTTACATTTCTCTCTTTTTTTTTACATTTCCCTCTTTAGTTTTACATTTCCCTCTTTATTTTCACATTTCCTTCTTTATTTTTACATTTTCCCTCTTTATTTTTGTATTTTCCTCTTTATTTTTACATTTCCCTCCTTATTTTTACATTTCCCTCTTTAGTTTTACATTTTCCTCTTTATTTTACATTTCCCTCTTTAGTTTTACACTTCCCCTCCTTTTTTTAGCATTTCCCTCTTTATTTTTACATTTCCCCTTTTTATTTTCACATTTCCCTCTTTAGTTTTTAACATTTCCCTCTTTAGTTTTTAACATTTCCCTCTTTATTTTTACATTTCCCTCTTTATTTTCACATTTCCTTCTTTATTTTTACATTTCTCCTTTTTATTTTTACATTTCCCTCTTTGTTTTGCATTTCCCTCTTTATTTTCACATTTCCCTCTTTATTTTCACATTTCCCTCTTTATTTCTACATTTCCCTCTCTATTTTTACATTTCCCTCTCTATTTTTACATTTAATTTTCCTTGCCCTGCCCCACATTCTGCTGAATCCCTTATCTCCTGGAGTGGCTTTATTCTCAGGGAGATCTATTTGAGAAAATAAACTTGCATTTTGCATTTTTCCTTCATAATTTCACTGAATTTTAGGGATTTTTTTTTTAATAAGAGCACCTGTGGCTGGAAACACCCACCACACCACGAGGGGCCTGGCCCAAGGCAACAGAAATGTTGTAAAATCCCAAAATAGGTTTATTTTTCTCTTCTTTTAAGAGCACCTTTGCACATAAATTTAATCTTTAATCTCTTTAATGTAAATAAGGTGAATATCAGTAAAACTATAAAGGTGTTGCAAGACATCTCACATTTGAATTTTCCCCTGCACTCTGTTTGCTTTGTTCACTTCACAGAATTATCATTTAATAGTTCATTTATTTATGATCTGTGTCAGGGCTGGAAGGGCAGGTACAGTAGAAAATACTGGGCAGGCTGAGACACCAAAATCCAATTTTAAGTGGATATTTCATGGAATTAACAGGGCTGAGTTTGGGCCTTCTGTTCCTGGTTATTTGTAAATTAACTGGACAAAGGGAAACAATTTATTGCCACCAAGTTGCTCCTGAAGGAAGGAGAATTCCTCCCTGTGCATCACCAGCTTTTGATGACTCACTGTGATGATCTCTGAGGTCCCTTCCCACCCCAACCATTCCATGATCCCAGGAATTTGCAGCTTCAGGTTTATTTTCCTCCCTGTTCTCTGTGGAGGGTTGGAATTCCCGGCTGGATGTGACCCCTTGGAGCTGTGGGCACTGCTCAGCACACAAAAATATCCCACCCTGAACACTCCTGAGGACCAGGAGCATCCACAGAACAATTTCTAGCCAAGACTTTTATCCAACACGGGAATTATGAAACCTGATGGAGCAAAATAATCAGTGAGATGATTCCAGCAGCGTTTTAAACAAGAAAACTTGATTTTCACAGGCCTGGCAGGGTGGGAAAGGCCTTAATAACAAAATTACTGGCTAATTTATGGCCAGGCTGGGAGGCATCAACTTCCCAGGATGTTCAAATGTGAGGGAACAAGAGTTTCCCTGTTTCTGCTGGAGCTCAGCCTGAGCTCATGTTCAGCATGAGGAGAGCCCTAAATTGTCTCAATTAACACCCTCTTTGTAGGTAAACTCGACCTTTAGCCTAATTCCCCTAATCCCTGATCCCACAACAACCGGCTTAGAGGTGGCCTGTGCTCAGGTGGAGCCTCACAGGTGAAAAGTTAATTCCTTTTCTCACCTTCTCCTCCTTGTTTCCTTGTTTCCCTGTTTCTCTTTCAGGCCCAGCTCTGGCCAAAAGCCTTAATCTTGGACAAAAAAAGCCCCAAAAATCCCACTGGCATTCCCATATCCCAGCTGATGTGTTTTCTGCTCAGATATTTGGGTTTTGAGTCGGGAGCAGAGTTTTAGTTCTGTGTTTTTTTGGTGCTGTGTTTATAGGGCCTGGAGATGCTGCTCTAAACTTCTGTTCCCCTGTCTCCAAATAAAACTTGGCTTTCCCTCTTCCCTGTGAGGGTGGGGATGGGCTGGGATAGAATTCCCAGAGAAGCTGTGGCTGCTCCTGAATCCCTGGAAGTGCCCAAGGCCAGGTTGGATAAACTTGGAGCCACCTGGGCTGGTGGAAGGTGTCCCTGCCCATGGCAGGGGTGGCACTGGATGGGCTTTAAGGTCCCTCCCAACCCAAACCATCCTGGGATTTATGATCCCACGGGCAGCAACACCTTCCACTATCCCAGGTTGCTCCAAAGCTTGGCCTTGGACACTTCCAGGGATGCAGGGGCAGCAGAAATGGCAGTGGAGCAGCAGGTTTTTGCAGGGAGCTCTTCAGGACCACATTCCCTGCCCTGTGCCATGGCTGGAATGCTGCCAGCATTCCATGGAAGTGCCAGCCTCGATGCAGCCAAAGGCAACATCCCCTTTTCCCAACATCCCCTTTTCCCAACATCCCCTTTTCCCAACATCCCATTTTCCCTACAGCTCCACACTGGGAAAAATCCACTCTGGTCTTTGTTTTTTTTGTCCCCCAGCTGAAAACTCACCTCCAGGGGTGGGATCCAGCAAATTTAAGCTAACAGATGCCTGAATTTTGGAAGGCTCAGAGGAAGCAGCACTTCCAGACAGCCCAGTGGGTGGGTGGGTGAGACAGGCAGGATGATGAATCCTCAAGGAATGGGACTTTCTCTCCCTCCCCACCTCCTTCCCAGTTTTCTTTTTGTCTGCCTGACTCTGTTTTGATCCTTTTTATCACTTTTCCTTTATCCCAGCATTCCCAGTTATCAGTCTGTGGGATGTTCAGCCTGTTCCCAGTAGCCCTGGTGCTGCTGCTGTTCCTTCCTCCTGGGTAGGGCTGGTTGTTATCAGGAGATAAATCCCTGGCATTTTTCCCACTGGAATTGTCCTTATATTCTGCTGAAATGCCAGGCAGGACCTCAGAGGCTCCTTCCTGGGCCAGTGTGGGAGTTTATTTTTGGGAGGGGCTGGCAGAGAACGGGAAAACCAGCACAGGCAGGGGTTTGAACCATTCCAGCTGCCCTGGGGCTCTGGATGTGCTTTTGGGTTAACCACAGAATCCCAGGATGGTTTGGGTGGGAAGGGACCTTTAAGATGGACACTGTCCCAGGGGTTCAGAGAACACCAGACACAGTTAAAGGATCACAATTTGAACAGGCAAGGTCAGGAACACACTTTTTTTTTCCTAAACCCTCAGGAAGGTTTCAGGTTAAGGAGAGAACAGTGAATGTGACTCCCAGAATTCTGCTAAAAAGGGGTTCGTTCTTTGTTTTAAGAGGCTCAGACAAAAAAAAAACCACGAAGGGGAAGGAGGGAGAAAAAATCCTGAAATATTTTTTCTAAGGAACAAAGTGTGGTTTGACTTTGACCATCAAAGAACCCCAGGGTGGTTTGGGTTGGAAGGGGAATTAAGGATCATCCTGTCCCACCCCCTGCCATGGGCAGGGACACCTTCCACTATTCCACGTTGGTCCAAGCCCCATCCAGCCTGGCCTTGGACACTTCCAGGGATCCAGGGGCAACCTCTGCCAGGGTCTCCCCACCCTCCCAGCCAGGAATTCTTCCCAATATCCCATCTCTCCCTGCCCTCTGGCAGTGGGAAGCCATTCCCTGTGTCCTGTCCCTCCAGCCCTTGTCCCCAGTCCCTCTCCAGCTCTCCTGGAGCCCCTTTAGGCCCTGCAAGGGGCTCTCAGCTCTCCCTGGACCCTCCTTTCCCGCAGGATGAACAGCCCCAATCCCACTCCAGTCCATGCAGTGGGACTGTGCATTCCTGCCCCTCCTGTGATCCCTGGAAGGGCAGAACTCCGATGTTTGTGTAACAAACCCCCAGGGCTGCAGCAGCTCAAGGTCAGGCCGAGGGCACAAACTGCCCTTGGGGGTTGGTTTTGTGCCCTTGGCTAATCTGGGCCCCTGCCCTTTGTTTAGCATTCCCTTCTTCCCAAAGCACCTCCACTGCTGGATTGTGGAGATGGAAATCAGCTGCTGCTCTGTGCTGTTGCTTCTCCTTCGGTCCTTAATGCCCAGGATTTCCAGGGCTGGAGCAGCTCTGCTGGGAGGAAAGGCTGGGAGAGCTGGGATTGTTCAGCCTGAAGAGGAGAAGCTTTGGGGGGAACTGATTGTGGCCTTGCAGGACCTGAAGGGGCTCCAGGAAAGGTGGAGAGAGACTATTTCCAAGGGCTGGAGGGACAGGACAAGGGGAATGGCTTCAAACTGGCAGAGGGCAGGGAGAGATGGGATATTGGGAAGGAATTCCTGGCTGGGAGGGTGGTGGGACCCTGGCCCAGGTTGCCCAGAGAAGCTGTGGCTGCCCCTGGATCCCTGGAAGTGTCCAAGGCCAGGTTGGACGGGGCTTGGAGCAACCTGGGCTGGTGGAAGGTGTCCCTGCCCATGGCAGGGGGTGGAAGGGGATGATCCTTCAGGTCCCTTCCAGCCCAAACCATTCCATGCTGTGGCCAAGCTTCAGGCCAAGGGTTAAGAAGGATAAGGAAGAGTAAACCAATCTTATCAACACAGACATGACTGAGTTGTGTCATTCGACTGAATGACAAGAGATAAGGGGGAAAATCACCTTATGATGGATCCAGCTGCAAGACTCCCACTGTCAGGTGCTGAGCCCAGGATTTCCAGGGCTGGAGCAGCTCTGCTGGGAGGAAAGGCTGGGAGAGCTGGGATTGTTCAGCCTGGAGAGGAGAAGCTTTGGGGTGACCTGATTGTGGCCTTGCAGGGCCTGAAGGAGCTCCAGGAAAGATGGAGAGAGACTATTTCCAAGGGCTGGAGGGACAGGACGAGGGGAATGGCTTCAAACTGACAAAAAGTAGGGTTAGATGGGATATTGGGAAGGAATTCCTGGCTGGGAGGGTGGTGGGACCCTGGCCCAGGTTGCCCAGAGAAGCTGTGGCTGCCCCTGGATCCCTGGAAGTGTCCAAGGCCAGGCTGGACCTGGCACAACCTGGGCTGGTGGAAGGTGTCCGTGCCCATGGCAGGGGTTGGAAAAGGATGATCCTTAACTCCCCTTCCAACCCAAACCATCCTGGGATTCTTTGATGGTGAAATATTTCAGGATTTTTGGTCCCTCCTTCCCCTTTGTGTTTTTTTTTTGTCTGAGCCTCTTAAAAAAAAAAAAGAAAGAACCCCTTTTTAGCAGAATTCTGGGAGTCACTTATTTATATATATAAATATATATAAATAAATAATAAATGTAAATATAAATATAAATATATATAAATAAATAATAGATAATAAATGTTATCTATATATATCTATATATTTATTTATATATTATTTATATATATTTATATTATATATTATATATTTATTAATATATATATATAAAAAAATAATATATATAAATATATATAAATAAATAATAGATAATAAATATTAAAAAATATAATTCAGTATATAATAAATTATATAATATTAATATATTATATAATATAAATTATTATATATTATACATTATATATGATATATATTTTTATATAAATTATATATAATTAATATAATAAAAATATATAAAAATACATATTCTATATAGATAATATATACAATATATATTTTTATACAATTTCCCTACTTAACCTGAAACCTTCCTGAGGGTTCAGGACAAAAAAAGTGTGTTCCTGACCTTGCCTGTTCAAATTGTGATCCTTTAACTGTGTCTGGTGTTCTCTGAACCCCTGGAACAGTGTCCAAGGGGTTTAATACTTCAAAATATAAATTAAGATACGTTCCTTTAGAAAGCAAAAATCCCTCTGCCCCGCTTTCAACATCAAGGTGCTTATTTTGCTTTTAAAAAGAGGCAAAAACGATGGGAAAAATCAGATTTATTATTTTTTTATACCTGAGGGAGAGTCCAGCTGCTCTTTTCACACCTTTCTCACTGAACTTCACTTCTGGGGATGTCCCAGCAAGTACCAAAAATACAATTTCCACGCAGGAAATCAGCAGCCACATTTTAAATGTTTATTTTTTTTTCTGCTATTTGGCTGAGAAAATGAAGAACAGCTGGAAACATCTGCTGGGAGTGATCTGACCCCAATTTAGTGCACTACACTTGGCTTCACTGAACAAAATTACTTGTAAATACATTTTTATTGCCTCCCTAAGAGCAGTGATGTTGCCAAAGAGAAGTAATTTTAGATTTTTAAAATAGTTTTTTATACAGCCAATATATAATATTAGTATATTGAATAGATAATACATAAAAGGATATTTTATACATTATATTAACATTAGGTATCAATATCTTATATTTTATAAAAATATTTTATAAATTTAATATTTATATTTATATTTAAATTTATATTATATAAATTAAAAATTACTTTATAAATTTAATATATTATATATTAATATATATGAAATATATATAATATATTTAATGAATATAATTTTATAAATTTAACATCTTATATTTTATAGATTCATTTTAGATTTTTAAAATAGTTTTTTATACAGCCAATATATAATATTACCATATTAATATATAATACATCAAAATATATTTTGTATCTTATATTAATATTAGATATTAATATCTTATGTTTTATAAAAATATTTTATAAATTTAACACTTATATTTATATTTAAATTTATATTATATAAATTAAAAATTACTTTATAAATTTAATATAGTATATATTAATATATAATATATAATATATTTAATGAATATAATTTTATAAATTTAATATATTATATTTTTATATATTAATATATAATTATATATTACTATATTAATATATAATACATCAAAACGATATTTTATTTTTTCAATCAAATTTTCTAATGTGGCCGAAACAAGAATTTTTTTTGGGTTTTTCAGTGTTTCAACAGCGCAGAAATCTGCAGAAACACTGTAGAGGCATGGAAAATATAAGAGCAACTGAGGGAGCTGGGGGGGAATATATATATAAATATATATAAATATATATATAAATATATATATATAAATATATATAAATATGTATATAAATATATATATATTTAATATGTCTTCCAGCTTCCTAAAGCACAGAGGAAATGGCCTAAAATTGCCCCAGGGCAGGTTCAGATCAGAGATTAGAAACACTTTTTCCCTGCAGGAGTGGTCAGGCCTTGGAATAAGTGTCCCAGGGAGGTGGTGGAGTCCCTGTGTCTGGGAGTGTCCCAGAGGTGTCTGGATGTGGCCCTTGGGGACATGGATTGGGGGTGATCCTGGTGGTGCTGGGGGAGGGTGGCACAGGATCCTGAAGGTCTCTTCCAGCCTTGGTGATCCCGGGATCAGTGTGAGCTCTCCTGGGCTGGGATCAGCAAAATGTCCCCTGACAGCGCTGACATCACTGGGGATGTAATTTGAGGGCAGGGTTAGATGGGATATTGGGAAGGAATTCTTGGCTGGGAGGGTGGGGAGGCCCTGGGATAGAATTCCCAGAGAAGCTGTGGCTGCCCCTGGATCCCTGGAAGTGTCCAAGGCCAGGTTGGACGGGGCTTGGAGCAACCTGGGCTGGTGGAAGGTGTCCCTGCCCATGGCAGGGGTGGCACTGGATGATCTTTAAAGTCCCTCCCAACCCATCCCATCCTGGATTCTGTGCAAACACCCAGCAGTTCTGTGTCTCCTGGGGCTGTAGGAGCTGCCCAGCCCTGCAGGGAGGGCCCTGCTCTGAGTAGGAGTTAAAACACAAGGGCAGCTTTTCACCAGCTCTGACATTTGCCACCTACAAAACAAGACCTTTCTAACAAGAAACAAGACTTCTCTATTTCTGACCCAGCGTTTCTAAAAGTTCTCACCCCCTGGCAATGCTTCAGTTCCAATTCTGGTTCTCCCTCCCAACAAAACCAGTGGTTGTGGCAGTGCCAGAGGCAGAAGGCACAGGGAGTTGTCCGAGGAGATTCCTCCAGGTTTCTAGGGAGAACCAGAGGGTTTAGGAAGCCCCTTCCATGCATCCCTCGAGCTCTTTCCTGCTCCAGCACAGGCACTTGTTTCCAGCCATCGAGCTCTTCGTGAAGGTGAGCCCTGTACAGCTCAAAGTTTGTTCACTGAGGAGTTTTTGGGATATTTGAGAATTCTTTGACAGCACTGAGGGAGGTGAAATGACAGGCAGAGCTGGTTTCATTCATGTGCCTTCTTGGCTTATGAGGCCTGCAAACCCTAATGGATTAACCTATTAACTGAATAAATGATACACTTGGGGGTTTTCATACTTCTACCCCTTACATTTAATCTAAATTTTAAATAAGCTGGGCTTTAGGGGAATCACAGGCTTAAAAATTAGACTCTGATCTCTTCCAACAAGTGAAGCCTCACTCAGGCAGCAGCAACTCTGCAAGACTTTGCCTCAATTTAACAAACCCTTCAAACAAACCCTTCAACAAAATCCAGCACAAAATACACGAGGGCAACACCTCTGTGGCCACGCAGAGTTTCTCCTCTTCCTTCCCTCCTTCTCCAGGGCTCCCACGGTCCTTTAGTCCGAAGTTCTTAATGAATTTATTCTGTTTCAGTGCTTTAGACATTCCACCTCCATTTAGGCTGGTAAATCTTTGTTTCCCGTGACCACAAACTGATTTAATTCCTCGCAGTGACGCGGGTGGGTTTTATGTTCCCGCACACAAACCAGGTGGGGGCTGTTTCCCCCGGGAGGGCTGCTGGGATTTCTCCCTTTTGTTTCCCAACTTGTGGCACGTCCATCGTGCGTTTGAACGGAAAACAAGATCTCCCAGAGGACAGGGCTCCTCCTCATCTCTCTGTGCGTGTCTGGAGAAGGACAGAAAGACATTTTGCACGAAATTACCTATTAGTAGAGACAAGTAACGTGCTACGTACTCACAGATCCGGGTTTTCTGCTTCCCTGCCACCAAAATTTGTTATCATCACACACAGAACTCTTTATTTTTCCAACTGCAGGCTGGCAGTGATGGGGAAAGTATTGGAAACTGCCCCTTCTCGCAGCGCCTCTTCATGATCCTGTGGCTGAAAGGGGTCATATTCAACGTCACCACCGTGGATTTGAAAAGGTGAGGTCGTGGCTCTCGGATCGAACTTCTGGGATTTGAACTTTTCACCACAACTCTCCCGAAAAAAAAGGGGATTTTTAAAGGGCAGCTCTTTTCTGCCGGGCTGGGAGAGCTGGGGGTGTTCAGTTTGTGGAAGGGAAGGCTCTGGGGAGACCTTGGAGGTCTTTCCAGGCCCTTAAAGGGGGTTATAAAAAGAGGGACTTTTTATATGGGCAGAGACAAAGGGGAATGGTTTTGAGCTGAAGGAGGGCAGGGTTAGATGGGATATTGGGAAGCAATTCCTGGCTGTGAGGGCGGGGAGGCCCTGGCACAGGTTGCCCAGAGGAGCTGTGGCTGCCCCTGGATCCCTGGAAGTGTCCAAGGCCAGGTTGGATGGGTCCCTGGCCATGGCAGGGGGTGGAAGGGGATGATCTTCCAGCTCCTTTCCAGCCCAAACCATCCTGTGATTCTTTGATTTTAAATGTTAGTTTGCGGCACTTCAGTGTAGAAATCCCAGCTGTGGTTCCTGGTGGGATTAACCCCTTCTCTTCTCCCTCCCAGAAAACCTGCAGACCTGCAGAACCTGGCCCCGGGCACCAACCCCCCCTTCATGACCTTCGACGGCGAAGTGAAAACCGACGTCAACAAGATCGAGGAATTCTTGGAAGAGAAGCTGGTGCCGCCCCGGTACCGTGCCCCCCGTCCCCTCAGGGCCCTCCACGGGGGTCTGTGACCAAACCCCCTCAGTTTTGGGGGGTCAGGCCCTCAGAGAGCTGCACGTGTGTGTGGGGGAGGCTCGAAGGGGCTGGTTTGGGTGACAGGGAGAGGGGAAACTTCGGCTGGTGTGGAACAGACCCGAAGCCAGGGGTGTCCCTGGGGTGTCCCAAGGGACAGGACAAGAGGAAACGGCCTTAAATTGCACCAGGGCAGGTTCAGATCAGAGATTAGAAACAATTTTTCCCTGCAGGAGTGGTCAGGCCTTGCAATAAGTGTCCCAGGGAGGTGGTGGAGTCCCTGTGTCTGGGAGTGTCCCAGAGGTGTCTGGATGTGGCCCTTGGGGACACGGATTAGGGGTGATCCTGGTGGTGCTGGGGTGGCACTGGATGATCCTGGAGGTCTCTCCCAGCCTTGATGGTTCTGGGATTCTCTGAAGCAAAGGGCAGCGAACACACATTTCGAGTGTCCAGGTGGGCCCATCTCGCTGCACAGGAGAGTCTTTGAGGTTTTATCTGTCCTTCTCCACCCCAGCAGCTCTTCCCAAACCCTGCTGCCCCTCCACCAGCCGCTCTGTGTCCCTGCCCACACACCTTTTCCCCCAGGCCTTAAAACAAGGGATTTTTAGTTTAGGGTGGTTCCCTTTGAGTGCTGGGGGGTCACCCCGGAGTGTAAATAAACGGGTGTTAATTAGTGGAGCTGAAAGCAAAGGCTAATTATCCAACTCTGTCTGTTTTAACCCCTCAGGTATCCCAAACTTGCCCCCAAGCACCCCGAGTCCAACTCTGCGGGAAATGACGTGTTTGCCAAGTTCTCTGCGTTTATAAAGAACCCGAGGAAAGATGCAAATGAAAGTAAGTGCTGTGGTGGGAGAGGGGAACCAGAGCTGTGCAATTCCAGGACACTGTGCTGGAGGTGTCCCACTTCCAGCTCAGTGATTTTCCAGAGGCTGTGGGAATCTGTGCCTTAACTGAGGATTCCCAAGGTCGGTTAAAGCAGAGAGAGCTGTAACCATGGGAGCACCAATTCCAGCCTCTCCTCATTCCTTCAGCTCCCAGGTAATGCTGGAGCTGCCCCACAGCTTTGCCAAAAGCACAGCCCCCTGGAACCATTTCCATTAAAAATGAGGATTCCAGCCCCAGGTCTCTAAAGCAGGACCCTCACGACCACCACACGTGGCCTTAAGCTGAAGGAGGGCAGGGTTACACTGGATATTAGGGAGAAATTCTTCCCTGGGAGGGGTGTGAGGCCCTGGCACAGGTTGGTTGTTGTCTCCCCATCCCTGGAAGTGTTCAAGGCCAGGTTTGGAGCAACCAGGTCTAGCGGAAGGTGTCCCTGCCCACGGCACGGGGTTGGAACGGGACGAACTTTTAAGGTCCTTTCCAACCCGAACTATTCTGGGATTCTCTCTCTCTGCGCTCCAGCTCTCAGGCCTGTTCCCTGGGCTGGTTTTGAACACCCCAAAGTGGCATCCTGGTGGCTTCTTGTCCTTCCCACGGGCCAGCACTGGCCCCGTGGCTCCCGAGGCAGGAGCCGGTGCGAAGGCAGAGCCAAATCCCGCTCCACGGCGGGGCTGGAGGAGCCATTCCTGGTAACTCAGCCCCGCGCTGGTTTTTCTCAGATCTCCCCCCTGAGCTCCTTAGAGCTCTTATCCCAGCATTAAGTGTTAAGCTCGGGATAAAGGAATTGCAGGCGTTGGCAGGGCCAGCTGCCCGCGAGCTGGGTGGGTGCCAGGAGACAGGATGCAGGAGGCGCCTTTCTGCTCCGTGCCAGCGAGACCCTGGTACGGGCTCGACTGATCTTTTGGTTGTCTTTACCCAGATTTGGAAAAGTCTCTGCTGAAAGCCCTGAGGAAGCTGGACAACTATTTAAACAGCCCCCTGCCTGACGAAATCGATGCTTACAGCACGGAGGAGATCACCGTTTCCAGCCGGAAATTCCTGGATGGAGATGAGCTCACTTTAGCCGATTGCAACCTCCTACCAAAGCTCCACATAATCAAGGTTTGCATTTGCCTTTTTAGCTCCCTGCACAGCAGCTTCAGTCCTTTTCTGGAAGGCAGAGGGATCCCTTCTCTGTTCCAAGGCCACCCAGTAGCTGTGCGGGGACACCGAAGCCGTTTCCTCGCAGGCAAATCCTCGCACGGATGACTCTGGATCTGGAATCCCTGTTTTCCTGTCTGGGATGTGCCTGCAGCTGCTCACAAGAGTGAAATGAGTGTGGGATTCAGGGCTGCAGAGAAATGTTCTCGTTTTCATTTCATAGATAAAGTGCACATGACCACGGCAAAGGAAGGTTATGTTGTATTGTCCATTCCAATTCCCGTCTCTCCCACGTTTAATCCCAAGCTCTGGCTTTGCTGAGCATCCCCACATGGACCAGTCAGGCTGACAGGGTGGCCACCACCCACTGCCTCCCAGCCAAGGCTCCCAACCTCTTCTTGTAGCACTGTGGAGCCTCCACATGCCCCAAAGAGTCCCTGTGACCTGGGACTGGTGTTGGCAAAGCCCATCCCTGGGTTATTCCAAAAAGCTGGAGAGGGACTTTTCACAAGGGCAGGGAGTGACAGGACAAGGGGGAATGGCTTCAAACTGCCAGAGGCCAGGGTTAGATGGGACATTGGGAAGAAATTCTTCCCTGTGAGGGTGATGAGGCCCTGGCACAGGTTGCCCAGAGAAGTTGTGGCTGCCCTTGGATCCCTGGAAGTGTCCAAGGCCAGGTTGGATGGGGCTTGAAGCCACCTGGGCTGGTGGAAGGTGTCCCTGCCCATGGCAGGAACTGGATGGTCTTTAAGGTCCCTTCCAACCCAAACCTTCTGTGATTCTGTGATTCCTCTCTGGGCTCTAGAAGAGAAATGACCACACAGGACTCTCCCTGGTTTTCAGACAAACAAGGTCACTTTGGGAAGCTTCCTTCCCGGCTCCTGTTCCGTCACAGGAAGAGTGGATCCAACTGCTTCCCGACACCTCCCCAAGTGAAAACTTTGCCTAGACACCTCCTGGCTGATCCTATTGCAGGGAGCAGCCCTTTCCCACGCCCACACAGAGCTCAGGCCCAGCAAGCCCCGGGGTCAGCACAGGGACAGTCACCTCGGCTCAGGGGCATGTCTGGAGGAGGACGGAGCAGGAATGTCACACTGTCACACCACAGGCAGGGATTAGGGATGGGCAAGAGTTGGTTTCCCCCAATCATTTGAAATCAAGGATTTCCACTGAAATTTTTCCTCCAGGCGTAGGCCAGTTTATTCCTGTAAGATTATTCTCTTAATTCTGGTTTAAGTTTGCTGGTTTAACCTGTTTCTCTCCCAGGTGTGCTTTACTGGTCCACATGGCTTTGGACAACTCTAAAAATATATATATATATATATATATATACACATATACCAAATAAATCCTTTGCAAGGAGTTTGCTTGTTCACCAGCTTTCTTCATCCCACGTCTTTCCTGTTTTTTATGTCTTTCCTTTTCCTTTCCCCTTTGTCATCAACAACAACAGACCCACACATTGTAAATTAAGAATGGGCATAAAGAGTAGGTTTGGGGGTTTTTTTTGTGGTTTTTTTTTTTGTTTTGTTTTGGTTTTTTTTTTTAACAGATGTGTGTAATGATGTTTTCTTGTTTTCTTTTGTCTTTTCATTAAAAGGTCGTGGCGAAAAAATACCGAAATTTCGATTTCCCCCCTGAAATGACAGGGATTTCCAGATACTTGAACAATGCATATGCAAGAGATGAATTCACAAACACTTGCCCTGCTGATCAAGAGATTGAATATGCCTATTTGGATGTGGCCAAGAGAATGAAGTAACCAGAAGATGCCTCTGTTCCTTGCTCCTGAGACGGGAAAGCAAAAGCCAGCAGATGTTCTGCGGGGTGATTTTAAGTTCTGCTATGGGCCAATCCTTTTGTAATGATTGTACTGCATTGTTTGCTCCTTCTTCAGTTCTCTGTGTGCTTGTTGGTGTGTCTTGCACACACGAGTGTCTCTTGTCCCTTCCAAGGTAAAGGCATCCACCAATATTAAAGACCTGCTGAATTTTGGGAAGCAGTGTAGGTCAGTGATAGCAAACCCACAGGCTGAACGGCTGAATTTGGGGCAGGAACAGCCCTGTTTGTGCCCCACCTTTCACCTGGGGGTGTTGCTGCCCCTGCTCTCTGTCCCACGGTTGTTGCCACACTCCACAGTCAAGGAAAGGTTTCTCTTTGCTCCAGCAGCACCTGACTAAGCCAGGAGAGAGACCAACCTGCAGTGGGACCACACCTGGTGCCCCCAAAGTTTGTCCTCTGTGCCAGAGACCTGCAGGGCAGGTCAAACAGGGACAACTCCTTTTGACCTGGCACGGCTCCTTTCCCTTGGCATGGAAAATAAATAAAGAAGAATTCCTGCCTTCTCCTCTCTCAGGGCTGCATAACCCATCAAACTTCCCCCCCTGGTGCTCCCAGAGACAGGAATTCTGGCCTGGGGACTATCTGCCCTTAGATATTTGATGAGGGAGGAGGAGGGAGAGACTTGCTTGTCACTACAGACAGAAGATGTGGGTGAACATCCATCCCCAGACACTGATGTGGGGTTCCTTTGTCATCCTTCCATGGCTCTTATTTGGATTTGGAAAGCAAAGAGGGGCAGAGGGTCTAAGAAAGGAAAAATCCTGTATTCCCTGACAGGAGGGGGAGCCGGGGGGGGTCGGGCTCTGCTCCCGGGGAACAAGGGACAGGAGGAGAGGGAACGGCCTCCAGCTGTGCCAGGGGAGGGTCAGGTTGGACAGGAGGAGGAATTTCCTGCTGGAAAGGGTGGTCAGGCCTTGGCAGGGGCTGCCCAGGGGTGTGACAACACACAGACTTCATTTAGCAATACGAGTTTTATTCAACAACAAATGTGAGGCAGAGACACAGGGAGAAAAGAGGTGTCAGAGAGAGAGAGAGCAGGAGATAGTCAGAGGGAACCAGATGAGCTTTAAGGTCCCTCCCAACCCAAACCATCCTGATTCTAGAAGATTTATGGACTCCAAAAAGTGACACCCACAGCTGCTTCCTGCTGAGCAGGCCCTCGGCAGGGGCACAGGAGTAGAGGGTGCAACACTTTAGTCATCGGGTCACCTAAAGGTTTCCTTCCAGTGGATTTTTGTGGACAAAATTTTTTGTGGACACATGAGAACAGCTAAAAAGGGCCTTTACAGCTCCTGCAGCCACAAAAAGACTCTGAAGGGCTAATCATTGCTGCTTGCCCACGTCAAACCTGCGCTTGCTTCCTAACAAAGCTTGACTTAAAGGCAACAGTCAGGGTCAGAGTGTGTCTGTGGAGGCTTTGCTGGGCAGTCCTGGGACAGATGTGTTTGGATCCCAATTATCTGTCAGGCAGGTTCAACGGGCAGGTTTAGTTTGCCTTTAGAGAGGACGGACACGCCTGCCCTGCCACCCTCAACTGGGAACTCTCCTGCTGGGGTTGGGAGCTGAGCAGTCCCTCGTCACAGATCACTGACTGGTACTGGAGTTTTCAAATGCATAAGTATCTAGAGTAGATAAAAAAATGAAATCTGTACACTCTTTTCTTATGCCTTACAAATTTGAGTAGAAAATATACAAATTCTTAAGTAGTTTGAGCAGTGTTCTGTCTTTATTTTCTTTGTCACTTCCTGGGCAAACGCATTGCAACTGTGGTAAAATTTTTAGGAATATAAGGCAATGTTTAATTATTATAAGTAATTATAATAAGATGGTATCATTATATATATATAATATGCTGGAGTATATATTAATAATTACTGTGACGTCCAACCAATAGGTTTTTTTATTATATTTTATTTTTAATTTATTGTTTTTTAATAATTTGCTATAACAATTATTTATTTTAGCCAACTTTCATTTGCTGTGGAATAGCTGTGGACGTGGCAGTCCTGCAGGGAGGTTCTGGGAGCAATATGTCCTGGGTTGGCTCATTCCTAACAGCAGGAGCAGTCAGGAATTGAGGAGGTGTCGCTGGTCAGTGGTGGAGTCGGAAGGTGGTCAGTGGTGTCTCTGGAAGTGTTGGAGAAGCACCTGGATGTGGCCCTTGGGGACGTGGTTTCGGGGTGATTCTGGTGGTGCTGGGGGACGGTGGCACTGGGTGATCCTGAAGGTCTCTGCCAGCCTTGAGGATTCCCTGTGGTTCCCCGCTGAGCCACCCTGGCACGAGCCGGCCCCCATCGGCGCTGGTTTGGCGCTGCCACGTCGGAAACTGTTTGGTCTCGGTGAGATCCACTTGGAGTGATCCCAAGCAGCCAGGGATTGGTCATCCTGCAGGAACATGTGCATGCAGTGCCCTTGGGGTGCAGGGCAGGCTCCGGGCCAGCTGCTCTGTCCAGGCCTGGCCCGGCGCTGGAGCGGGGCCTAATCCTGGGGCTGTCCCGGCCTGCAGGCGTGGAACAGCCTGAGCAGAGCCCCGAGCACCCGCCAGAAACTAGAGGGGCCCTGGGTCTGTGTCCCTGCCTCTGCCACCTGCCTGTCCAAGGTGGGAGGAGCTGCAGCCCCTCGGGGGGCCTGGGCCTCCGGCTGGGGAGTGGATGCACAGACTGGCCCCACTGAGCATGGGGCGGGCGCCTGGCACTCAGCCCACGCCTCGCGAGGGACGGGCACTGGGAGCCCCTCTTCCGCAAGGATTCCCAGCCTGTGTTCCGTGCCTTGACCTTGGGACAGCTCCAGGACACCCAACTCTTCCCACTCGTCCTCCTCCTGGGTGCTGCGGGCGGTCACACATTCGCAGTCCTCCAGTGACAGCTCCCTGTCACTGTCATCTCCACGCTGGGACTGCTCTGAGTGTCTCTTAACTTCCCTTTCAGACAACTCTTGGCCAATGCAGTCTTCCTCCTGGGAAAGCTCTTGGCCGATGCCGTCTTCCCACTGGTAGCTATCGACTTCTTTCTCATCCTGCCACTTGCAAAGCTCCAGCTCGTCGTAGAATTTCCAGTTGTTCTCATCCTCGGCAAACGCCCCCTCCTCGGTCTCCTGGACTGCCAGGACTGCCCCCCCTTCTCCCCCTGCCTGCTGCCCACTGAGGGCCTTGGGTTCCACATAGGTGAACACAGGGGAGGAGAGGCAGCAGGGGCTGTGTGGGAGAGAGTCCAGGCTCTCCGGCCTGTCTGCAGTCCCTGTTGTTAACATTCCTGTAGCCCCGGTTTGTTCCATGTCTCCCTGTTCCTCCAGCTGCTGGTCAAATCCCTGGATCTCAAGCTCAGCCTTCTTCAGGATCTCAGTGGCAATGAGCTCGGCCATGTCCAGCAGGACCTGGCTGCCCTCTGAGGGGCTCTGTGGGCCAGGGACTGGGCTCTCTATCCGTGATGTTCTTTCTTGCATTTCTGCAGCTGTGCTTTGTTCCATGGCTCCCTGTTCCTCCAGCTGCTGCTCAGATCCCTGGATCTCAAGCTCAGCCTCACTCAGGATCTCAGGGGTGATTTGCTGGTCACTGCCCAGCAGGGCCTGGCTGCCCTCTGAGGGGCTCTGTGGGGCAGGGACTGGGCTCTCTATCTGTGATGCTCTTTCTTGCATTTCTGCAGCTGTGCTTTGTTCCACATCTTCCTTTTCCTCCAGCTTCTGCTCAGATCCCTGGATCACAAGTTCAGCCTCACTCAAGATCTTAGTGGTCATGAGCTCAGCCATGTCCAGCAGGACCTGGCTGCCCTCTGAGGGGCTCTGTGGGGCAGGGACTGGGTTCTGTGTCTCTGCTGCTCTTTCTTGCACTTCTGCACCCATGCTTTGTTCCAGGTCTCCCTGTTCCTCCAGCTGCTGGTCAGATCCCTGGATCACAAGTTCAGCCGCACTCAGGATCTCAGTGGTCATGAGCTCAGCCATGTCCAGCAGGACCTGGCTGCCCTCTGAGGGGCTCTGTGGGGCAGGGACCGGGTTCTGTGTCCCTGCAGCTGTTTCTTGCATTTCTGCAGCTGTGCTTTCTTCCATGGCTCCCTGTTCCTCCAGCTGCTGCTCAGATCCCTGCATCACAAGCTCAGCCTTGCTCACGATCTCAGGGGTGATTTTCTGGCCAGTGCCCAGCAGGGCCTGGCTGCCCTCTGAGGGGCTCTGTGGGGCAGGGACCAGGCTCTCTGTCCTTGCTGATGGCACCAGCTCCCCAAAGCTTGGAGAACCTTCTGCCTTTGTCTCCTCAGGAGCCACAGGCTCCTGGGGCTCCTCCTCCTCAGCAGCTCCATCTGGGACAGGAGCTGCTGGCTCAGCCTCTGTGGGACTCAGCGGGGCAGGAGCTGGACTGGGCAGGTCCTGGGCTGCCTCTGCTGCCACTGCTGTGCCCACACTGCTGGGAGAGCTGGGCCTCTCCTGGGGAACAGCCAGGGTGTCCCCAGCACTCACGGGTTTGTCCCAACTGCTGTAACCAACATCAGCTCCCCCCTGAGACAGCCTTTTGTAACTCACACCTTCCCTTTGGGGCAGCTCTTGGACTGTCACACGTTCTTCCCACTGGGTCACCTCGTGGTATCTCACACCACCTTCTTCCCATTCGTGCAGCTCCTGGACTGTCACACTTTCTTCCCGTTGGTACAGCTCCGGGTGTCTCCCACAACTCCACTGGGAAAGTTCTCGGACTCTCACGTCTTCTTCAAATTTGTAGAGCTCTCGGCGTCTCCGGCCTCTCCGTTGGGAAGGTTCTCGGACTCTCACTTCTTCTTCCCATTCATAGAGTTCTTGAAGTGTCAAATCTTCTTCCCACTGGGACAGCCCCCTCCTGGGTGTGTCGTCTGCCAGCCAGCTGGGCAAGGGGCTGGAGCACTGGGACTTGGGCTTCCTCTTCTTATCCATCTCTGTTGTCCTCTGCTGGACAGGGATCCATGGAGCTGATTCCACCTTGGAGAGGGGCTCTCGTGGTTGTGGGCACCCCAGGGCTCTGTGCCCATCACAGGGCTCTGTGCTGGGGGTGGCCCTTTGTGACACGGGCACCTTCCAGGGCCCTTTGTGAGGCGGGACATGGGGGTGCCCAGAGACTCTTGTGACATCACAGAGCCCTGCCCTGCCCGCGGGGGTTTGAGGGGCACAGAGCCCTGGGGTGCCCACAACCACGAGAGCCCCTCTCCAAGGAGGGAGCAATTCCCTGCAGAGGACAACAGAGATGGATGAGAACAGGAGGAACTCCAACTTCCAGTGCTCCAGCCCCTTGCCCAGCTGGCTGGAAGACGAGTCACTCAGCGAGCACTGGCTGGGGACAGTGGGTGAGTCAGACCTGCCACTGTCAGGGACTGAGGGGGGGTCCTTTGGCCGCGGGGATGACGACTGGAATTACGACACCGATCCAGACCTTTCCCACTTCGGAGATGTTACCGAATGGGAAGAAGATGAGACAGAAGATGAGACAGAAGAAGAGACAGAAGATGGGACAGAAGAGGAGACAGAAGATGAGACAGAAGAGGAGACACTCCAAGAACTCTGTGAATGGCAAGAAGAAGTGAGAGTCCAAGAATGTTCCCACCAGAGAGCCAGGAGACCTCAAGAGCTCTACAGATTTGAAGAAGACGTGAGAGTCCGAGAACTTTCCCAGTGTTGCTGTGGGAGACACCCAGAGCTGTACCGCCGGGAAGAGACTGTGAGACGCCAGGAGCTGCACGAATGGGAAGAAAGGGGTGTGAGATACCATGAGCTGACCCAATGGGAAGAACGTGTGACAATCCGAGAGCTGCCCCAAAGGGAAGAAGAAGAGACCTATTCAGAGCTGTCCCAATGGGGAGGTTTGAGAGGCCAAGAACTTCCTCAGTGGGAAGATGTGGGACTACAAGAGCTGACCCAGCAGGAAAGTCAGAGATACCATGACCTGACTCAGCAGGAAGATGTGGGAGCCCGTGGACTGTACCAATGGGAAGACAAGAGAGATTCAGAGCTCTTCCAAGTTGTAGACAAGACAGACAAGGATCAACCCCAGAAAGAAGCATATGGTTCCCAAGAGCTGCCCCAAAGGGAAGGTGTGAGTGACAAAAGGCTGTCTCAGGGGGGAGCTGATGTTGGTTACAGCAGTTGGGACAAACCCGTGAGCGCTGGGGACACCCTGGCTGTTCCCCAGGAGGGGCCCAGCTCTCCCAGCAGTGTGGGCACAGCAGTGGCAGCAGAGGCAGCCCAGGACCTGCCCAGTCCAGCTCCTGCCCCGCTGAGTCCCACAGAGGCTGAGCCAGCAGCTCCTGCCCCAGATGGAGCTGCTGAGCAGGAGGAGCCCCAGGAGCCTGTGGCTCCTGAGGAGACAAAGGTAGAAGGTTCTCCAAGCTTTGGGGAGCTGGTGCCATCAGCAGGGACAGAGAGCCCGGTCCCTGCCCCACAGAGCCCCTCAGAGGGCAGCCAGGCCCTGCTGGGCACTGACCAGCAAATCACCCCTGAGATCCCGAGTGAGGCTGAGCTTGTGGTCCAGGGATCTGAGCAGCAGCTGGAGGAACAGGGAGACCTGGAACAAAGCACAGCTGCAGAAATGCAAGAAAGAGCAGCAGAGACACAGAACCCAGTCCCTGCCCCACAGAGCCCCTCAGAGGGCAGCCAGGCCCTGCTGGGCACTGACCAGGAAATCACCACTGAGACCCTGACAAAGGCTGAGCTTGTGATGGAGGGATCTGAGCAGCAGCTGGAGAAACAGGGAGACCTGGAACAAAGCACAGCTGCAGAAACACAAGAAACAGCTGCAGGGATAGAGAGCCCCGTCCCTGCCCCACAGAGCCCCTCAGAGGGCAGCCAGGCCCTGCTGGGCACAGACCAGCAAATCACCACTGAGATCCTGAGTGAGGCTGAGCTTGAGATCCAGGGATCTGAGCAGCAGCTGGAGGAACAGGGAGACCTGGAACAAAGCACAGCTGCAGAAACACAAGAAACAGCTGCAGGGACAGAGAGCCCAGTCCCTGCCCCACAGAGCCCCTCAGAGGGCAGCCAGGCCCCACTGGGCAGCGACCAGCAAATCACCCCTGAGATCCTGAGTGAGGCTGAGCTTGAGATCCAAGGATCTGGCCAGCAGCTGGAGGAACAGGGAGACACGGAACAAAGCACGGGAGCAGAAACACAAGAATGAGCAGCAGGGTCACATGGTTTTCAACCGTAAGAAATTAAAGGGAAAAAATCGGTGGCTTTTATCAGCCTTTCTTTCTCCAGCCCCCACTGGGAGTCACCTTTATAGTTCCCTTTTCCTTCTGAGTGCATTGAGACCAAATTCTACACTTCAAGACTTAAATCCACATTTAAAGTCGTTACTTAATGGAAAGACAGGCAAAACCATCCAGGTTGGCAGGGATGCCAGAGGGGAAGGACGTGGTAGTGACAGCAGGAGTTTCACCACCAGCTCCTTTGTTTCAGCAAACCTGGCAAATCCAGAGCCCATGAACCCATGGAATTGGGTCAGTCAGATGGCTGAGGCACTTTATGGAGCCTTGTTCCCTTTGATACCTTCCCTGTGCTGTGCACTTTCACTTCCCCTCTTTCCATCTCAGCCCAGCCCAGCTCTGTCTCTCCAGCATTATCCGTGACTGTGACCCCTCTGCAAGTCAGGAATTGGGAAGGAACCACATTTTTCCTTCCTCAGAGCTTGTGCCTTCCCACTTGCTCTGATTTGGAAGCAAAACTCTTTTTTCCTGCTCAGCTGTGCTGTTCATTTTCACCATGGATGGCTCAAACAGTGGACACTGGCACTTCAAACCAGTGCAAGGAATTGGAAAATTGGAGTGAAAATAAATCATCCGGAGCCACAATTAATCTGTCTTCTGCCACTCACTGGACTTGGAGCAGGTTCCTGGTAAATGATGCACGGGAAGTGTATGAAAACAGGAGGAAATTTGATTTTACTGCTTGTGTGATGTGATGCAGCCCTGAAAAGAAGTGATGCTTTTCCACACGTGTGTGCACACACGCCTAAAGCACGTGAACCCTTAGTCCCACACTGATTCTTTGCACCCAGCTGTTGCCTTTTTTCCTGCTGTTGCTCATTTGAGCTTAAATGTTTGCAAAGTAAATCAGATCAGAGGAAACAAGAAAACAAGTTTAAAAAAAATCAAAAACCCCACTGACAAAACTGCAAAAGGAAGTTTTTTTTCTCACAGCATAGTTTTTCTTTTACTAAATCTTTCGCCAGTAGATATGTTGATCCTGAGTACCTCTTTATGCCTTTTGAATCACATGTATTTATTAATTATTTATAATTTGAACCCCAGGTACAACAGACTAGTGCAATCAGAACTAGTTTCTACTGCAAATAGACTTAAGAATTCGGGGGTTTTACCCCAAAGAGACTAAACCCCGTGTGTTTAGTGGCACCTCTCACCCAGCTGGTCCTGGTATCCCCACAGGTGATTTTTGCCCTGAGGCGAATTTCATACACCCGACCTGCGGCAGGTTTTGAAATGGATTCCAAACTCCATTTACGTTATTCAGCAGTAATTTTTTTTTTATGATTTGTTTTTATTATTTATTATGCCTTTTGAACTCTATGTACTACAGAGTGCCGCGAGCAAAACTAGATGTCTATCCCAAAGAGACTAAAAGCCTAGTTCATCCGGGAGAAAAACCCCTGGGGTTTTAGTGTATTTGGGATAAAAGACTAAACCCTGTGTGTTCAGTCTCACACCTCGCACAGCTGGGACCAGGTCGCGGCGTCTCCACGGGTGGTTTTTGTGCTGGTGCAGCCGTGTGGTGACTGATTCCTGAAGGACTGACCCTATGGAAGGGACCCCCCCTGGATCAATTCCTTAAGGACTGATCCTGTGGAAGGACTCAAGGAAGAGAAGTTCCTGGAGAACTGTCTCCCATGGGAGGAACCCCATGCTGGACAGGGAAAGGACTCTTTGCCCTGAGCAAATGTTTGATGAAGTGACCATGAAACCCATTCCCCTTTCCCAAAGTGATTTAGCCAGAATTTACTTCATCATGGCTGGGCTTCGTGAACCAAGATTTGGGAAGGCTTTATCCACATTTGTTGCATGCACGTTGGTGACTTATGAGGCCAATACGAGACAGACATATCTGATTGTAAAAGGCACAGCAGAAAGACTCCTTAGATGGTGTATTCTGCAGAACACGGTTCTTTCTGCGTTGCCTTTTCTCCTCGAGAGTGATCCTGCACGTGTTCTCAAAGGAGACAGCTGCGTTATAGATGGTGTTTCTCCAGGCCTCCCGATTTGAGGCCAGAGTAGACCAGTTATGGTGATCAATATGGCCAAGGCTGAGATGGTGTTTCAGGGAGTCCTTGTATCTTTACTTATTATTTATTTATTTATTGTGCATCTTGAACTCCATGTACAACCGGCCAGTGCAATAATACAAATTAGTTTTCTATCCCAAACAGATCAAAAAACTAGGGATAAAACAACTAGGTTTTTAGTCTGTTTGGGACAGAAGACTAAACCCTGTGTGTTTGGTCTCACCTCTCACTCCACCGGTCCCGGTATCTCCACAGGTGATTTTCGCGCTGGTGCAGCCGTGTGATGACTTTGACTCACCCGCCCACAGCACTTGGGGCTGGTTTCCGAACGGAGCTCCACTGATGTTCCTGAGCAGCAGTTTATTGCCCCTTTATTAGTCCGTGCCCCGGCCGGAGCGGCGCTGGCGGGAGCCGCTCTCCCCCCGAGCCCTGAGGGCGCAGCGATGGCGGCGCCGCTCCCTCAGCGCCGCCCCGGGGCGGAGCGGGCGGCCTTTGGCGCCGGGCCGGGCCCGCGGGTGCTGCGGGCTGCGCTCGGCCGTGGCCGCCCCCGCGGGTCCCCCCTCATGCCAGGAATGACCCCGGGGAGTGGGATCACACACGTGCTCCCCGTATTTCCCAGTGTTCAAATCCCCTCTGCGCGCAGGGTCACAGCCCGGGGACTGTCACCTCCACCCCACTGGGAAATCGGGGGGCAGAGGAGCAGGGAACAGCCCCGAGTGGGTGCAGGGAGCCCGGGTTCTCCTGGAGCCCCTGGGAAACACCAAAGCTCCACATAATAGTTTGGAAAATCTCGCAAGGCTCAGCCGAGCGCTGCGCTCGCCCCGTGCCCTGCACAGGCAGGGCCCCTTTGCGGGTGCCACCGCGGGGATGGGGTGCTGGGCTGGCAGCACCAGCTGCGGGCAGTGCCTTTCCTCAGACTTGTTCACCAGCCGCTTTATTTCCTTAGAACACTTCCCTAGAGAGAAGCAGTACCTGGAGGGCAGAGCCTCTTTTGTCCTGTGCTTTCTCCCGGCACTTTCCACTGGAAGGACATTCCCCATTGGAGCCAGTCCCCGCCAGGGCTCCGGGCACAGCGGGGGCTGCAAGGCCACAAGTGCCGGGGCTGCCCCGGGCCGGGTCCGGGCGGTGCCGCTGTCCAAGGGGGGCCGGGGGTGGCCCTTTGTGACACGGGCGCCTTCCAGGGCCCTTTGTGACATGGGACATGAGGGTGCCCAGATACCCTTGTGACATCACAGAGCCCTGCCCTGCCCGTGGGGGTTTGAGGGGCACAGAGCCCTGGGGTGCCCACAACCACGAGAGCCCCTCTCCAAGGAGGAGCAGCTCCCTGCAGAGGACAACAGAGATGGCTGAGGACAACAGGAAGCCCAAGTCCCAGCCCCACAGCCCCTTGCCCAGCTGGCTGGAAGACGAGTCACTCAGCAAGCACTGGCTGGGGACAGTGGGTGAGTCAGACCTGCCACTGTCAGGGACTGAGGGGGGGTCCTTCGGCCGCGGGGATGATGACTGGAATTACGACACCGATCCAGACCTTTCCCAATTCGGAGATGTTACCGAATGGGAAGATGAGACAGAAGATGAGACAGAAGATGAGACACTCCAAGAGCTCTGTGAATGGCTAGAAGAAGTGAGAGCCCAAGAATGTTCCCACCAGAGAGCCAGGAGACCTCAAGAGCTCTACAGATTTGAAGAAGACGTGAGAGTCCGAGAACGTTCCCAATGGCGCTGTGGGAGACACCCGGAGCTGTACCGCCGGGAAGAGACTGTGAGACGCCAGGAGCTGCACGAATGGGAAGAAAGGGGTGTGAGATACCACGAGGTGACCCAGTGGGAAGAACGTTTGACAATCCGAGAGCTGCCCCAAAGGGAAGGACGTGTGAGAACCCGAGAGCTGCCCCAAAGGGAAGGACGTGTGAGAACCCGAGAGCGGCCCCAAAGGGAAGAAGAGACCTATTCAGAGCTGTCCCAATGGGGAGGTCTGAGAGGCCAAGAACTTCCTCAATGGAAAGATGTGGGAGTTCAAGACCTGACCCAGCAGGAAGGTCAGAGATACCATGACCAGCCTCAGCAGGAAGATGTGGGAGCCCGTGGACTGTACCAATGGGAAGACAAGAGAGATTCAGAGCTCTTCCAAGTCGCAGACAAGACAGACAAGGAGCAACCCCAGAAAGAAGAGTACAGTGCTCAAGAGCTGCCCCAAAGGGAAGGTGTGAGTGACAAAAGGCTGTCTCAGGGGGGAGCTGATGTTGGTTACAGCAGTTGGGACAAACCCGTGAGCGCTGGGGACACCCTGGCTGTTCCCCAGGAGGGGCCCAGCTCTCCCAGCAGTGTGGGCACAGCAGTGGCAGCAGAGGCAGCCCAGGACCTGCCCAGTCCAGCTCCTGCCTCGCTGAGTCCCACAGAGGCTGAGCCAGCAGCTCCTGTCCCAGATGGAGCTGCTGAGGAGGAGGAGCCCCAGGAGCCTGTGGCTCCTGAGGAGACAAAGGCAGAAGGTTCTCCAAGCTTTGGGGAGCTGGTGCCATCAGCAGGGACAGAGAGCCCGGTCCCTGCCCCCCAGAGCCCCTCAGAGGGCAGCCAGGCCCTGCTGGGCCAGCAAATTACCATTGAGATCGTGAGCGAGGCTGAGCTTGAGATCGAGGGATCTGAGCAGCAGCTGAAGCAACAGGGAGCCATGGAAGAAAGCACAGCTGCAGAAATGCAAGAAACAGCAGCAGGGACACAGAGCCTGGTCCCTCCTTCACGGAGCCCCTCAGAGGGCAGCCAGGCCCTGCTGGACATGGCTGAGCTCATGACCACTGAGATCCTGACAAAGGCTGAGCTTGAGATCCAGGGATCCAGCCAGGAGCTGGAGAAACAGGAAGACCTGGAACAAAGCACAGCTGCAGAAATGCAAGAAACAGCTGCAGGGACAGAGAGCCTGGTCCCTGCCCCACAGAGCCCCTCAGAGGGCAGCCAGGTCCTGGTGGGCACTGACCAGGAAGTCACCCCTGAGATCCTGACAAAGGCTGAGCTTGAGATCCAGGGATCTGAGCAGCAGCTGGAGGAACAGGGAGACCTGGAAGAAACCACAGCTGCAGAAATGCAGGAAGGAGCAGCAGGGACAGAAAGCCCAGTCCCTGCCCCACAGAGCCCCTCAGAGGGCAGCCAGGTCCTGCTGGACATGGCCGATGGCATCAGTACTGAGATCCTGAAGAAGGCTGAGCTTGAGATCCAGGGATCCAGCCAGGAGCAGGAGGAACAGGGAGACCTGGAGGAAAGCACAGCTGCAGAATTGCTAACAATTCCAGCAGAGAGTACAGAGAGCCCAGTCTCTGCCCCACTCAGCCCCTGCTCCCCTCCCAGCCCCGTGGCTTCCAGCCTGGAAGTCCTGGTTGCCAGTGAGCCCCAGGACACAGAGGAGAGGTCAGTCCTGTCAGTGCAAGAGACTGAGGAGGGAACCTTGGTTGGGGAGGAGAAAGAGTGGAAATCATCCACTGACCAGGACCTGTCCCAAGGGGAAGAGGTCAGAGACCCACAGCTGTCCCAGTGGGAAGAGGACATCACCTCTATCATCTCTGACAAGGCCTTGGGCCCAGGGAACCAGGAGGATGCCCAGCCTGTTCGCCAAGAGAGGCCCAGCTCTCCCAGCAGTGTGGGCACAGCGGTGGCAGCAGAGGCAGCCCAGGACCTGCCCAGTCCAGCTCCTGCCCTGCTGAGTCCCACAGAGGCCGAGCCAGCAGCTCCTGCCCCAGATGGAGCTGCTGAGGAGGAGGAGCCCCAGGAGCCTGTGGCTCCTGAGGAGACAAAGGCAGAAGGTTCTCCAAGCTTTGGGGAGCTGGTGCCATCAGCAGGGACAGAGAGCCCGGTCCCTGCCCCCCAGAGCCCCTCAGAGGGCAGCCAGGCCTTGCTGGGCACTGACCATCAAATCACCCCTGAGATTGTGAGCGAGGCTGAGCTTGTGATGCAGGGATCTGAGCAGCAGCTGGAGGAACAGGGAGCCATGGAAGAAAGCACAGCTGCAGAAATACAAGAAAGAGCAGCAGAGACACAGAGCCCGGTCCCTGCCCCCCAGAGCCCCTCAGAGGGCAGCCAGGCCCTGCTGGGCACTGACCAGGAAATCACCCCTGAGATCCTGAGTGAGGCTGAGCTTGTGGTCCAGGGATCCAGCCAGGAAGTGGAAGAACAGGGAGACCTGGAACAAAGCACAGCTGCAGAAACACAAGAAACAGCTGCAGGGATAGAGAGCCCAGTCCCTGCCCCCCAGAGCCCCTCAGAGAGCAGCCAGGCCCCGCTGGGCACTGACCAGCAAATCACCCCTGAGATCCTGAGTGAGGCTGAGCTTGTGATGCAGGGATCTGAGCAGCAGCTGGAGGAACAGGGAGACATGGAACAAGCCACGGATACGGAAACAGTAACAACATTTACAGCAGAAAGGGAAGGGAGCCTGGTCCCTCCCCTACAGAGCCCCTCAGAGAGCAGCCAGGCCCTGCTGGATACAGACCAGTCCAGCACCAGTGAAGTCCTGATCAAGGCTAAGCTTAAGGGATCTGGCCAGGAGCGGGAGGAGCAAGAAGACCTGGAACAGACCTGGGATACTGAAACAATATCAACATTTACAGCAGAAAGGGAAGGGAGCCTGGTCCTGGCCCCACGGAGCCCCTGCAGCCCCTTCAGCCTCTCAGCTCCCAGCCTGGAAGCCCAGGCCCTCTGTGAGCAGCAGGAGGAGGCCGTGGTTGGGGAGGGCCAAGATTGGAAATATTATGTTGACCAAGAGATTTTCCAATGGGAAGATGAGGAAGAGCAAGATCTGTCCCAAGAAGAAACCAAAACCTACCAGGAAGTGTCCCAAGGGGGAGAGCGCAGGGAGCAGGAGCCGTCCCCTGGACCAGCCAAGAGCCACCAGGAACTGTCTGACTGGGACGGATACAGCGAGGAAGAGGAGCCCCAGGGGGAAGTAAAGAGCTACCGAGAAGAGTCCGACTGGGAAGAAAACATCAAGCAAGAGCAGTCCCAGGGAAAAAAGAGAAGCTACCAAGAAGTGTCCGACTGGGAAGAACGCAGCGAGGAAGAGCTGTCCCACAGAGGAGCAAAGAGCTACCAAGAGGTGTCCGACTGGGAGGAAAACATGGAGAAAGAGCAGTCCCAGGGAGAATCCAAGAGACGCCAAGAAGTGTCCGGCTGGGAAGAAAACACGGAGAAAGAGCAGTCCCAGGGAGAATCCAGGAGACGCCAAGAAGTATCCGACTGGGAAGACTACAGTGAGGAAGAGCTGTCCCACGGAGATGTGAAGAGCTACCAGGAAGCATCAGACTGGGAAGAAAACATCAAGCAAGAGGGAGTCCAGAGAGAATCCAGGAGATGGCAGGAAGTGTCCGATTGGGAAGAATACATCGAGGAAGAGCAGTCCCGAGCAGAAGTGAAGAGCTACCAGGAAGTGTCGGACTGGGAAGAAAACCTCGAGCAAGGGCAGTCCCAAGAAGTGAAGAAGTACAAAGAAGTGGCTGACTGGGAAGAGCTGCCTGACAGCAAGGGAGGGCTGTCCCATGGAGAAGCGAAGATCTGCCAAGAACCATCGGACTGGGAAGAATCCAGTGAGGAAGAGCAGTTCCAGAGAAAAGTCAGCGCCTTACAAAAACTGCTCAAGTGGGAAGAATCCAGCGAGGAAGAGCAATCCCATGGAAATGGCAGTAGCTACCCAGAACTGACCGAGTCGGAAGAAACCAGCATGGAAGGGCAGTTCCAAGGAAAATTCAGTGGCCTCCAAGAACTGCTGTCCGACTGGGAAGACTCCATTGCTGAAGAGCTTTCCGAAGACGAAGACTCCTTTGGCCAAGAGTTTTCTGACTGGGAAGTCTACAGACCCTCAATACTGTCCCGGTGGGAAGACGACAGCGACAGGGAGCTCGCGCTGCTGGACTGGGAACGCATGACCATCCGCAGCTTCGGGGTCAAGCCCTTGCGCCCCGAGGAGGACGAGTGGGAAGAACTGAGCTTCCTGGAGCTGTCCCAAGGTCAAGGCACGGAACACAGGCTGGGAATCCTTGCAGAAGAGGGGCTTCCGATGCCCGTCCCTCGCGAGGCGTGGGCTGAGGGCCGGGTCTGTGTCTCCCCTCCCCGGCCGGTAGCCCAGATCCCCCGTGGGGCTGCAGCTCCTCCCGCCTTGGACAAGCAGGTGGCAAAGGCAGAGGCAGGGACACGGAGCCAGGGCCCTGCCCCAGAGAGGCCCTGCCGCCCCCCCAGCCCCTGCCCTCCCCAGCCGGAGGCTCAGGCCCCCCGAGGGGTTGCAGCTCCTCCGACCTTGCGCAAGCAGGTGGCAGAGGCAGCGACACAGACTTGGCTCCCCAGGAAACGTCCCTCTCGTTTCAGGCAGATACTCAGGGCTCTGGGCAGGCTGTTCGGTGCCTGTGCCCCGGGACAGCTCGAGGATTAGGCCCTGCTCCAGCGCCGGGCCAGGCCCAGACCCCTCTGCAATTCTTCCACAGAAAATGACTCTACCACCGACTTTTGACACTTCCTCCAATTCTTGACGAGTCCTGCAGGGATGAGCAAAGACAGGAGCTGTTGCTCCCACAACCTCCCTGCAGGACTGCTATATCCACGAGTATTCCTAAACAAACGGAAGATGGCTTTAGTATGTTCACTAATTTAATTCATTAAGTTGGTTAAGTAACTATAGTTGTCGTTAAGTATCCAGTATCTCTATCTCTTTAGTTCACATTTATAGTTAAATAAAATCGAAGTGTTGTCAGCAAATTGTCTCATTTACACCTTAATTTGGGCAGAGGCATCTCTCCCTAATTGGATCAGAACACATGGGCAGGGACACTTTCCACTAGCCCAGGTTGCTCCAACCCCATCCAACTTGGCCTTGGACACTTCCAGGGATCCAGGGGCAGCCACAGCTTCTCTGGGCAACCTGTGCCAGGGCCTCCCCACCCTCCCAGAGATGTTCCTCGGATATTCCTTAAAGAACAATTCATCCATGTCATTGTCCTGCCTGGGTTGCCAAGAGCAGCCCGTGGACACACACCTGCTTCATTTGGTTGTCCCTCAGTTGTAGGGAACCAAGATTATATGACCCTGGGAAAAACTTAAGGGCAACTTGGTAAGATAAAAGTGGAAGTGGTGAGATGTATCTCTGTGTGTGGGAAATTGCTTGGGAGTATTTTTCTCATGGACAGTGAATGCTTAATTAAAAAGTAGATATAGAGAAAAGTTACTAACAGGAATTTACTGCTGATGTAATGGGGTATATAAACCATGAAAGAACTGTAATAAACGATTCCATTATACTACATGGGGTCCATGCCCGAGTATGTCACACTCAGTACTTACCCAGAGGGTCTCAGGTGCCATTGCCAAGTCCAGCTTCAGACATTCCAGCCCCTCCATCATCACCTCCAGAGCTCACAACAGTGTCCTGCACACTCACACACTGCACAGGGTACCGGGGGGGCTGCAGGGGTGGGTTCTGTGAGCAGCTGCTGGAAGCTCCCCCCAAGCCCAGCAGGGCAGTGCCAGCCGGGTCCAGGACGGAGCAAGGCCGAGCCCAGCAGAGACGGCAGTGACGCCTCCGGAGAACGGGCTGGAGAGGGGAAAATAAAGTCCTGGCAAAGATGGAATTGCGCTCTGAGAAGTGAGGAGTGAGAGCAGGGGAGAGGAAGAGCCCTGCAGAGCCCAGGGCAGGGCAGAAGGAGGGGCAGCAGGGGCTCCAGGCACCGGGGCTGAGCTTTCCCTGCAGCCCGTGGGCAGCCCGTGGTGGGGCAGCCGTGTCCCTGCAGCCCCTGGAGGGTCACGGGGAGCAGAGACCCACCTGCAGCCCCCGGAGGAGCCCCCTGGAGCAGGGGGATGCCCAAAGGAGGCTGTGACCCTCTGGGAAGCCCATCCTGGAGCAGGGGCCTGGCAGGAGCTGTGGATCCGTGGAGAGAGGAGCCCAGGCTGGAGCAGGTTTGGTGGCAGGACTTGTGACTCTGCAGGGGACCCACAGGGAACAGTTCCTGAAGGACTGACCCCATGGAAGGGACCCCCCCTGGATCAATTCCTTAAGGACTGATCCTGTGGAAGGACTCAAGGAAGAGAAGTTCCTGGAGAACTGTCTCCCATGGGAGGAACCCCACGCTGGACAGGGAAAGGACTCTTCGCCCTGAGCAAATGTTTGATGAAGTGACCATGAAACCCATTCCCCTTTCCCAAAGCGATTTAGCCGGAATTTATTTATTATTTATTTATTTATTGTGCATCTTGAACTCCATGTACAACTGGCCAGTGCAATAATACAAATTAGTTTTCTATCCCAAACAGACCAACAAACTAGGGATAAAACACCTAGCTTTTTAGTCTGATTGGGATAGAAGACTAAACCCTGTGTGTTTGGTCTCACCTCTCACTCCACCGCTCCCGGTATCTCCACAGGTGATTTTCGCGCTGGTGCAGCCGTGTGGTGACTTTGACACACCCGCCCACAGCACTTGGGGCTGGTTTCCGAACGGAGCTCCATTGATGTTCCTGAGCAGCAGTTTATTGCCCCTTTATTAGTCCGTGCCCCGGCCGGAGCGGCGCTGGCGGGAGCCGCTCTCCCCCCGAGCCCTGAGGGCGCAGCGATGGCGGCGCCGCTCCCTCAGCGCCGCCCCGGGGCGGAGCGGGCGGCCTTTGGCGCCGGGCCGGGCCCGCGGGTGCTGCGGGCTGCGCTCGGCCATGGCCGCCCCCGCCGAGCCCGGGGACCCGCCCGGCTTCCAGAGGCCGCCGGCGATGCTGCGGCTGAAGCGCAAACGCCGGCAGAGGAGCGAACCCGCCGCTGCCGCCGCCGCCCCGGCCCCGCGGGGCCCCTCCGCGCCCGCCCGCCGCAACCCCTTCTGCAGCCTGAACAACAACAACGAGCCTCAGCGGGCGGCGGCCCCTCAGCCCCCGGCCCCGGCGGGCGGGGATCCATCGGCAGCGCCCTTCTGGCAGGTGGGACCGAGCCCCGGCACCGGGGGCTCTCCGCGTGGCGCCGGAGAGGCGAGGGGAGACGCGGGGAGGGGACTCGGCGCCTTCGCCCTTTAGCGCCGTCGCCATCAGCCCTTACCCTCGGCGCCATTGCCCTCAGCTATTGCCCCTTAGCCATCGCCCCTTAGCCATCTCCCTAAGCCCTCACCCTAAGCGCCATCGCCCTCAGCGCCATCTCCCTCAGCCGTCAACCTCAGTGCCATCTCCCTCAGCCCCCACCCTCAGTGCCATCGCCATCAGCCCTCGCCCTCAGTGCCATCACCCTCAGTCCTCTCCCTCAGCCCCCTCGCCCTCAGCCCGCGCTCTCAGCCCTCAGCCATCGCCCTCAGCCGCATCGCCCTCATTCCCCAACCCCCTTTAAATCCTCACCGGGGCTCGTCCCGGCCTCATACAAGTCAGTCTGGACTCTTGCTCAGCACCGTGTGGGGATCTCGTGCTCGCCCCAGGGGTGGGTGTTTGCAGCCTGGCCGTGCTTGGGACCAGCCGTGAAATGTCACTGCCGGGGCGTTTTTTAAAATGATCGGCCCGGTGCTTCCTTTGCTCCCTTGGGTCTTACGCTGCTGTTTCGTTCAGTTTTTAGAGCCTGCCTGTGAAGAGAAGCCCCCCGGGAGAGCAGAGCCCGCGGGAGGAGGCGACATCCTCGCCCTGACCGAGGTAGGAAACAGCACACAGTGCTGGGAAGGTTTTAGCTGCTCACAGGGCACAAAGAAAGCTGAAACTGCTTAACTGGTTGCCCATCTCTCAATAAAATAACGTACTAAAATGTCAGTATTCAAGAAAACTATTATTTTTATTATTTTTATTATTATTATTATTAACATGAAAATATAAACATAAAACATAATAACAATTGTAATTTTAATAATATAATATTTCACCTTTATTATTTTCATTTATCTCTATTTTTACTTTATTTGATTTATTTTAGGAGTACTTTTAGTAGTAGTAGTAGTAGTAGTAGTAGTAGTGTATTTATTTAAATCAGGGTGAACAAAGGATCAATAAATTGCTGCTAAATAATGAAAGTGGAATTCCAAATCCATTGGGAAACCAGCCTGAATTGCTGTGGGCAGGTGAATCAAAGTCACCACATGGGTGCACCAGGGCAAAAATCACCTGTGGAGACACTGGGACCAGTTTTGTGAGAGGTGAGACCAAGCACACAGGGTTTAGTCTTTTATCCCAAACAGAGTAAAAAAATAGGGGTTTTTTAATGCTAAACAAACTATGTTTTTAGTCTGTTTGGGATAGAAAACTAGTTTTATTGCCCTGGTCTGGAGTAGCTGGGGTTCAAAAGGCACAGTGCATGAATCATAAATAAATAGTAAAAAAATTACTGCTGTATAAGGTGGGAAAAATGGGGAATGGGGTTTCTGGTCAGTTCGTCACACACTGTTCCTGTCACTGCTCAGGGAGAAGAGTCCTTTCCCTGCTCCAGCCTGGGCTCCTCTCTCCATGGACTGCACTTCCCTGCCAGGACCCTGCTCCAGGTGGGGTGCCCACAGAGTCACAGCTTCCTTCGGGCATCCCCCTGATCCAGGGGGCTCCTCCAGGGGCTGCAGGTGGGTCTCTGCTCCACCATGGACTTCCAGAGGCTGCAGGTGGATCTCTGCTCCACCATGGACTTCCAGAGGCTGCAGGTGGATCTCTGCTCTCCAGAGTCTGCAGGTGGATCTCTGCTCCCTGTGGACCTCCAGAGTCTGCAGGTGGATCTCTGCTCCCTGTGGACCTCCAGAGTCTGCAGGTGGATCTCTGCTCCCTGTGGACCTCCAGGGGCTGCAGGTGGATCTCTGCTCCCTGTGGACTTTGTTTGGGTTTGCCTGGCCAGGTTTTGGTAGCAGGGGGGCTGCAGGGGTGGGTTCTGTGAGCAGCTGCTGGAAGCTTCCCCCAAGCCCAGCTGGGTCCAGGACGCACCAAGGCCGAGCCCAGCAGAGACGGCAGTGACGCCTCCGGGAGAACGGGCTGGAGAGGGGAAAATAAAGTCCTGGCAGAGATGGAATTGCACTCCCAGAAGTGAGGAGTGAGAGCAGGGGAGAGGAAGAGCCCTGCAGAGCCCCGAGCCCACTCCTGTGCCGTGTGTTCCCAGTCCTGCAGTGCGAGCTCCCTGTCGCTGTCATCTTCCCACTGGGACAGCATGGAGGCTCTGGAGCCTTCCCAGTGGGAAAACTCTTGTCCAGCAGACTCTTGGTCTTGGGACAGCTCTTCCCAGTCAGACAGTAGTTCTTGGTAGCTACTGAATTTTCCTTGGGACTGCCCTTCCATGCTGGTTTCTTCCCAGCTGGGCAGTTTTTGGGAGCTGCTGCCTTTTCCTTGGGACTGCTCTTCCTCGCTGTATTCTTCCCAGTCGGAAAAACTCTTGGCCAAAGGAGTCCCCGGCGTTCTCTGGGTGCCAGGGTTTGTCCCAGGTGTTGTAACCAACATCATCTCCCCACTGGGACAGCTTGTCCTCATTCCCAGTGGAGGGGTAACTCATTTAGTCTTTAAATGGGACCAAAAATGCAGAGGGTAAAATGTAAATAAAACAGAAATATGTAAATGTAAATAAAAATATAATTGTGTAAATGCAAATAAAATATAAATATGTAAATAAACATAACTATGTAAACAAATATAAATACATTAATAAAATATAAATATGTAAATGAAATATAAATATAAATATGTAAATGTAACTAAAATGTAAATAACGTGCAAATCAAATGTAAATAAATGTCAGCAACGTGCAAATCAAATGTAAATAAATGTAAAATACAAGTAAAATGTAAATAAAATACAAGTGAAATGTAAATAAAGTGTAAATAAAGTGTAAATAAAACAAACACATCTGGTACCTTCTTATGATTTTTTTGATGGGTTTGGATTCGACTGATTAAAAACCAGCCCCAAATCCCAGGGTCGGCTCGTCAGAGGTGTCAAACCCTGCTGGGACAGGGCTCAAACCACCTCACAGATCCTGGCTGGCAAAGGCTTTGGCACTCCAGAAGTCTGGATGTGCAAGAATGGCAGACAAGCAATGAGTACTCACCTTGGGGATGTTGCTGAAGGAGCAGGAATTGGCTCCCCTGGGAGTCAGAGCCTTAGAATCACAGAATCATAGAATTCCTGGGTTGGAAGGGACCTCCAAGATCATCAAGTCCAACCCTTGATCCAACCCCGCCGTGGTTCCCAGCCCATGGCACTGATGCCACATCCAGTCTGTCCTTAAACACCTCCAGGGATGGAGAATCCACCCCTTCCCTGGGCAGCCCATTCCAATGGCTGAGCACCCTCTCTGCAAAGAAATTCTTTCTAATATCCAACCTAAACCTCCCCTGGCACAGCTGAAGACCCAGCCCTCTTGTCTTGCTGATGGTTGCCTGGGAAAAGAGACCAACCCCCCCTGGCTCCCCCCTCCTGTCAGGGAGTTGCAGAGAGTGAGGAGGTCTCCCCTGAGCCTCCTCTTCTCCAGGCTGAGCCCCCCCAGCTCCCTCAGCCTCTCCTCACAGCACTTGTGCTCCAGTCCCTTCCCCAGCCTCGTTGCTCTCCTCTGCACCTGCTCCAGCCCCTCCATGTCCTTCCTGAGCTGAGGGCCCAGAACTGGACACAGCACTCCAGGGGTGGCCTCACCAGTGCTGAGTCCAGGCCAAGAATCACTTCCCTGGCCCTGTTGGCCACCCTGTTCCTGAGCCAGGCCAGGATCCATTGGCCCTCTTGTCCCCCTGGGCACACTCTGGCTCCTGTTCAGCTCCCTGTGCATCCCCACTCCCAGCTCCCTTCCTGCCTGGCTGCTCTCCAGCCCCTCTGGCCCAGCCTGGAGCTGCCGGGGGTTGTTGTGGCCAAAGGGCAGGACCCGGCCCTTGGCCTGCTTGAACCTCATCCATTGGAATCAGCCCAACCCTCCAACCTGTCCAGGTCCCTCTGCAGAGCCCTCTTGCCTTCCAGCAGATCAACACTCCCCCCCAGCTTGGTGTCATCTGCAAATTTGCTGATGATGGACTCAATCCCCTCATCTAAATCATCAATAAAGATATTAAACAGAACTGGGCCCAGCACTGATCCCTGCCCTTCCCATCTTCCTGCTGGGGCTCCTGAGGCACTGCTGGCATTCCAGCCCCAGCCCAATCCTGCAGACAGCCCAGCCTATGAGTTGATACACAATCAACTTCCAACATTTTCCAAGCTTCCGGGTCTAAGGTGGCAGCGGGAAGTGGTTCTGAGCTATTTCCCATCTGGATGTGTTTATGGCTCCTGGCAGTTTTGATCAAGACTTGTTGAAACTTGTTCCCCACAAGGATTTTTGGATTTGTCTGGATGTCTGATTGGCGTGTTTGCAGCTGGAAAGGTCAGGATTCTCTGGGAATGGGCCCAAGCCCAGCCATACAACACCTTCCTGCCACGTGAGGGCTCAGATAATTGGAAAAGCCTCTTACAGGAAAACTAAGGCAAGAATATTTTCTTCCTTCAGGTCTAGAGATCTGACACTGTCAGAAGCTTTAAAACAATCCACTTCATCTCAGCTCTGTGTTGGAGCCTTTTCTTCCTTGGATTTCACTGCCCCTACTCAGTGCTGGGCTGGTGGAAGGTGTCTGTGTCCATGGCAGGGGAAGTTTGCACTAAATTATCTTTAAAGTCCCTCCCAACCCTTAACATTCTATGATTCTTATGATAATTACTTGTATTCAACACCAGTTTCTTGTAGCTCTGAGGGGCCCTGAGGCTGCCGGGGGAGGGTGGGGGGTGGGTGGGGGGTGGGGGGGGGTGAGAATCCTTGGAAAGGGCAGCCTGAGAATAAATAAATCCCAAACCCCGACCTCCGGTGCCTTCCAGTCCCACTGACCAGCCAGAATGTCAGGAGGGGAGTGGCTCCAGGTCCAGAGGAAATCCCACCAGCTGGGGGGGTTTATCTGGAGAAGAGGAGGCTCAGGGGGGACCTCATTGCTCTCCCCAACTCCCTGACAGGAGGGGCAGGGAGGGGGGTCGGGCTCTGCTGCCATGTCCAAGGGAAAGGAGGAGAGGAAATGGCCTCAAACTGCCCCAGGGCAGGGTCAGATTGGAGATCAGAACAGTTTTTCCCTACAAGAGTGGTCAGACGTTGGGATGAGTGTTGCAGGTCGGTAGTGGGATCCCGAGGGAGGGCTGAGGCAGCATCGCTGGGAGCCGAGCTCCATCTGCCGGGGAATCCAGCGGGTCACAGGAGAAGCCCCAAGGAGCCCTTCCCGGCTGTCCCGCTGCCTCCCCGCGTCCTCTGCCCGGCGGAGAGGGGATGTGGTCCCCCCTCGGGATGAGGGGATGCTCCCCCTGCCTGCCCCGCGGAAATGGGGAGGTGTTTCCAGGAGCTGGAAATCACGCTGAGTCACTGTTTGCAGACATAGGATTAAATGGTTGAATCATGGAATATCCTGAGATGGGAGGGACCCCCAAGGATCACCCAGTCCCAGCCCTGGCCCTGCCCAGGACACCCCAACACTCCCCCCTGTCCCTCAGAGCGTTGTCCAAACCCTCCTGGAGCTCTGGCAGCCTTGGGGCCGTGCCCACTGCCCTGGGGAGCCTGGGCAGTGCCCACCACCCTCTTGGGGAAGAACCTTGTCCTGAGATCCCCCCTGAGCCTGCCCTGTCCCAACTCCAGCCCTTCCCTGGCTCCTGTCCCTGCTCCCAGCGAGCAGAGGTTGGAGCTGCCCCTCAGGAGGAACTGCAGCCCCCAGTGAACCTCCCCTCAGTCCCCTCCAGGCTGGACAAGCCAAGTGCCCTCAGCCACTCCTCATATGGCCCTTCCAGGCTTTTCCCCATCCCTGTGTCCCTCCTTTGGACGCTCTCCAACAGCTTTACATCCTTTTTATACCGTAGTTCCCAAAACAGCCCCAGGACTCGAGGTGAGGCCACCCCAGCACAGAGCAGAGCTGAGCTTTGCACCCTCTGAGCTTGTGCATCCTAAAAGGACCCACTGCCATCCCCTGACCCCAACACTGTTAGCACACCCCATCTGTACAGTTTGTGTTTCACATTTCAACAGGGTGTGGTAACAGCCTAGACTTCTTTGTTCCCAGGGCCCGTGTCCATGACAGTCACGGCCTCCACCTCTTTCCCCCTTTAAGTCCCTCTACTTTCCAGCTGGGAAAAATAATTTCTTCTTCCATCCACCCCTGCTCTGCCATTCTCCAGGAAGGCCTGAGTCAGATGTTTGGTACCTAAACCAAATACCTGAGGAAGGTGGGGAAGAAGGAGACAATTGCTGGAGGGAGACACACAGTTACTAAACCAGCCTAATGTAAACAAGATCTAAAGGAAGAGTTCAAAGTTATTAAAACTAGGGGAAAATGCCAAAGAAGGAAATTCTTCTCTGTTCACTCACCCAGCTCGGGAGCCAATCTGGAACCTGCTTCCCCATCCCTGAAAGGTGATTTATGGGCATGTTTTTAAACTGCAGACAACAATAACAACAACAACCTCCTCTCCGTGAACCTTTTCATCAACTCAGAGCTCCAAGGGCTTCTCAAAGATCTGTGTCACTGCTCCTGTGTGCAGATGGGGACACCCAGGCACAGGAAGGAAGGGGTTCTGCTGCAGCAAGCCAAGAACTCGGGGATAAATCCTTAGTCAGGGACATCCTGTGCTGAGATGACAAAATGAGGTTGTTCCTCTCCTTGCAGCATTTGCCTCCTTTAGCATCACAGAGGAGAACCTAATTCCTAGGATGGTTTACCTCTAAAACGTTTGTTTTGACCAAGGATAGAAAAGAAAAACAGTCAGGACTTTTTGTTTTGTTTTGTTTTGTTTTACTTTGTTTTCCCCAGCTATTTACAAATTCCCTGTGCTGGAAGGAGAAACCACAGTTTGGGGACTCTTCTTGCACCTCTTTAATAGACAATGAAAAAACTCATTCTCTTGGCAGAGCTGGTTTTTCTTTCTCTCCCAGAAGTTTTTCTGTTTCCCAGTTGCAGTATCCACATGGGAAGGACAACAGGTGGGAAACCTAATTTTGCTTATTTACAGCCCCTCTTCTCCCCCAACTCGCTCTTGTGTGTCACTGAAACCACAAAGCTTCTTGTGGGAGGCAAATCTCAATATTCCTGTAAGATCTTGCTGCAAAGAGGCACAAAAATCTCCCTCCCAGAAGTGACTGGAGTGGTCTCCCTTTTCCACCAGCTCTTTTCTGAGTACCCTGCAGTTGTGAAAGCCTTGAGAAGTGGCAAAATTCACCACCCCCAAAGAGGGAACTCAATGAGTGACTAATTCCTCATGTCTTTACTGGAATGAGTGGACACTGGGAAGCTTCCTGGACGTACCACGTGGTGTCTGAAAGAGAATGAAGGTGCATGGAAGACTTTAGAAAGCAGAAAGGACACAAATATTTTCCAGCAGGTGATGTGGCTCAAGACCCAGGGAGCTTAGGCAGAAAAAAGGGATCTCACTGACCAAGTCGAACCAATGGGATCACACTTGGAAAGGCAGGACTAGGAGGTGAAATATCTGCCCTTTTAATACCTTAGGGCTGCAAGGTGACCCAGCTGAGCCTGTGGGATCCCAGCCACAGTCTGGACAGCACAGAAAAGGGGCCAAAACCCCTGTGTGGGAAGAGCTCGATTTTTCCAAGAGCTGAGACTGCTTGGAAATGCTTCTGATCAGCTGTGGTTCAACAGGCTGACTCACCCCAGCCCTGTCACTGCTGCTTCCCATGAAGTGAGGCTCCTGGAAGGCCCAGGATTCCCAGCTCAGCTGGCAGGTTCCAGCCTCTGGCAGCCAAGATCATTTTGGTGTCATCACTTCCGAAAGAACACCACTGAACATTACTCCAGGAGCACAGGGGCAGGCGTTAGCTACGGGCAGAAAGTGTTGGCTCTCCCTTCCCAAAACAGGACGACTGTTCTTCCTCTCCTCCAGCCCCAAAACTGTAACGCCCACGGGATGGACACACTGGCTGTGGGATCCCACATTCCCACAGTGACATGTGCTGGTCTGCAGGAAGCCCAAGAAGTGTCGGAGACACAGGGAATAGAACAGGAAAAGAGAGGGAAGACTTGTTTCCCCCTCTGAAAATTTAGCTGCTGTTTTTTACAGGGTGCAAGGAAACATTCCCATGTGAAATAACCCATCCTGCCTTGTTTCAGGGCACGGACATGTCAGAGAGGAAGGGTGAAGTTTGGGGCTTCACGCGGGGATTTTGCTATTTGAGTAAAAATTAACTGATTTTCAGCCGATTTCAAAGGACTTCTGTGCCTACGGTGCTCGTGCAATGTGGAGATATAGGGACCACTGGGCTCCTTGGACAAAGGTCCTATAAAAAGGTGGAGGATGCTGGAATATCCAGGCTGGGCTCTGTGGGATGAGATCCCTCAGGTGCCCACCTGCCAAGCTACCAGGGCTGGGACACCTCGTCCCTGTGATGTCCCTGCAGTGGCAACCAGAGCTGTTCTGAGCCCTGAGGAACAGCCCAGCAAGGACATGGAGCTGCTGGAGAGAGGCCAGAGCAGGAACCAAGAGGATCCCAGGGCTGGAGCAGCTCTGCTGGGAGGAAAGGCTGGGAGAGCTGGGATTCTTCAGCCTGGAGAAGGGAAGCTTTGGGGTGACCTGATTGTGGCCTTGCAGGACCTGAAGGGGCTCCAGGAAAGATGGAGAGAGACTATTTCCAAGGGCTGGAGGGACAGGACAAGGGGGAATGGATTTAAACTGCCAGAGAGAAGGGTGAGATGGGATATTGGGAAGGAATTCCTGGCTGGGAGGGTGGGGAGGCCCTGGGATAGAATTCCCAGAGAAGCTGTGGCTGCCCCTGGATCCCTGGAAGTGTCCAAGGCCAGGTTGGACGGGGCTTGGAGCAACCTGGGCTGGTGGAAGGTGTCCCTGCCCCTGGCAGGGGGTGGAATGAGATGATCTTTGAGGTCTCTTCCGACCCAAACCAGTCTGTGGTTCCATGAACTTGTAGATCTTGCTCCCGAGGGGAGATGGGGCTGAGCATCCATCAGGAATGAACCTGGCAGTGTTGTGGGGCACATTCTGATGTCAGAGGGCTCCTGAGGAGCTGGACCTGCAGCTGCCCTGGACACAGGCTCTCTCCTCTGCTCACAGGATGTGTCAAGTGTAAGGTGACAGTAAGATTGCCATCTAAGCTTCCCCAGGAAAACTACATTTGTTCCCCTCTTTGAGGCATTTGAAAGTAAAACAGCCAGAGGCACTTTTTACATGCTCCAGGAAATTCTCTATCAGCAGGGAACAGGTTCTCTCTCTTTTGACAGCCCTCCTTCCCTGAGGAAGCAGCGTTTTCTAAAGCCCACAGAGCAGACCTGCCCCCCCCCTCCTCGCTCTCAAAGCAGCCCGTGTTTTAAATCTGTGTATTAGATTTTCTTTCTAAATTGTTTTATCCTCCTCTCGAAAACCCAAACAATTCCCAGACAGTGACTCGTGCTGACTAATCCAGTCTGGGAGCCTTCTAGGTGTCCCTGTAACCTAAAACCAGAAAACAAGCTTCCTAATTCAGTAGCTAGACATTCCAATGGAGACCTGCAGGTTCCGAGCTTTTTATTTTCCTTCTCCTCGGGGTTAAACACGCTTTTATCTCCACGCTGCCTCCCTCCCCCAGCAGGCAGGAGTTGAGATGAGCTGTAATTCGGACATTCCTTCCCTGCCTACACTTCAGAAGTTCTGCTCCACAGTGGCAAAGCTCCTGTGAGCCCTCAACCAGGGCAAAAAGGGAGGAAAGGTGGTGTCTTCCACCATGAGAAAGGGGGTGCCTGAAATAATACATCCCCAAGTTGCTGTGAGAAGTCCAGCAATGAAAAAAAAAAGATGCAAGGCCGCGGAAAAATTGTATTTTTGGCCCATTTTCAGTGCTGGGCTGAGTCATGTTTTAGTCATGTCTGGAAAGCACAGGGCCATGACAAGGCCTTGCAGTCTGACAGTCGCAGTGGGGACAGACTTCCGAGCTCTGGGCAAGGTCTGTCTCGGGGCAGATAATGGGGTTTATTGTCTGTGCTGGGAGCCAGGAACCAGAATTTCCCTTCAGAAAAAAGGGATATTGCTCCCGGGCACTGCCCCAGGAACCCAAGCTTGTTTTGCCACTGAAAAGAGGGAAAAAGGTGACCTGCCTGGGTCACTTTTCCAGGCCGGCTGGAAAAGGGGGATGGGTTTGAGGAGCAGGGGATGGGTTTGAGGAGCAGGGGATGGGTTTGAGGAGCAGGGGATGGGTTTCAGGAGCAGGGGATGGGTTTGAGGAGCAGAGGATGGGTTTGAGGAGCAGGGGATGGGTTTGAGGAGCAGAGGATGGGTTTGAGGAGCAGAGGATGGGTTTGAGGAACAGGGGATGGTGTTTGAGGAGCAGGGGATGGGTTTGAGGAGCAGGGGATGGGTTTGAGGAGCAGGGGATGGGTTTGAGGAGCAGGGGATGGGTTTGAGGAGCAGGGGATGGGTTTGAGGAACAGGGGATGGTGTTTGAGGAGCAGGGGATGGTGTTTGAGGAGCAGGGGATGGGTTTGAGGAACAGGGGATGGTGTTTGAGGAGCAGGGGATGGTGTCTGAGGAGCAGGGGATGGTGTCTGAGGAGCAGGGGATGGTGTTTGAGGAGCAGGGGATGGGTTTGAGGAGCAGGGGATGGTGTCTGAGGAGCAGGGGATGGTGTTTGAGGAGCAGGGGATGGTGTTTGAGGAGCAGGGGATGGTGTCTGAGGAGCAGGGGATGGGTTTGAGGAGCAGGGGATGGTGTTTGAGGAGCAGGGGATGGTGTTTGAGGAGCAGGGGATGGGTTTGAGGAGCAGGGGATGGTGTTTGAGGAGCAGGGGATGGTGTTTGAGGAGCAGGGGATGGTGTTTGAGGAGCAGGGGATGGGTTTGAGGAGCAGGGGATGGGTTTGAGGAGCAGGGGATGGTGTTTGAGGAGCAGCTCTTGCTCCCAGTGGGCTCTGGAGCTTCCTCATTGCACAAGTCAAACAAAGAGCAGGCAGGACAATGGCCCCTGTAATTAAAGGTCATTAAGAGCCGTGTGTGATGAGCCACAAGAAGTCAACAACCTGCACTCACCCCACCAGCCCCTGCTGTCACAAACAGCTGCCTCCAGCCTTGTCTTCATCACCTTCTCTGCCCTTCCCTCTTCCTCCCTCTCAGCTTGAACCCAAACTGGCCTGGTGGGGTCACCTCAAGAAATAAAATACATTTTTTTTTATAAGTATATCATGAAGTTGTGAGATGTCCACGTTCCAAACTGGACCTGGGTGTCGGGGTCTTTTTCGGCCGGATAAGGGAAATATGAAAGTTCCTAAAAATTAAAATCTTCCTGGGCCACGTGGGAATTTTGTACACAGGGGGTTTCTTTTCTCTCTTTTTGGGCTGAAAGAACAAAGGAAGATCCGTCATTTTTTTGACAACCAATGGGAAGGAAGGGAAAGCCCCTTTTTCGGAGAAAAGAAACCTTTTTAGGCAGAAATGAATATCTTAAATTTATCTTAAAAAGGGTGGGCTTTTCTGAAACTATAAAATGTATGAAAATTAAACCCAAAGGGTCTTTCTCCCCAAAAAACCCGGTGTGAGACCAGACCCAGCGTGCTGAATAAATCCTTTCTTTTTGTTTTGTGAGTTTTTGCCAGCTTTCTAAATTCAAGGCAGAGATATTTCTCCCACCTGTGGGCAGGAGAAGGATCTGCCCATGGTTCCTCCCTTCATCCCACCCCGAGCTGGAAGGCTGTGGGAACTGGGGGGGGTTTGGGGAGGTGAGAAAAATTTCTCCCTTGGATTTAGAAGGACGGCAAAAAACCTCGTGAAACGAAAAAGAAAGGATTTATTTATGGGTCTGGTCTCACACCGAGTTTTTCGGGGAGAAAAAGACCCCTTGGGTTTGAGTCTCGTGCGTTTTACAGTTTTACAAAATCCCACCCATTTCCAGATAAGTTTAATATATTCATTTTTGCCTAAAAAGGTCTCTTTTTCTCCAAAAGGGGCTTTTCCCTTCCTTCCAATAGTCTGTGAGGCGTCCTCTGCCAAAAATGATGGATTTCCTTCGTTCTTAGCCCAGAGAGAAAAAGAAACCCCCGCGTTCAGGATTTTGCCAAATGGCCCAGAAGGATTTTAATTTTTAGGAACTTTACATTTCCCAAAAAAGACCCTGGTAGCCAATCCAGTTTGGAACTTGGACACCTCACAACTTCATGAGACACCTATTGAAAAAAAAAAAATCCATATTTTATTTCTCATCTGGGGGTCTGAGGGACTCTCCTCAGCTGTGCTGCCAAGGGGGACGTGGCCTTTCCCACAAGGACAGGCAGTGGGATCCATGGATGTGGCCTTCCTGCTTCCTCTGCTCCTCCCCACAACAAATCGGGATATTTCTGTGGAGACGCCCTTGGGTGTGGTATTTTTGGGGTTTGTTTTGTCTGTGGCTATTTGGGGTTTCTTTGGTTTTTATTTGGGTTTTTATTTGGGGTTAAAAGCGAGGGACAAAGCAAACACGTGCTCTGCTCCCTCATCCCCCTCGGAAGGGCCCCGGGGTGTCACAGGGGAGGAGAGGAACCCACAGGGTGGTTCCTTCGGAAATGTGAGGGCAATATTTCGGGATAACGTTGGATTGTGCTGGAAAGAAATGTCAGGTGGCCCCGCTGAGCAGGGGGAGCAGGAACCACATCAGAGGGGATGTCTGTTGGTGTTTCCACCTCTAAAGAGGCACCTGGAATTCGAGGCCTTGGCCCTAATTTTAAAAGGATTATGTGAATTTTTTCTTGGTGCCTCGACCCTAATTTTAAGAAGATAATGTGAATTTTCACTTGAGACATGGAGGGCTTCCCTACCAGTTGTCAGAAGAAAAATGTACCTTTAATAGTTTGGTTTGTAGCTGGTTTTTCACTTCACTGAGAGGAACAAATGAAATATATATATATAAAAAATATATATAATATATATTATATATATTATATTATATATTTTATATATATTATATAAAAAATATATTATATATTAAATACATATATTTAATATATATAATACATAATTATATATAATACATTAATATATATTATACATATTATATTATATATTTTTATATATAAAATATATAATATATATTAAATATATATTTTATATATAAAATATATAATATAATATATATAATATATATAAAAAATATAAATATTCAATAGATATTATATATAATATTGTTTGTTTTCTCTTTAAATAAATGAAGCAGGAGTGTAATGAAACAATGGGTGTGCAATGCTTTTAAAATGAGGAAAAACCCCGAAGCAAATATTGAAAGTTCATTTGAAATACCTATATTTATATATAAAATCTTTGAAAACTTTAAACTTTACACAACATATTACATTGTATTAAAGAAGCTTTAAAGTAGCTTCCTTTTACACAATAATATATAATAATGATATATGTAATATATATTATATATCAAATATACATTATATATTATACATATTTGATTATATATATTATATATAATATATATAATATATATAATATATATTGATTGTAATATTTTGTCATATATTATATATAAAATATATTACAACCTGGGCTAGTGGAAGGTGTCCCTGCCCATGGCAAGGGGTTAGAACAGATGATCTTTAAGGTCCCTTCCAACCCAAACCATTCTGTGATTCCATGATTATTAGATGGAATTATTCGTAGATGGAATTATATATTATTATATAGTCTTAGATGGAATTATTATTATTAGTAGAAGAGTGCTACTGAAAGCTTCTTTAATACAATGTAAAGGCCAGTTTTAAGAGATTTTATATATAAATATATGTATTTCAAAGGAACTTTCAATATTTGCCCCGTTTTTTCTCCTCATTTTTACAGCATTGCACACCCATTAATGTTTCATTACACTCCTGCTTCATTTATTTAAAGGGGAAACAAACAATTCTTCTTATAGTATTATGACCTCAAAGTGCCTTTTTGGTGCTGCTGAAGGAGGGTTCAAACCACTGGTGTCAAAAAGGATCCAACCCAAGAAACAAAAGATGAAGGAAAACAAGAGCTGTAGATGACCTTGAAATAAAGAAATTTAATCAAGAAATCAGGGGTATAATGCAATTATTGGACTGCAAAGTCTCATTTCGTAGAATCCCAGAATCCCAGACTGGTTTGGGTTGGGAGGGACCTTAAAGCTCATCTCATTCCACCCCCCTGCCCTGGGCAGGGACACCTTCCACCAGCCCAGGTTGCTCCAAGCTCCTGTTATTTCCCTGTTATTTTGGTGCCCTGTTGTATTGCAGGTCTGTCACCAGGTTACTCCCCGGCAGGAAAACACCATTTTCTTAAAACCCAAAGAAATCAAAGCACAAAAAAGAGGCAGGGCACCCTATTTTTACTGCTGTGAGTGTCACCCTGCCAACACCCTTCTGGTGGCTCCTCTTTCTCTGGAGAGGGGGTTTGTTTTCTCCCCGAGGAAAGAACTCACCAGGCCCATGTGCATACTCATCAAACATTTTATTTGTCATTCACGCTAATTATGATACTGAATTTACAGAGGAAACTGTGGTACAAAGAAAGAAAGAAAGAAAGAAAGAAAGAAAAAGAAAAAGAAAGAAGGTCTTCATTAGAACTAACGCAGCAGTCCAGCTGCCCTGGGTGTAGTTGTAATGAATTCTCCTGTGGTGCTGGACACAGCCATCCCTGTGGGACAGCAAGAGTCTGACCTGGCATTCAGACACTTCCTGCAGTGGGGGGAAAAAAATCCACTCTATTCTCTTTTCCTATCTTCTTCTTCTTCAAAAAAAACCAAAAAACAAACCAGCAGCCACCCCTTCCCTCCCTCCCTCCCTCCCTCCTCGAGAGGAAAAATCCCCTGTGATCAAACCCTCGAAAAAAAACAACAAAAAAAAGGCAACTTCCACAAGCTGGTGGTTTTCCCCTTCTGGAAATGTTTTGTAAACAGAAAATGCTGAACAAATGCCCTTTGGGGCCGTTCTGACAGGGGGTGTCCCCTGCTGTGTCCTCACCACCTCACCCTGGAAGTTCAGCTTTTTGTTTGAAGGAAGAGACGGGACCGAAATCCCACAAACAACCTGCAAAATTTTCTGCACCTTCGTTTCTCTCCTCCCACCAAAACAAAAAGTGGAGGATGTTGGATAAGAGACCATGCTATAACTGTTTACAAAAGTGAATTAAATGTAGTTCATCTTGAAGCCTAAAAAAATAACTCATGGGGAAAGAAATAAGTCTCACTACAGTATTTAAGCGAACACAAAGGTAAGTTCATTAAAAACACGGAAAAATGGGAAAAAAACCAAAATAAAACAAAACAAAAAAGGCAGAGCAATTACAAGCACTAAATATTTTGCTATGAAGCTTTTGAAATCTATTTACAGACATAAATACAAGTAACTCTGTCGATGCAACCCTTTTTTAGGACGAGGAGAAAAATGCCGAGTGGTTGGTACTGACCGAGCGAAGGTGAACAAAAATAAAAATACGAGGCAGGAAAACAAGGATCCACTTCTCCCTGAATCTTCAAAACACACCAAACAATGGAAAAGGTCACCCAGAAAGCAGAAAAACGAAGGTTTCAAGAGTGCAGGTAACTGGGAACACTTTGGGGGGTTTGGAGGGAAGGGTTTCGCTCCTTCCCAGCGGAGAATTTGGCCTAATCCTACAAATCCAACCCTTCGTGGTGAGGGTGCGCTTTGCATCTGCCCATCCTCGGGCTAAAGCTCCTGGAAGTGAGCAGGAGGCTCTTAAATGAGCATAGATGTTGTTGGAGAGGGACATCTTTGGCCCTGTGTTTGGTTGGAAGCTGTTTGACGTGGCTGCATCCGGACAGGGAGTTGTGTCTCGTGAAAGGAACACCCAAGCTGACAGCCAGGACTGCCCTGAGCTCCATTTCGGGAGGGGAAGGCACCTAAAGCACTCCCTGACTGCAACAGCAGGAGCACAACAGCTCTGTTTTTTTAATCCCACCCGGCTCCCGGGGTGATAAAACTATATAAATACATATATTTTATATATACATATCTAAATCTATACTTATATACTCCGATTTGGAGATGTGGATGGGGGAAATGTTCTCTCCAAATGTCCTTTTTCTGCCTGCTAAGTGCTCTTAAGACACAACAGGAACAACGTGAGGGCATTTTCGCCGCCTTGAAGATCTTTGCTTGTCCTTGGTGGGGTGTGGGGTGGCTACAAAAATACAGATTTGGTTAAACTGTGGTTTACACAAACACTGAAACCCACAGTGATTGCCCAGATTAATTGCCAGGGATAATGAACTTGGTGCTTCCTCCCTCAAGGGGGTGATGCTTCGTGCTGTGCTTGACGTGCACAGGGAGGTTGGACTCCAAAACTGAGTTACTTGAAATCCCCACGAGGGAGAGAGTGGGAAATCCCAGGAAAGTGTCAGTAAGACACTGGGGAAGTGTGGTGACCAGTTCTGTAGCTCCTCACCCCCTTCACACCAGGGAGAGCAAAACTGAGCTTCAGCTTAAGGAGAAGTGTGGAGAAAGTGCACGGGGAGACGTAAAAAACGTTCTGATCTCCAGGCTGGGGGATGCCCAGCTCTTGGATTCTTGGGAATCCCTGATCTTTTAGTTTCAAAAGTGGGTGGTTTGAAATACTAGTGGCCAGAAGGGGCAAAGGGCTTTAGCAGGAAGGAGGTTGTGGTGACCCACAGGCCTGGGAGTGTGGTGACCATTAACCTCCCTTGGGTGACCACATCAACCTCACTTGTGTGACCACAAAAACCTCACTTGTGTGACCACAACCACCTCCCTTGGGTGACCACAACAACCTCACTTGGGTGACCACAACAACCTCACTGGGGTGACCACAACAACCTCCTTTTAGTGACCACAACAACCTCACTCAGGTGACCACAAAAACCTCACTTGGGTGACCACAACCACCTCCCTTTGGTGACCACAACAACCTCACCTGGGTGATCACAACATCCTCCCTTTGGTGATCTCAACAACCTCCTTTTAGTGACCACAACAACCTCACTCAGGTGACCACAACAACCTCCCTTTGGTGATCTCAACAACCTCCCTTCTGCCACTGGACTGAACTCAAAGAATCATGGAATGGTTTGGGTTGGGAGGGATCTTAAAGATCATCCAATTCCACCCCCAGCCATGGGCAGGGACACCTTCCACCAGCCCAGGTTGCTCCAAGCCCCATCCAACCTGGCCTTGGACACTTCCAGGGATCCAGGGGCAGCCACAGCTTCTCTGGGAATTCCATCCCAGATCCTCCCCACCCTCACAACCAAGAATTCCTTCCTAATATCCCACCTAACCCCGCTCTCCTTCAGCTCAAGGCCATTCCCCTTGTCCTGTCACTCCATGCCCTTGTGGAAAATCCCTCTCCAAGTCTCCTGGCCATGGCAGCCCTTCCCTCCTCCGAGCTCCTCTCCCTCCCTCCTGGGTTCCCCTCCCAGCACTTGGGTGGTCCAGTCACAAGGCAGATGTGGGAGCTGTAACAAATGAAGGTTTTAATTGCCCAGCCCCAGAGAAGGTGTGAGATGGATTCTGCACCAAGAGCTGCCCTTTAGTGATGAAGGACCTTTTTTTTTTTTTTAGGCTGCTGAAGAGGTGAAGAGTCCAACTGTGGGAATGCCACAACGGGTAAAGTCTCTGTATTTCTGCATTCAGCCAGGTTTTCAGACTTCCAAAATATATTTTTAAGTATTCTGATATAATTTTGAGGTTTTCTGCCTTTTTTTTTGGTTTGGAGCAAACTCTGGGAAATTATAAAGAATCTCCCACTAAATGAGAAGCACAAGGCCACGTGTGTGTTTTATCAGAAACAATTTGGACATTTGCTGGGGATCTCTTGAAACACTCCCTGTTTTCTGCACAAAAGAAAAAAAATGACCTTATCGACAAGGTAAACTCTTCGATTCGGAACTTTTCAACACCAAAGTGCTACTGCATCTGATTTAAACAAAGAAGCAAAATCATATACACATAAAAAAAAAAGAAAAGAAAAAAAAGAAATCTCGAAAAACAAATGGTTTTAAATAAATCCAGCTGTTTTGCTGCCTGCAGCCAAGGATCTTTTTAATTCGAATCCTTTTAACTTTTTCTTTTTTTTTTTTTTTTTTTTTTTTTTTACAACATCAAACACTGATCTGAAGCCCTGCTTTCAAATAACTCTCTGAGTCGACCTGCAATTGGTTTTCACTCGTTGCAAGAGGTACATTAAATAACAATCAGCTCGTTTGGGACGCGCAGCATCGGCAGTTTGGGCTCGAGGAGCGGCGCAAGGACCGCCCTCGGATCAAACCCTCCCGATCAAACGGTGCCCTCACATAAAAAATAAACTTTACAGTGACATCTGAGGTGCTTGTGCCCTGCCTAAAATGAACCATGGAGTGGTTTGGGTTGGAAGGGACCTTAAAGACCATCCAATCCAACCCCGTGCCATGGACAGGGAGCCACTAGACCGGGTTGCTCAGAGCTCCCCCCAACTTGGCCTTGGACACTCCCAAAGATGGGGCAGCCACAAATCCTCTGGGAAATCTGTTCCAGTGCTTCACCACCCTCAGATCTGCGGGTTGGCTTTCGCTTCTGAAGGACCAGGAAGCCACCACTGGCACCGTTGGGAAGCCCAGGCAAGCCCAGGAGCAGAGCGGGGCCGTTAATTAGGGAATTCCCCATTAATTAGGGAATATTGAATCTGCCTCATGGAATACCTACATCCTGATCCCTGATCCTGAGGGTCACCACTGGCAACGAAGGAAAAGCGTGGGAGCAGTAGGGAGAGATGACTCCACTGAAATTCCCAGGGATTTTGGTGCCTTCCAGCAGGAATTGGGCACCTCAATGCCTTTGGGAATCTGAGCCCAGCGAGCTGAGAGTGAGATAATTGTAAACAACATTTCTAGGTAATTAGGAGGTCACTTTACCCATCGTTATCCAGCCTTTTTCCATGGGATAAATTTGACTTTGGCTGCTACCAAAAAAAGGCAATTGCTGATTTTTTTTTTTTAATATAGGCACATTTAAATAATAATAGTATCAACAAATAAGAAAAGTCTAAATATCAAGCATAAATATCAATGAACTCATCAAAGAAGTACAGTAGTTGAAAATGACCCAAGGCTGTAGCCATTGTGGTATAAAAAAAAAAAAAATAGAAGTCCAAGAGATAAAAAGTTAAATTAACTCATTGAAAAAGGGGCTGATTCTTTCAGTTGACAAAGCAAGAAAGAAGCGAGCGTGATTAAAACAAAACAAAACAAAAAAGAGCAAAATCTTTTTGTTTTTGCAATTTATAAGGTGCCAAGAGAAATTAGATGCAAAGCAGGATGAGCTGCATCCTAAAAAAAACCCCCCAAAAAAACCAAACCCCAAACAAAACAAAACAAAAACCCCAAAAAAACCAAAACCCCAGCCATAAAAAAATTCCATATTCTTTGGGATATACAACGTGGTTTAAAAAAAAAACAAACACCCCAACAAAACAAAGCAAAGAAAGGACGAAGTCCAACATATAAAAAAACCCTCTCATTCACAGCATTGCTAAAACAGGAGCGTTCACAGTTTCCCTCTGGGAATCTTCCTATACTTTCTTTACAGGTAAAATGTCCATTAGATGCAGTAAACTCACTATGGGTTTTTTATTTAATTTTTTTTTGTGGGTTTTTTTGTGGTTTTTTTTTTGGTTTTTTTGGTTTTAGTTTTTTAAGTCTTAAAAATAGAAGTGAACCGAAACACTCTCTTTCTCTCTCTCTTTTTTTTTTTTTGGTGGAGAACCTTCATAAAGCCCAGGAAAAGCCACGGGGCCTCGGAGACAAACCTTCCTACCCAGCCGAACGGGCCACCGAAGCGGGGCGTCCTCCTTTCCCCCAGAAGCTCAGGGATGTCCTGGTGCTTCTCCAGGGCCTGCGCCACAGCTCCTGGAGGGTTCGCTCCTCAAACCGACGGCGGGCGGGCGTCGGCGGGACGCCCGCGGGCACCGGCAAAGCGCGGCAGTCCTGCCCCCGGGGGAGCTCCCAGGGGATCAGTAGGGCCTCCAGACGGCCTCCTCCAGCCGCGCCGTGCTGGCCATGTTGGTGGGCGAGTTGCTGTGGCTGCCCTCGGCCTCCACCACGTCGCTCTGGCTGGGCAGGTTGGGGTTGAGCAGCGCCGAGCCCGTGGAGGCGTTGGTGCAGGGCGGGTGGATGCGCGGCGGGGAGCGGTCGCCCCCGGAGAGCATGGAGAACTGGTAGGAGCCGGCCGAGGTGCCGTAGTACAGGTGGTAGGAAGGGGAGCCGGCCTGGAAAGGGCCGCCCTGGGCCTGCGAGGAGCCCGGGTAGGGCGGCGGGAGGTACGTGTGGTAGCGGGAGGCCGTGGACATGGCGGACATGCCGATGCCGATGCCGGAGCTGACGGGCGTGGGCGTGTAGGTGAAGGCCCCCGGGTAGTGCATCCGCGGGTCGGAGATGGACGGCAGCGCCGGGAAGGAGCGGTCGATGCCCACCCGGGGGTCGCTGAAGGCCGTCAGGTCTGAAGCGCCTGGGCGGGAGGGAGGGAGAGCAGGTGGGTTAAAGAATCCCAGAATCCCAGGATCCCTGAGGGTGGAGAAGCCCTGAGGGATCGTCTGATCCACCCTGTGCCCCATCCCCACCTTGGCCCCCAGCCCAGAGCACTGAGTGCCACGGCCAGGCCTTCCTGGGACACTTCCAGGGCTGGGCACTCCAAACCTCCCTGGGCAGCCCCTGCCAAGGCCTGACCACCCTTTCCAGCAGGAAATTCCTCCTCAATAGGAAGTAGCAGAAGCTACTGAACCCCTCTGTCTGGGAATGTTTTATCACCTTCCAGGGGCTCTGTCCTGAGGTCTTGGCACTGCAGGGAAGAGAGGAAAAGGCTCCTGGGAGTTGACCTGGGGGTGTGTGAAGGGGGAGCTGCCCCCCATCCTTCCTTTTCAGATTGAGAGAACAAACATTCTGTTTTCTCCTGCTGTGGTGGGGCAGCTCCCTCTGACACTTTTCTCCTTTTCTCTTGGCTCTTCAGGGCAGAAGTTCTTCTTCATGTCCAGGTGGAACTTCCTGGGCATCAGTTCCTGTCCTTTCCTCTTGTCCCATTGCTGCCCCCCCCCGAGCAGAGCCTGATGCTTTTCTCTTTTTCTCTTGCCCTTCAGCACAAGAGACATGGTTTTGTCCCGTGTCTTGCCCAGCCCTCATGGCATCCTGGTCCATAAACCAGCTCCAAGGGCAATAAACACACGGACACCAGTAAAGAGGTGCAGAAAAACACAGCAGTGGCAGAAGAGAAAGCAAGACCTTGTCATGGATTTACTAAACACTGAGAAGCCTCCCCTGAAATATGGTTTCTTTCTTTTAGTGACACCAGAAAAGGACCTGGGAGTGGGGATGGACAGGAAGCTGAACAGGAGCCAGAGTGTGCCCAGGGGGACAAGAGGGCCAATGGATCCTGGCCTGGCTCAGGAACAGGGTGGCCAACAGGTCCAAGGAAGGGATTCTGCCCCTGGACTCAGCACTGGTGAGGCCACCCCTGGAGTGCTGTGTCCAGTTCTGGGCCCTCAGTTCAGGAAGGACATGGAGGGGCTGGAGCAGGTCCAGAGGAGAGCAACGAGGCTGGGGAAGGGACTGGAGCACAAGTGCTGTGAGGAGAGGCTGAGGGAGCTGGGGCTGTTCAGCCTGGAGAGGAGGAGGCTCAGGGGAGACCTCCTCACTCTCTGCAACTCCCTGACAGGAGGGGGGAGCCAGGGAGGGGTTGGTCTCTTTTCCCAGGCAACCATCAGCAAGACAAGAGGGCTGGGTCTGCAGCTGTGCCAGGGGAGGGTTAGGTTGGATATTAGAAAGAATTTCTTTGCAGAGAGGGTGCTCAGCCATTGGAATGGGCTGCCCAGGGAAGGGGTGGATTCTCCATCCCTGGAGGTGTTTAAGGACAGACTGGATGTGGCATCAGTGCCATGGGCTGGGAACCACGGCGGGGTTGGATCAAGGGTTGGACTTAATGATCTCAGAGGGCTTTTCCAATGCAGTTGATTCTGTGATTCTATGATTTGACTCACCAGGGACACTGATGGGACCTACACATAAATTGTCCAGCTTTTGCAGAGCCTCTCCTTGCCACCAGTTCTGTTGGCTGTCTCAAATGGGAAGCTCCATGGAGTGGAGATCTCCCTTTGCATGTGCACAGGAAGGGTTTGCACACAGGGGCTCAGCCCAGCTTAGAACCAGTTCCCCAGGACTCTCAATCCTACCAAAGTCAAGATAAATCAGTTTTGTTTGAGGTCTTCATATCTGTGTCCTCATGTAATGTCTACAGAGTTGTCACTAACTCCTGGACATCTTGGCTCTGGTGGGTATGTGAGAAGGGACAACAGAATGATTTATCTGGGGGATGACCTTTTATCTTTCCTGTGTGCCAGAAGCCTTTTCCTCCTGCTGAGTGAAATCCCAGGATCAGTTGGAAAAGGTTGGAAAAGCCCTCCCAGCCCATGGATCCCCCCTGTGCCCTATCCCCACCTTGTCCCCCAGCCCAGAGCACTGAGTGCCACGGCCAGGCCTTCCTGGGACACCTCCAGGGCTGGGCACTCCAAACCTCCCTGGGCAGCCCCTGCCAAGGCCTCACCACCCTTTCCAGCAAGAAATTCCACCTCCTGTCCAACCTGAGCCTCCCTTGGCAGAACTTGAGACTTGTCATCCATAGGACAGTCAAATTCTGCTCCAATTTTTCTGACATCCCTGGAATTATTTTCAGTCCCTTCAAATCTTGCCCTGGTGTGCAGAGATGACACAAGCAGAGCAGATAAAGGCCCCTTTGGGAAGGATCTCCATCATGACTCAGCTGAGTGGAAGGTGTCACTCCCTAGAGCTGGCAGCTCTGCACGATTAAAATAACAACAGTAATGATAATAATTAGGAAAAAAATCTTTCCAGAAGACAAGTTCTTCTCTCAGACAAGGCAGAAGAGGAGCCATGTGCTGAAGGAAACCCTCGTGAGGGGAAGCAGAGGGAAAACCAAGCTCTTGGCTCTCACCACTCCAAGCTCTGAGAGCTCACCAGCGACACATCAACCCACCAGAGAACTTCTTTAAATTCCTTAGAAAAGCTCTTTTTGTTTGCTGAACGCCTCCTTTTTGAGTTTGACCTCCATTTTTTAATGAATGATTGATGGGAACACATTTCCTTTCTCTGGACACCAGCACCTTTAGATTTAAACAGCTGGAGCTTCGGAGTAGCCAAGGTCAAAGGTGGCATCTGAAGACCTGCCAGACTTTAAATGACGCTTCCACACCTCATTCCTGAGAAAGAAATCAAACTTCCTACCTGGACACATCACTCATCAGATGAGGGCTTGTTCTGCCCTGGCAAAAAGCAGAATAATGACACTTAATGTCAAGATATTTCAAATATGTCCCAGACTGGGTCTTTTTCTTTCTTGGGCCAAGAATCCAAACCAAGCTGCTGGTGGTGCTGATCTTGTGTGGGGGGGTTTGGACTAGGGAATTGGATTTTGGGGTTCTCAAACCATGACAGGAGGCACTGGGTCTTTAGATGGGAGGGCCTGAAAAACTCCTCAAATTTGCTCTTTGTCAGAAACTAAAACGAGGTGTCTTCATTTTAAAGGAAGAGTGTGTTAATAAAGAACAGGAGGATTTTTGCAGGTTTTTTTTTGAATTAAGAAATTACCTTTTTTTGGTTTTTTTTTTTTTTTTTTACTTTCCCTCTGGAAGGTTTCTTGTATTTTCAGCTGTTTCTGGGATGCAATTAACACTTAGACCCAACAAATGATTTACTTTTGGTGTGCATCCTCCCCGTGAGTCTTTCAAAGTGGGCTCTATACGACGACAGAACAGGCTGGAGCACGTTCAAGTGGCTCTCTCTGATCTCAGAAGAAGCCCTGAGCATTCAAACCAGAGCAAGATGTGCAGCCAAAGGAGGGATTTTTTTGCAAAAGCTGTATGCAAATTGGAATTTTATGGCTCTCCTTGGTTCTAAGAAAACCCCTGCTGTTGCACACACACAGATTGGGTCAATATGTGTGGGTCTGAGGCAGCACATGGGCCCTTGGGATGGTGGGACCAGGGGGTGGCTTTCACTTCCAGGTTTTCTCTGGTGGCTTGTAGAGCTCTGCAGCACAGTTTGATGGAGATGTAACACCACAGTCCAGTGCAATACTTAAAATGTCAACCCCACCCATCCTGCAGTCAGTGTGTGCACCCATAACCTGCTGTGCTCTGGCCTGAATTTAAAAGGAGGGAGGGAAACAGGGCTGGAGTATCTGTGGCATTCATTGCTTGGCAGAAAGGAGAATTTTTCAGCAATCCAAACCTTTTTTTATAGCTCCATCCACCTTCAAAGTGCTGCTTTCTCCTCTTTTTTCCTTCCTTTTTGACAGTGGTGTGTTGAGCCCCAAACCCAGGAGCAACCTGGGCTAGTGGAAGGTGTCCCAGAGGGGTTGGAACTGGATGATCTTTAAGGTCCTTCCCAACCCAAGCCAGTCTGTGATTCAGGTTGGACAGGAGGAGGAATTTCCTGCTGGAAAGGGTGGTGAGGCCTTGGCAGGGGCTGCCCAGGGAGGTTTGGAGTGCCCAGCCCTGGAGGTGTCCCAGGAAGGCCTGGCCGTGGCACTCAGTGCTCTGGGCTGGGGGACAAGGTGGGGATGGGGCACAGGGGGGATCCATGGGCTGGGAGGGCTTTTCCAACCTTTTCCAACTGATTCTGGGGTTTCACTCAGCAGGAGGAAAAGGCTTCTGGCACGCAGGAAAGATAAAGGGTCATCCCCCAGATAAATCATTCTGTTGTCCCTTCTCACATACCCACCAGAGCCCCTTGGGCACAGGGTGGATCCATGGGCTGGGAGGGCTTTTCCCAACCCCAGTAATCCTGCAATTCATTGATTAAAAGGTGACTCATTTACCAAAACTCCATTCATCCCCTAAAAGCTGATTCCCTCACTAAAACCCTCCCTTTCTTTGCTCTTTGCACAAACCCCCCCCCAGACCCCGGGGCGGGTTTTGCCGCCGCCGGAGAAGGGCCGTGGTGGCACTTTGGGGACAGCACCACCAGAGCCAACATCCAGGGGGACGGGGAACATTCCCTATGGAGCAGAGGGAGCGGGATTTGGGTACTCACTGGAGAGGCGGCTGGAGAGCTCGGCGGTGAGCGAGGACATGCCGCCGGCCCTGCCCGGCGAGATCGGCGTGGCCGGGTGCACCGAGGGCGCGGCGATGGAGCCCAGGTACTGGTAGGACTGGTCGTAGGACCACGGCGGGGACGGCTGCACCTGCCTCGTGTCTGCAACCAAAAAGAGACCTATAGGCCGTTGGGAAGGGCAAAACTTGGCAAAACCCTAAAAAGCTCCACACACCCCAAAGCGGAGCCCGAAGAGAGCCCCGGCGATCCCGGCTCTGTGCCATCACCCCTCACTCTGTCAGGACACCTGTGAGTGAAGGGCTTTCTAAAATATTATCTGTATTTTTTTCTATTTTTTTTCTATTTTTTTTTCTATTTTTTCCTATTTTTTTCCTATTTTTTCCTATTTTTTCCTAATTTTTTTCCCTAATTTTTCCGTTTGCTGTTTCACGTTAATGGCGGGAAAGGAAATAATTCGGGTTAGGATTTCCCAGGGGAAAAGTCATTAGGGTTTGAGGCTGTGGACTTGCAGCCCCTTTTAGCCAAAAAAAAAAGGTGCCCTGCAGGGCAGCAAGGAGGCAAAACTGCTGGACTGCCTGCGAGTGTTTCTCTGCCAGGGTGTAAATAGAGAGAGAAAAACTTGATGAAATCGTGTTTGTGTGTGAGAGAGAGACAGAGGTGGAGAGCGACACCAGCCCAGAGAAATCAGTTTATCTCCAGAAGGCAGGTCAAGTGGGTGAGCAGGACTGGGGGACAGGAATTCCTCAGCCTGTGGAAAATCCTGGGCTTTGTGAGAGGAACAAGTATTTTGTCCATCTGCTTTGCACGCCCTAAAATATGGAAATAAGTTCAGAGTGATGGGTACAGACAGGGAAACACAAATTTTAGAAGCACAAAGCCTCACATCAGATCTGTGGCACTGCAGGGCTGAAAATCATGGAATCATGGAATGGTTTGGGTTGGGAGGGACCTCAAAGCCCCATCCAGTGCCACCCCTGCCATGGGCAGGGACACCTTCCACCAGCCCAGGTTGCTCCAACCTGGCTTTGGACACTTCCAGGGATCCAGGGGCAGCCACAGCTTCTCTGGGAATTCCATCCCAGCCCCTCCCCACCCTCCCAGCCAACAATTCCTTCCCAATATCCCATCTAACCCTATTCTCTGTCAGTTCTAAGCCATTCCCCCTTATCCTGTCCCTGCAATTCCTGCTGTGAAAAACCTCCAGCCCTTTCTTTTGGAGCCACACGAGGGGTTTGGCTGAGGTTTGAACTCAGAGGTTCACGACAGGGAGTTTGCCCAAACCAGTTGCATCGATGCAAACCCAACTCTTTCCCTGCTGATTTCCTCTTTGCAGTTCCTGCTATTTTTTCAGCCTATGGAAATGTCTAATTTTTTTATAAATCAAAAGAATCAGAGAGATTCCTCCTCTCCCCCCTCCCTTTACCTACCCAGATTTTTATTTTTACTGTTTTTAGTGAATTCTTTTCTATTTTCTTCAGCTTTAAGAGCCACAGGTCCATCCAGATAATTGCCTTTATTGAAAAAAAAAAAGGCAAACGTTGGATGAACTGTGCTCAGATAAAACTGATATCAGCGTGGAAGGGAAACTTCCCAAGCCTGAGATGAGGGCTTTGATCTTCCATCAGAGAGCCCATCTGGAAAAAATTATTTTGTTGTTCTTCTGGGAGATGGGTTTTACATTTTGTTTGCTTCATCTGTTTACAAGGGGGAGGTTTATACAAAACTCCAAGCTTTTAAAAAGTAACCAGTGAAGTCTCAGATTGAACCGAAGTCAAGAGATTTTTTTTTTGCTGAGCAACGTGTTCAAACTCAGATATTGTTAATATTTAATTATTTCTTTTTTTCAGACAGGACTTCCTTAAAAAATAAAATCAGTTGGCTCGTGCTGGTTTCAAAGCAACATCCCAATTGCAGGGAATGGACTCCAGCAGGAACAAAAAGACCCAGCACAAAGCCTGTAATGTTCTGAGCTGCAGCATCACCTGATTGTTAATGTATGGGCAGTGTTTATTAAAGATCACAGGGAGAGGGAAGAGGGAATTCAGTCTCCAGAGGTGGCATTAGGATAAATACCAGAAAGCATCTGCAGAGTGAGCCTTGTAATGGTGTGACACCACATGTTTCAACTCTGAAACAGGGTTAATTAAGTCATTACTCCCTTATTTCAGCCTGAAATCCCAGATTTCAGTACTGCATCTGAGCATTGGAATCCTGGGAGTGGAATCCCAGTCACGGGATGGAAATTCCCTCGTCTGTTCCTCCCACCCAGGGAGCCCTGGAAGTGCTCTGGTACAGGAACAGAGTCTCTCTCACCTCTCTGTCAGGGGTTCTGCTCAACTGCATCCCAGAATCCCAGGATTATTGAGGCTGGAAAAGCCCTCCCAGCCCATGGATCCCCCCTGTGCCCCATCCCCACCTTGTCCCCCAGCCCAGAGCACTGAGTGCCACGGTCAGGCCTTCCTGGGACACCTCCAGGGCTGGGCACTCCAAACCTCCCTGGGCAGCCCCTGCCAAGGCCTGACCACCCTTTCCAGCAGGAAATTCCTCCTCAATGGGAAGTAGCAGAACCCCTCAGTCTGAGAATGTTTTATCACCTTCCAGGGGCTCTGTCCTGAGGTCTTGGCACTGCAGGGAAGAGAGGAAAAGGCTCCTGGGAGTGACCTGGGGTGTGTGAAGGGGGAGCTGCCCCCCATCCTTGCTTTTCAGGTTAAAAGGAGAGAACATTCTGTTTTCTCCTGTTGTGGTGGGGCAGCTCCCTCTGACACTTTTCTCCTTTTCTCTTGTCCTTCAGCACAAGAGACATGGTTTTGTCCTGTGCCTAACCCAGCCCTCGTGGGATCCTGGTCCATAAACCAGCTCCAAGGGCAATAAACGCACGAACAACAGTAAAAAGATGCAGAAAAAGCCACAGCAGCTGCCACAGAGGAAGCAAGACCTTGTCATGGATTTACTAAACACTGAAAAGCCTCCCCTGGAATACGGTTTCTTTCTTTTAGTGCCACCAGAATTAACATCACAGAATCCCAGGATGGGTGAGGTTGGAAGGACCCACAGTGGGTCCTGGGCATCAGTTCCTGCCTGTTCCTCGTGGGCCCCCCCAAGCAGAGCCTGGTCCATCCTCTGCCCCCTCCCTGCAGCCCCTCCAGACCTGGGGGAGGTCCCCTCTCAGTGTCTGCTCTGGAGGCTGAACAGCCCCAGCTCCCTCAGCCTTTCCTGCTCCCAGAGCTGCTCCATCTCTTGGGCACCTTTGTCACCTCCCCCTGGACCTGCTGCAGGAGCTCCATGCCCTGAGGAGCCAGAACTGGGCCCAGCTCTCCAGATGTGCCTCCCCAGGGCTGGGCAGAGGGGCAGGATCCCCTCCCTGCCCTGCTGGCAAAGCTCTTCCTGAGGCCCCCCCAGAGCACAGGACACCAGGACACAAAGTTCCACCCTCCCTAAAAACCAGGTGAATGGCCCCAGAACGTGCCCAGGAACATCCAGGAAGATCCTTTAGCTGAGATACCTGACCTGCCTCATCCATTTGCTCTGATTATTGACCTCTGGGCTACCAGAAGCAGTGACAGCCCCACCACAGTAACCCTCTTTATTAATCTCCTCATCCCATTAAGTCTTTCTTAAGTGAAGGTTCAAACTACCAATCAATTTTCCATCTTGGTACCTGTATTCCCCCATCCCTGGGTTTGCTCTTAAGGATTCACCTTCTGACATCAGGCTGGTTAAAGGAGTTGCAATCCATTCAGGGATGTTAATACAGTGCATTATATTATACACACACGTGAAAGCAGGTTGTGCTGACTAACCCCAGGCATCACCCTCACAGTTTTTTTAATAATAAGTGGAAAAAAGGATCCATGGAATAGCATTTTTATGGCATAGTTTCATTATCAAGAGGCACACTCGGCTCCCAGTAAAGCTTCAGTAGGATCTGGACTTGGGGGGTGGGGGGGAAAATCCTCAAGCAGTGTTTTATTTCTGGGCTATCTGCTTTCCTTCAGCTTTCAGGTTGCCCAAAATTAAACGGGAATGGGTTTGAATTGGACACAGGACGAGGCTGCACAAAAGAAAAAAAGCAACGAACTCTTTCCTGCTTTGCCAATAAAAAGGAGCCCAGTTCAGGAGCTGAAGTTCATTTGGTGGAAAACATGCTGCAAATAAACGGGAGCTGCTTCCCGACTCGGAATATCCGTGATTTGCAGGCAGGGCTACTTCAACAAAGGGAAACAACAGGGCTTTGGGCCCACGGGATCCCCAAAATCACTGAAAAGAGGATCAAACCAGCACAAAACCAAGTCGCTCCAGGGGGAGCCCGATCCTCCCGGCGCTTCTCCCATTAGCGACTACTTTCCATTTCTGCTTTTTTTTTTTTTACAGTGTGAGAAAACGTCTTTTAAAAAAAAAAAAACAAACCATGAAAACAAGTCATTAATGGCTCCAGACCCCTCCGGGGCGAGAGTTGTGGTGCAATAATTCACACCTCTCGGCGCAGTCACGAGCTCTCCCGGCCTCTCTCTCTGCCTCCTTCCCTTTAACAACCCATCGAGCACAAAGGGCTGAACCGCCTTTCGTGCCCCGTCATGTTTTACTGCCCCGAAAAAGTCGGGTTCGCCTCGCGCTCGGCAGCTCTAATTAAAGCCGCGCGAGCGTTGCGTAATTAATGGTTTTAACGAAACGCGCTCTGGGGGGAGACGGGGCGGGGAAAATAGCAGGAGCCGGCCTCCCTTTCGGGGCCGCTCCCTCTGCTTCGCTGCTTTCCAGCTGTTTTTCCAGCGGTGATTCCCGCAGGGATGGCCCAGGGTGGCGGTCCCGAGATTCCCCCTCTCTTTGGTTCTTTTCCAGCTGTTTTTCCAGCGCTGATTCCCGCAGGGATGGCCCAGAGGGTGGTCCCAGTGTGCCCCCTATGTCTGTCTATTTTCCAGCTGTTTTTCCAGCGCTGATTCCCGCAGGAATGACTCGCGGTGGCGGTCCCGGGTGCCCCCCGTGTTTGGTTCTTTTCCAGCTGTTTTTCCAGCGGTGATTCCCGCAGGGATGACCTGCAGTGGCAGTCTTGAGGTGTCACCTGTGTTTGGCTGGTTTTCCAGCGCTGATTCCCGCAGGGATGGCCCGGGGGGAGGGTGGCGGTCCCGGGATGCCCTCCGCATTTGTCTGTTTTCCAGTTGTTTTTCCAGTGGTGATTCCCGCAGGGATGACCCGGGGGTGGCAATCCCGGGTGCTCCCTGTGTTTTCCAGCTGTTTTTCCAGCGGCAATTCCCGCCGGGATGGCCGGGGCGCTCCCGGCTGCAGTTGCGGGGCGCTGCCGCGGGGTGGCGATGCCGCTCCGGCAAAGCGGCGGCGCCGCGTCCCCCCCGAACCTTCCCCGGCCCCGGGACCCCCCGAAATCCCGAAATCGCTCTGAAAACGAGCGATCCCGGAGCAACCGCAGCGCTCTGAGAACAGCTCTGGGTCATTCCCAGCCGGGAATCGCCTAAAAGTGCGTCGGAGGCGGCAGCGGGGGGTATCCAAGAGCAGGGATGCACGGGAGGGATCATGGAATCACAGACTATCCTGAGCTGGAAGGATCCCCAAGGATCATCCAGTCCAAGCCCTGGCCCTGCCCAGGACACCCCAACAATCCTCCCTGTCCCTCAGAGCGTTGTCCAAACCCTCCTGGAGCTCTGGCAGCCCATTCTGGGATTCCATGAGAGGGCCAGGTGTGTTGTTCCATACTTTAAGGTGTGTGCCTCCTCCAAAAGAGAATCACACAGGAACAGCATTCCAGGACTTCATGTTCGTCATGTCCCCGTGCTCAGGATCGGTTTTACGGACAAAAGGATGTTCTGTGAGAGCTCAGGAGCTGTGCGTGGTTTTAACCAAGGTCTTGACCCATCATCTTGTGCTCTGAGTGTTTTGGGAGTTCTTAGAATCATAGAATGCCAGAATGGTTTGGGTTGGAAAGGAACTTGAAGATCATCTCATTCCACCCCCTGCTACGGGCAGGGACACCTTCCACCAGCCCAGGTTGCTCTGAACTCCGTCCAACTGGCCTTGGACACTTCCAAGGATGGGGAATCCACAACCTCTCTGGGTTAAAAAGCCCTGCCCCCTCCTAAAGACATCGCTGGCGTGCTGTCAGGCGCTCGGAATCTGTAAATCAGCACGTTTCAGAGGGTGATTCACGGCACCAGCTCAGGCTGTTGCTTGAGGTCACAGAGCAAACATCACCTCCCCCTTTCGACACGACGCACAGAACAATCCTCTGAAAGAAACCCCCCACGAGATTTCCGTAACACCGCTCAGAAAATGTCGCTTTAAAAGCCCAGAACTGAAAGCAGAGCTCAGGTCCCGCGATCCCTGGGGAGCTGCCAGGGAAACACCGCCGGGGCCGCGTGTGCCGGGGGTGTGTGGGATGCCCCGGGAGCACAGAGGGAGCCGGTTCTCCCTGTGTCACCGCAGGTCAGGCACTGCTGCCTGCTCCCAGCCAAGAGGCTGCGTGGCCAAATCCCAGTATGATACAGCATGTTCCTGGAAGCCTCGGGAAGGAGCAGCAGGATGTGAGTCAGTCGCCGTGGCGCGGGATGGCGGCGGAGCCGGCAGCGAACGGGGAGGAGCAGGGACACCTTGGATCAGCCAGCCTGCCCCTATTCCCCTATTCCCACTGGAGCAGGTACACCTTGGATCAGCCAGGCTGTGCCCATTCCCACCTTCCCACTGGAGCAGGTACACCTTGGATCAGCCAGCCTGCCCCTATTGCCCCATTCCCACTGGAGCAGGTACACCTTGGATCAGCCAGCCTGCCCCCATTCCCACTGGAGCAGGTACACCTTGGATCAGCCAGCCTGTCCCCATTCCCACCTTCCCACTGGAGCAGGTACACCTTGGATCAGCCAGCCTGCCCCTATTGCCCCATTCCCACTGGAGAAGGTACACCTTGGATCAGCCAGCCTGCCCCTATTGCCCCATTCCCACTGGAGCAGGTACACCTTGGATCAGCCAGGCTGCCCCCATTCCCACCTTCCCCCTGGAGCAGGTACACCTTGGATCAGCCAGCCTGCTCCATTCCCACTGGAGCAGGTACACCTTGGATCAGCCAGCCTGCCCCATTCCCACATTCCCACTGGAACAGGTACACCCTGGATCAACCAGCCTGCCCCATTCCCACATTCCCACTGGAGCAGGAACACCTTGGATCAGCCAGCCTGGCCTCATTCCCACCTTCCCACTGGAGCAGGTACACCTTGGATCAGCCAGCCTGCCCCTATTCCTACATTCCCTCTGGAGCAGGTACACCTTGGATCAGCCAGCCTGCCCCTATTCCTACATTCCCACTGGAGCAGGAACACCTTGGATCAGCCAGCCTGCCCCTATTCCCCTATTCCCACTGGAGCAGGTACACCTTGGATCAGCCAGCCTGCCCCATTCCCACTGGAGCAGGAACACCTTGGATCAGCCAGCCTGCCCTATTCCCACATTCCCACTGGAGCAGGAACACCTTGGATCAGCCAGCCTGCCCCCATTCCCACGTTCCCGCACTGCCTCATGTGCTGCCTGCACATCCCCTCTCCTCACTCACCCCTCTGCCCCAAAAACGACACCTGCGCACTTCCAACCATAACTACCTGGACAAACTACCTCCTGGAAGGGATTTTTCCCAAGCCAGGCTCGGGGAAGAGAAAGGAGCCAGCGCTGAGCGCTGAGCAGCCAATTAGCCACTATTTATGTCGGTGAAAATCCCCCCTGCCCGGCACGGCGAGCGTTGCGACACCGCTGCCGCCGCTGCCAGGCTTCCTTCTCGAGCTGCAAAAACGCCTGTCAGTCCCAGGCCGGCAGCCCCCGAAAGCCTGACAGCTCTGCAATCCCTCCACCGCCCTGGCGAGCGCCCGAGAGGCAGCAGCTGGCAGGAGACACGGGATGAATGAAAGCTGGGATTAGCTGAGCTGGTGTCGAACTCGGAGGCAGACGAGGAGAGAGAGAGTCGGGTCCTGAATTGCTTTGAAAAGGCTTTTCTGAGTCTGGGATTTGCCCACCTCTCCCCCTGGCTCTTCCCCTGGCCTGATTTGCTAATCTTTCCAAGGGGAAGCAGTTTTTTTTTTACGGGGTGACTTTCCCTTCCTCGCAGTGTAAAGGCAGGAATGGTCTTGACCGGACTCGTTCGTTCCCGGAGGTGTCTTGCCCAACAGAGGAAATGGGCTGTGAGCGCAGGGACGCTCCGGGAGCTTCTGTGCTCGGCAGAAAGATGCCTTAAAACTTCGCTTTGGTGCTTCCCCCTTCCCCTCTTTGCCTGTCCCTGTCCTTGCCTCTCCTCCCACTTGCTGACCCCCGAGCCCAGCGGCTCCAGGTGAAGGGATGGGAAGCCGTGGTGGGAGTCTGACCTGCTCCCCCTGAGGAGCGAGGCATCCAAAATGACTCAATCTCCCTCCCTCCCTCTCTCTCGGGACCCAGCAAATCCTCGGCCTTAGCGCAGCACCGCGGAAAGGTGTGTCACCCATCCCCCGGCAGCTGAAAGAATTAGTCAGGAGCTTAAATAAGGGGGGACTTTCCAAAGGACAGGCTCGCCACCGGCAGCACCACACAAGGCTGGTATTCTCGGACCTCTCGGCCGCTGGAACACGAGGAGCTGGAAAATTACAGAGCAAACTGTAAAATTCCACCGGCAGCTCCTGTGCCCCGCGGGGTGGTTTTCCCTCCGTGTGCCAGGCTCTGGGAAGCGGTGTCACCCCCACGGAGCCACCTCCCAGAGCAGCAGCCGGGAGAGACACCGGAGGTGGGTGCGGGCTCCTGATTTGCCCCCAGGGAAAGGTTTTTTTTCCAAAGCCTTCTCATTTCCACGGGAAATTTATAGGGCATGAGCGTTCCCTCCTCTCCCCGTGGCCTTGGGAAGCCCCTTTTAGATCGCTGACGGGTGACGGGTTATTCTGGTGGAGAACAACAGGGGCAGATCCCTTTTGTGTCTGGAAGTTTTAGGGTAGGGGGCTTTGGAAAAGCCACCCAAATCCCCAGCTATTCTCTGGGAGAGGCATCTCTGGCAGTGACCTTCTACCTCAATGTTTGCTTTCATTTTACTTCAATATTCCTGTGGTTTTGTGGGGCGTTGAAAAGGCTGGAGAAGCTCTGGAGGCATTTGAGCCTCCAAAAAAAAACCTGTGGGATAGGAGAGTGAGGGAGTTTCTCCACGCTAAGGCATCACACTCCTGAGAATAAAGAAGAAAATATCTGCCTCAAGCAGAAACCTTTCAAAAAAAATAAAAAATAAAAATAATAAAAGGTTGCTGAGGCTGTTTGTTCTACCTGTGGTGGTGCTTATACGAGGATTTTTTTGCTAGGGGAGGGAGAAAACCAAACAAGTGCATCCCAGTTTGAATTCCTTCACTCTTTTCACATCCATGTCAAGGAAGCCAGTGCTCCCGTGACAGCAAAATTCCCGGAGATGGTACCAAAGGCGGCGGGAGAAGGATATTTTGGGGACAGAAGGAGGAGAACGTGTGTCCCTCGAGTCTAACGCTGCCTGAGAGCGCTGCCTGGAAACAAAGAGCGTTTTAACGCTGGCGACGGGTGCCCTAAAAACCCCTGGGCGAGGCGGTGCCGGCAGCAGGAAGCTCGGGCAGCTCCAAAGGCCGAGCCGGGAGCGCTCGGATTTCACAATCCCCGCGTGTGCTGCCCCAGCAGGTCGGTGCAGAAGCCGCTCACACGAAACACAAGCCACGGCTCCTCCTGAGCAAGCAGCCACTCTCCTCCCGGGCTGGCGTCACCGGGGCTCGGGAGAGCGGGGTGGCATCGTGGGCGAACCGCCCGTCGGTGCCCAGCTCCGGGTGCCAGCGACAGCGCGAGCGGCGAGGCCGGGTTTTTTGCAAATTAAGGGCGCGTTGTTCTTTGTCTCCGGAGGGGTGAGTCACCCCCGGGGAGCCGCAGGTGTTTGTTCAAGGGGGAGACTCCTGTTCCGCCGCCCGTCCGTCCTCCTCTGCCCTCCCGCTCAGCGCCCGCCGGGAACGAAGGCAAAAAGAGCTCAGCCTTGACCTTCCAGTGCTTTGGCTGCCCTGGAGGAGACGGGCCAGGCTGGTGCCAGCGCCCTATCTCTGAGATAGGAGCAGCGGGAAGTCAGGGGGGGATCAGGGACAGACACCCCGTGCCCTGCTGTGCCCAGCCCGGGGGTGACACGAGGCTGTCGGGACAGGCAGGTACGGGTGTGTGAGTGTGCCTGCACAGCCCAACACACACGGACGCTCCTCTCCCTCCTGCCCAGCGCTGTGGATCCCCTCGGCAAGCAGGGAGCGGGTTGTGCCGCCCTGGGAGAGGGTGGATGATCCGCGGGGAGCTGCACAGGGACCTGCCCTGGGGGAGTAAAAACCACACCTGGACGTCAAATAGTCCCGAGTCTGGAGGGGGAATCACCTGAGGGCTGTGGGGGCTTCCCCTGACCTGCTGCCACGCTCTGTGTGACAAATCCTGCATCTCTGCTCGTCTCCTCCCCAGCCTCCTGCTGCTCCCGGTCCCACATCCTGCTCTCCTCTTCCCGCTTCCCTGACCTCTCCAGGTACAAAAGCGCCTCCCACCTCATTAACTCCTCAATCCTCCTGCTGCCCCCGAGGAACGGTATCCCTTCCATCCCCCTCAAGAAGGGTATTCCTGCCATTCCCCTGAGGAAGGGTATCCCTGCCATCCCCTTGAGGAAGGGTATCCCTGCCATCCCCTGAAGAAGGGTATCCCTGCCATCCCCCTGAGGAAGGGTATCCCTGCCATCCCCCCCGAGGAAGGGTATCCCTTCCATCCCCGTGTCAGCAGGGAGAGCTGGTGCCTGCAGGAGGCTTTGGTTCAGAGCAGAGCACTCAGGGCTGAGTCAGAGCACGTGAGAATTACCCCGTGTCACCCCAGCAGGGAAAGTTCACCTGGAAAAACAGCTCGGGGGAGACGCATCTCCTTTGTGCTGGTTGCCTCACACCCTGAAAGCAGCCTGCCTGAAGTGCTGGGCCCAGGTGGGGCACGATGCTCGTGGAGGAGCAGTAAATTAGCCCATCTTGTTACCCTGCAGCTGCTCTCAGCCCGCCTTGGGCAGGGAAATCGTGCCCTGCAAACACAGGCACTCAGCTGGGCTGGTAATTGTCTCCAAAGTGCTGTCTCCTGCTGTCCCAGCTCTCAGGGGAGGATTCATCCCCCCCCAGAGATCCACAGTGAGGTATCTACCTCTGAGCTACCTGTCTAGACTGCAGACTTTGTTGCCAGCAGGGTGAAGCAGACACTTGTGGGGTGCAAGTCGTTTCACCCTAAGGGAGACATCCCAGCCGAGCCAGGAGGGTGAATCAGAGCCCAGGAACAGCTGTTTTCCCTCCTCGATTGCAGAGATACCAGATGACTGTGTCAGACAGAGACACACAATGTGCAGATGTCTAATGGATCCCAGCCTGGTTACACCTCAAAAGATTCTCTTTTATGGGGTGAAGCAAGACTAAAGGAACTGGAGAGATGTTTCCTGGGCCAGGACCTGGAAGTCACACTGAGTCACTGTTTGCAGACATGGGATTAAATGGTTGAATCATGGAATATCCTGAGATGGGAGGGACCCCCAAGGATCCCCCAGTCCAAGCCCTGGCCCTGCCCAGGACACCCCAACAGTCCCCCCTGTCCCTCAGAGCATTGTCCAAACCCTCCTGGAGCTCTGGCAGCCTTGGGGCCGTGCCCACTGCCCTGGGGAGCCTGGGCAGTGCCCACCACCCTCTGGGGGAAGAACCTTGTCCTGAGATCCCCCCTGAGCCTGCCCTGTCCCAGCTCCAGCCCTTCCCTGGCTCCTGTCCCTGCTCCCAGAGGTCGGAGCTGCCCCTCGGGAGGAGCTGCAGCCCCCCCTGAGCTCTGCCCTGGGGCTCCTCTGCTCCAGCTGCACCAGCCAAGTGCCCTCAGCTGCTCCTCAAGGGACCCTCCAGGCCCTTCACCATCCTCGTGGCTCTTTTTGGAAGCTCTCTAAGAGCTTTATATCCTTATATCGAGGAGCCCAGAGCTGCACAGAGGTGCAGCATCACCTGCACCTTCCTTGGGTAAAAATTCCAGTCCCATGGGCTGGACCCGACCCTGCTGGTCCTGGCAGGGGGTTGCTCAGCCCCTGGTGCTCAGCCCCAGACCTGAAAGATCTTCAGTGCCACCCCCTGCCATGGGCAGGGACACCTTCCACCAGCCCAGGTTGCTCCAAGTCTCATCCAACCTGGCCTTGGACATTTCCAGGGATCCAGGGGCAGCCACAGCTGCTCTGGGCAGTCATGAGCTCATGTCCCAGTGCAACATCTCCCAGCTTTGTGCCTACATTTCAAGACAATTGAGTAAGGGGCTGAAAGTTCCTTGGCTGGGTTATTCCCACTGGAAAACCAATGCCTTACAAAAAAAAAAAGAATAAAAAGAAAATAGGAGAAAAATAGAGTTGAATAAGGAAGTCTCTGCAATCCACTGGGAGCCAGGGTGAGAAAGGGATGACTACAACGTGGCCTTGGGTTTCTTACAGGTTGCTCCTGATGATGTGGACTAATTACTCCATATCCAAGTTCTTTAGCCTACAGATAAACAGAAAGTCCTCATATCAGTCTCTTCTTTTACACTTCCACTGCTCCCTCCTCTTTTTCCACATGAAAGCAGTGGAAGAAAAAAACTCGCTCTCTGGAGCTTACAGTCATTTTATCCCCCACAAAACACTGACCTTGATGTGAACTAATTAGGATTGCAATAGATTATTAATACGGGCGGGTAAGGTGGAGTTTTGTCAGTATAAAAGGGGCCTTTGAAGATAACAGCCATTTACACTTTCATGATCTCATCCCAAGTGCTCAGAAGAAAGCCTAGAAACTAATAAAGTAGAATTCATCCAGGGGCACTCTCTCTGCACACAGTGTCACCCTCCAAGCCCTCATTCAGGAGGGCGAACGAAATCTGCTCGGATTCTTTTAAATTCCATCACAAATCAGGATTAAAACAACTTTTTGGTTAATGAGCAGATCTCTGATGATCTAAAGACACCCCGGTTTCATTTTTATTGACTTAGAGGAAGTCAGCCACATATCAAATGCAACCTTCATACTTTAACAGCTCAGGTCACCTTGAGCAAAGTGATACCGAGCCCAGTGGTATGAAACCTCTCTCCAGAGTGCAGCTTTGATTTACAAGGTGAAGTAAGGTCTTCTTCATGTGAACATGGATCTGTAAAGTCAGTTTGACTTAGAATGACACACAGAGTTGTTTTTTTTTTTTTTAAAAGGAGGCAACTGAGAAACTCTTGCTCGTTATGGCAGCTGAACTAACCCAGACCTGCTGAACACCCTGTTAAATGATCTGCTCCCCTGAACTCTCAGGCTGGTTCTAAGGAGATCTGCAAAACCCAGATGGGAAATGAGTCAAGCCCAGAAGTGTGTGCTTGACTTTCAAGGCCAGAAGTACATTTAAAATGCCATTTAAGAAATGCTCTGCTTCCCTTCCGAGACCCCCTTGGTGCTGCTGTGGGGCCCAGGAATGCAGGACCTGCTGCTCTGCATCCTCCTCTGGTCCCACCCGCCCTGCAGCCCTCAGGGTGTCAGCAGGACACCTCTCCTGACCCCCTGAGCCAGAGGGGCTGCAGGGGCACAGCCAGAGGAGGAAGAATTAAAAGGAAGGTGGAGATTCACCTCCGAGTTCAACCCTCTGAACCACAGTCATGGCAAAGGCTCAACAAACACACTGGGCCCAGCTCGACCTGCTGCCCACAGAGAAACCTAATTCTGCTGGATTTCATGGAATCATGGAACATCCTGAGCTAGAAGGGATCCCCAAGGATCACCCAGTCCAAGCCCTGGCCCTGCCCAGGACACCCCAACACTCCCCCCTGTCCCTCAGAGCGTTGTCCAAACCCTCCTGGAGCTCTGGCAGCCTTGGGGCCGTGCCCACTGCCCTGGGGAGCCTGGGCAGTGCCCACCACCCTCTGGGGGAAGAACCTTGTCCTGAGATCCACCCTGAGCCTGCCCTGTCCCAGCTCCAGCCCTTCCCTGGGTCCTGTCCCTGCTCCCAGTGAGCTTGTTCTAAATCTGAAGGGTAGAAAGTTTGGGCAGCAGGAGCTCTGAAGGTCAAAGTGCTTCTCTCTGGTGTCACTGAAGATGCCAAGCAGCAGCTCAGCAAATCACACAGAACCCCTTTGGTGGTCCTGCCAAAGCAAGGTGCCAGAAGTGAGAGCCCTGAAGAAGCAGGAGTAGGGTTTGGAAAAGGCTGGGATCAGCCAGTGACACCCTGGACACACACTCTGGATCAGGGTGGTCAGGGAGGGGCTGCCCTGAAAAGGGGGATCTACCTGTGCCCCCTGCCAGGGCAGCGATGCCAGGAGGAGAGCAGGGGGAGCCTGGGGATGTCCCAACTCCCAAATATGTCCTTGCACCTTCCCTTGGACAACCAGACAGAATCCCAGGATCCCTGGAGTTGGAAAAGCCCTCCCAGCCCATGGATCCCCCTTGTGCCCCATCCCCACCTTGTCCCCCAGCCCAGAGCACTGAGTGCCACGGCCAGGCCTTCCTGGGACACCTCCAGGGCTGGGCACTCCAAACCTCCCTGGGCAGCCCCTGCCAAGGCCTCACCACCCTTTCCAGCAGGAAATTCCTCCTCCTGTCCAACCTGAGCCTCCCCTGGTACAGCTGGAGGCCGTTCCCTCTCCTCCTGTCCCTTGTTCCCTGGCAGCAGAGCCCGACCCCCCCCGGCTCCCCCCTCCTGTCAGGGGGTTGCAGAGCCAGAAGGTCCCCCCTGAGCCTCCTTTTCTCCAGGCTGAGCCCCCCCAGCTCCCTCAGCCCCTCCTGCTGCTCCAGCCCCTTCCCCAGCTCCGTTCCCTTCCCTGCACACGCTCCAGCCCCTCCAGGTCTCTCTTCCATGAGGTTCCAGACCTGGGCACAGCCCTGGAGGTCCCTCAGCAGTGCCAGCACAGGGGGACAGTCCCTGCCCTGCTCAAAGAGACCTTGGACACTTGCTCTGCTGCCCCAAATTTTGTGTACTGAGTCCTGCCCCTCATTCCTGGTTTATGTGCAGGTAGGTGTGACTGCAATGGGTGGAGTGAGGAATAACAGCGTTGAAGGAAAACTGTAATCCTGTACAGAAAAGAAGTGTCAACACATGTCAAATGTTGCAAAATGTCCCGGTGTGGAAGAAATAAAGTAATTGCCAGTATTAACCAACAAAGTGCTGTTGTGTTGCCAGGCCGAGGAAAATTCCTTTTTTTTTAGCGCTGGGAAATGGGTGGTGTTTTGTAAAAATAACAGTTTTGTTTCACTTTCTGTATTAAACAACCCAAAAATTGACCTTTAGACACAAAACTCTTCTGAGGGGCTCGAAAAGCCCGGCTCGCCACGGACTCTTTCCAAATTTCCAGCCTGTCTGCTCTGAAATATCGTGTAAAATTGTTGTTCCCCCTTCGCAGTTCTGAACCTCTGAAACATCAAAAACTTTTTAGAAACTCAGCTAAACGTGGCTGAGCTGCCCTGAATGTGCTGAGCCGAGCACTTTCAAACAGCTGTGGCACAGAGAGTCACAAGTCATCATTATGACTAAAAGGAACCTTTTCCCCCCCCCGTTTAAGAAACTAACTCAAAGCTAAACATAATCTTGATCCGTAAGCAAATATTAAATAGTTATTTAAATAAGAGGAAGACCGAACATTCAGACATTTAATGTAAAAATCCAATGCAATGGCAAAAAAACCCCAAGGTCACTGTAGATTATGGGCTGTTGATTCGGTCCAGGAGGGAAAAAAACTTCAGAAATTGCCATAATTGAAATATTTTTTTCACATCTACAGTTCCACAATTTAAAAAAAATCGGCAACACTTGGAAACAACTCACTTGAATTCGACCAGAAATTACATATTTGCTGTTGTTGTTTTGCAGTTGTTGATATTTCGAGGCCGCCAGAGGAGCCAAAGAGAAAAACCCCCTTCATATTATTTGTGCAGCCCTTTAATCTGTTTAAATTAAGACGCTGCATTACTCATTTCTTCCCCCCCGCCGTGATCCGAAAATGATGGTTGGGCTGCAGTCACACCAAGTCCCTCCTGCCAGTGAATTAAATATGAAAGGGTTTATTCCCCCTGTCCTCCAGCAGCTCTTCCCCCCGTCCCTCACGCCCTGGTTTAGTCTGAACTCACAGATAAGCTGATGATGAGGCACCAGGAGGCAAACCCAGACAATTACCCAGGCAAATGTTTGAAGGATTCGGGCCCCGAGGCGGAAAAATGCTGTTTACTGAAGACTGGAAGCCCCGTTCCTGCTCCCTACCCGGGGTGTCTGAACTCAGCAGTGCTGGAGAGTGGCCACCACTGGACTGGGAGAAGGTTCCTGAGTGGAGATAACATCGTGCTCCCCGTCTGCATTTCAGCACCCCGGGGCCTTTCTCTGGATTCTTCAACAAAGGTGTGCAAGTACCAACAGAAGGATCCTTTCCCCTCTGCCTTTGGGTTGGCTCGTTACTCAGTTAATGGTTTATTTTTGTGCTCAGGACCACCCCAACAAAGGTGTGAGGGCAGATCCTCAGCCGGCCTGGTGAGTAGGGCAAAAAAAGATCTGCCCAAAAGGGGTGTTTTGGTGGAATTGTGAACCTTTCCAGGGTCCCTGGGCACGAGCAGGGCAGCAGAACCTCGTGTTCTCCTTTCGCCCCTTCCCGCTCTCCTGCTCAAAAAGGGGTTTGGAGCAAGGAGTGGAGGTTGCTGTAAAAGTCACAGAATCCCGGGATCACTGGGGTTGGAAAAGAGCTCCAAGGTCACCCAGTCCCCCCTGTGCCCCATCCCCACCTTGTCCCCCAGCCCAGAGCACTGAGTGTCACATCCAGGCCTTCCTGGGACACCTCCAGGGCTGGGCACTCCAAACCTCCCTGGGCAGCCCCTGCCAAGGCCTGACCACCCTTTCCAGCAGGAAATTCCTCCTCCTGGCCAACCTGAGCCTCCCCTGGCACAGCTGGAGGCCGTTCCCTCTCCTCCTGTCCCTTGTTCCCTGGCAGCAGAGCCCGACTCCCCAAACTCCAACCTCCTTCCAGGGAATTTTAGGGATCCAGAAGGTCCCCCCTGAGCCTTCTTTTCTCCAGGCTGAGCCCCCCCAGCTCCCTCAGCTCCTCCTCACAGGACTGATTCTCCAAACTCTTCCCTAATTTCACCATGAATATGTAGATTCTTTACATTAAC